>NC_056729.1:1310306511-1310331511 GCF_019279795.1 Protopterus annectens
ATAGTAGAAATAACTAGATAGGCAGGATGTTTTAATCTCAGTATTGTTAACCATGTGTGTGTGTATTTCTGTAAGAATTATATACTGTGTAGGTTATACCATTTTGAGTTGTGCATCACCCTTTGCACTTCTCCTCACCCTAATTTAGTAGTCCTGTTGATGTCATTCACCTTAGCAGTACCTTTGGAGTAGGTGAAAGTGTATAAGCTCTGTGGCACATCTGATAACTGCGTAACACTGTAGTAGAAATAACTAGATAGGCAGCTGTTCTAATACCAGTACTGGCAACTGTTTGTGTGTGTGTGTGTGTGTGTGTGTGTGTGTGTGTGTGTGTGTGTGTGTGTGTGTGGGTGTGTGTGTTCACACCCAGTACACAGTCAAATGTCCACTGTACAGGGCCCACTGTTGTCAACCACTGTAGTTGTAGCTGTGGACACTCTGCAGCCCTATAAACTGTGTGCCATGTGAAATAACTATGTAACAGTACAGACACATAAACAAGATACGTGGGTCTTATAATCCTCTGATACCATTCCCCACTCAGGAATCATAGACAAACACAGCCATCTAGGCATCAACCCCTATGTCACTTGATGGGTTACAAACTGGCTCATGCATGGGACCCACAGTGTGAAGGTAGAAGACTCCATGTCAGACTGCCAACCAGTCACAAGTGGAGTACCAAAGCGTCTGGTCTTGGATTCCCCCAAGTCTGTCATGTATGCCTCTCACATCCAGAACAACACAAAGGGACCCTGGCTGACAATGTTTGCAGACAATTGCAAGGTGGGTGCTATGTGTACATAACACCAAAAGCCAGCAAGATAGTTTCACCATTTAATCAGAGGCAAAAAAAGTGGACAAAAATGTCCGAATTCAAAAACTCATACTAGTTTCGGCACCAGCCTTCATCAGTGAGTGAAAATAGTCAAAAAATCCATAGTCAACGTCAGTTTAAATATTGTGGTAAACCAATAAAAAGAAAGACATTTGCATATGGCTTCTGAGTTAGACTTAAAGCAACATGACACAATTGGTTCAGATATATATCCCCATACAATACAGATACTCATAAGCTATAGTTCTAATTATGAACTAAAATAACCTAAAACAAATTGTGACATATTGTTTATACACATAATAATAATATAATCTTATATTGCATAAGGAAAAATGTGTCTAAAGTGCCATATAATGGACAAATGTGTCAAAAATGTAAAATGGATTATAAATGGTCATTGAGACCTAGAGGAAAAAGGGCTCCTAAGTGTGTGATCCAGTATCTTTCTTTATGGCTTAGAATGCCTTGCCATCCTGTCTGGTTTTGTCTGTTTCCTGTAATTTTGTCTATGATGGTAAACATAAACTGGGCACTGGGATGTTTGACTGTATGTAGGTATAGTGCATTTGATGCCTTGTGGTTACGTATGTCACTACGATGTTCCCCAATTCTAATACGTAGTGAACGTGAAGTCTTGCCAACATAGAATGATTTACATTGACATGTAGCCAAATATATAACCCAGCTAGTGGAACAATTACCAAAAACCTTGATATCATACACTTTGCTGGTGTTAGAGCTCGTAAATTGTTTGAGCTGATTGACATGAGCACAAGATACACAATGTCCACACCTGAATGTTCCCAATAATTCGTCCCCCATTATAGTAAGTTGTTTATATTTAGCTGCCCCACTTTCTTTATGTTTATAATGGGAAAACAGGGTGCCTAATGTTTTACCACGTCTAAATGAGAATGAACACTGGTTGTCTAAAATCCCCCTCAAAAAGTCATTTGCTAGTAAGATGTTCCAATTTTGATTCACCGCTTGCCTGACAGTTTGATGATTTTTGCCAAGTGTAGTAATTAATCTAACTTTAGAGCTATTAGTGTTTTTGCTCTTATCCCTGTATTCCAACAGTGTCTTCCTTTCTTGATTATCCGAATAGGTCTTGGCTAGTTCAATATCAGAAATGCAATAGCCCCGGTCCAGGAATCTGGTTAGTAAATCGGCTTTGGCTGTGGAATAGTCCTGTGAACATGAATTGATTCTCCGAATTCTCAGATATTGAGATTTAGGGATGTTCCGGATGGTGTGGCGTGGATGCATACTGTGAGCATGTAACAAGGTGTTAAACTGGGGATATTTCCGGTAAATTTTTGTATTGAGTGTGTTATCACTGTTACGATATACTGTGACATCCAAAAAGGTTATAATCTCTCTATGAAATGTAATAGAGAATTCAATCCCCCAAATGTTGTTATTTAAATGTTCCAGAAACTCCTGAAGATAATTCGCATCCGCACGCCACACCATCCAACAATCATCTAAATATCTTCTCCATATGTCTATTTCCACAAGATATAAATTGTGTAAAGGGTTGTAAATCAGGCATTCCTCAAGGTAGGCCATAAAAAGATCTGCATAGATGGGGCAAAAGAAGCCCCCATCGCCGTACCTTGTAGTTGTCAATAACAATCACCCTGGAAATAGAACACATTTTTGTTCAAAACATGTTCGGTAAGACAAATAAGCAAAGTATTGAAACCCGGAGAATACAGTTCTGATTTGGCAAGCCAATATTCAACAGCCTGAAGCCCAGCCCAATGCGGAATACTGGTATAGAGGGATTTTACATCCAGTGTACACATTATCCAATGAGGTTCTAGTTGACAATCCTCAATGATTTGCAAAAATTGCGTGGTATCCTGAATTCTTGCTCTGACCAGGGACAATAATGGTTTTAGAAATTGGGTGAGAAAAGCAGACAATGGTTCTGTAAGAGAACCATGGCCAGAAACTATAGGCCTGCCTGGTGGATGTGTAAGAGATTTGTGTATTTTAGGTAATAGGTACAGAATTTGTCTATCCGGTTCCTTCACCTGTAAATGTTGAACCGTTTTGTTCGTGAGTATACCCTCCTCCAATGCAGATTGTAAAAACAGATCTATCTCTTTTTTAAATTTCATTGTTGGATCAATATCCATTTTCATATAGCAATGTCTGTCAGATAATTGTCGTAAACCCTCATTTATATAGAAGTCCATGTTTAAGATCACCACTGCACCCCCCTTGTCAGCTTGTAGTATTGCTATATTTTGGTTATTTCTAAGTTCTGACAAAGCCACTCTTTCGGTGGAAGTGATGTTATCCCTACCGGTAGCAACTTCAAAAAGAGGAAAATGTAAATCCTTTAACACCGCTTGTTGAAATATCGCTACATTCTTATTCATAGGTGGCTGAAATGATGATTTGTGGAAGGTGAAATCAGTTGATCTTTGAGCATTAGAACTATCCTGTTCTGAGAAAAACAGTTTAAGGTTGAGTCTACGACAAAAGTCAATGACATCTAATGAAGTTTGGTATTCATCACAAAAAAAGCTGGGAACAAAGTTTAACCCTTTATTGAGAACTTGTTTTTGTTCTGATGTTAATACATGATCAGATAGATTCAACACATTTTCAAAAACTTGTGTGTTTACTTGAGTAATGCCTGAATGAGTCCCGTCATTGAATCTGTAGATATATTTGTTTCTATGTTTCCTCCCCCCTCTGGATTTCCTACCATGTCTAAAGGGTAATGAGTGTTGGTTTTCTTCTTAAGTGGAGAATTGACAGTGTTGGCATATTCACCATCGGTGTTAGATGACTCCTCACCTGAGGTACTTGTTTGAAAATGATCCCTATTCTTTAATATGGATCTGGGCCTTTTTCTAGTCCTGCCCCTGCCCATGGTAGGGACATTATCTTGAAACCTCACAGATCGTTGTACTTGAAATGGGTGTCCCCTTTCATAATCATTATTATCTCTGTTGAATTTCTTTATTTTTCTGTCTCTGATGATTTTATCATAAGATGTTAGCTCCTTGGACAACCTGTCTAGATGCTCAAAATATTTGGGACTCGATTCATGTTTTTTACATGTATTTGCTAGATCCTTAACTTCCGAAAGACATATATCTATTGTTCTTTCATAATATGAAGCTAGGATCTTTACAAAAACCATGGAACCTTCTCTAAGTGCTGCATCCCATTCATCATTAAGCCTCTCTTCAGATCTGCTTACAAGTGGGTGCAATTTTATCCGTAGTCCTCTAGGTGCAATATTTTTGTGTAAATAGGCTTTAAATAGCCGAAGATGCCAAATGTTGGCTCTTAATCCTTTCAAACCTTTTTCCAAATCCCGAAAACAGAACTCACAATTGTCTGTGGGATTTGTAACAGGTTGAGTGGGGTTGCTGCTTGGGGCTTGGTTAACACCAAAAATAGCCAAGTCTTCCCTATCAGCACACAGCCCCTCCAAGATCTTATCTAGATCCATACTATCTAACAGATGTCCAAGGAGCAAACAAGAAAAATCCAATGCTACAAAAAATTATGAAAAAATTATGAAAAAAGATAGGCAGGGACAGGGCCAGAACTACCCAGAAAAAACATCAAAAAATCTTGAATGTTTAAATACCACCAAGGTCAGTTTCAAATCAATGTAACCCTCAGTATGTATAAATGAGGAATCATCCAAGGACAAGTAGGTTAATAATATCCAGCCAATAAGATATCTGTCAAAAGATAACACCAATATAATATTATCAATCTCTAAATATGTATAAAAGCACTACTCAGGACATAGGTCAAATATTGTCCTGTGAACAGTGATGGAAAAACCAAAATATATATAGAGTTAGTTGCTAACAAGTCTTATTAGAATATCTGCACTCTCAAACCATATGTAGTTAACTTGGTATCAAAAGAGGGGTTCAAACCCATAACATAGAATATATAGATATGACATACGAACAATATCGTAAACAAGACACCAATTTGACTCAACCTGTGTACACCAAAAGTTCTAATGCATTCCCGTAGAAAAACCTACTTGACTGTAATGCACACAAAAATGAAATGTGTTGTTGTCTAAAAACATTTCAAAATCATGAACCAACTTTTTGAAAAAAATGTTGAGTACCCATGACATGGTTATGACCTCTAACCAAAACCTGTCCTAAACCTTATATGCACTAGACTTTATAAACCAGCACTATGCATACTGCTCAAGACAAAATATACATGATGTTAAACCCACATGGATCCATGAGCCAGACCACTGTTACTGTACAAGATTACTGATAATGTACTAAGGTATAGAACCAAAATGTTTAAAAAAATAGTACAACCACCAGCACAATTGTAAAGTATGATTGTTATATAAAGGACCAAAAACAGTCCTTAAGGTAAATATAAGAAGTTTGAATCACTGAAATAGGAAATTTGTACTAATATAGTTCCAAGCAAAATTTCTTAATATAAGAATATTTGCAATAACAACCAAAGATGGTATATGAGTAGTTAAAGAGTATAAGATCCATATAATGTGATCAAACTCCAGATAATAAACCCACTCATACCAAAATATCCAAATCCCAAACAGTGGATATAAGTATATGTATACCAAAAAGCAATGTCGCTCTAAAACAACCAAATCCAATCCCACCCGAGCGACATTGCTTTTTTGTATACATATACTTATATCCACTGTTTGGGATTTGGATATTTTGGTATGAGTGGGTTTATTATCTGGAGTTTGATCACATTATATGGATCTTATACTCTTTAACTACTCATATACCATCTTTGGTTGTTATTGCAAATATTCTTATATTAAGAAATTTTGCTTGGAACTATATTAGTACCAATTTCCTATTTCAGTGATTCAAACTTCTTATATTTACCTTAAGGACTGTTTTTGGTCCTTTATATAACAATCATACTTTACAATTGTGCTGGTGGTTGTACTATTTTTTTAAACATTTTGGTTCTATACCTTAGTACATTATCAGTAATCTTGTACAGTAACAGTGGTCTGGCTCATGGATCCATGTGGGTTTAACATCATGTATATTTTGTCTTGAGCAGTATGCATAGTGCTGGTTTATAAAGTCTAGTGCATATAAGGTTTAGGACAGGTTTTGGTTAGAGGTCATAACCATGTCATGGGTACTCAACATTTTTTTCAAAAAGTTGGTTCATGATTTTGAAATGTTTTTAGACAACAACACATTTCATTTTTGTGTGCATTACAGTCAAGTAGGTTTTTCTACGGGAATGCATTAGAACTTTTGGTGTACACAGGTTGAGTCATATTGGTGTCTTGTTTACGATATTGTTCGTATGTCATATCTATATATTCTATGTTATGGGTTTGAACCCCTCTTTTGATACCAAGTTAACTACATATGGTTTGAGAGTGCAGATATTCTAATAAGACTTGTTAGCAACTAACTCTATATACATTTTGGTTTTTCCATCACTGTTCACAGGACAATATTTGACCTATGTCCTGAGTAGTGCTTTTATACATATTTAGAGATTGATAATATTATATTGGTGTTATCTTTTGACAGATATCTTATTGGCTGGATATTATTAACCTACTTGTCCTTGGATGATTCCTCATTTATACATACTGAGGGTTACATTGATTTGAAACTGACCTTGGTGGTATTTAAACATTCAAGATTTTTTGATGTTTTTTCTGGGTAGTTCTGGCCCTGTCCCTGCCTATCTTTTTTCATAATTTTTTCATAATTTTGTAGCATTGATTTTTCTTGTTTGCTCCTTGGACATCTGTTAGATAGTATGGATCTAGATAAGATCTTGGAGGGGCTGTGTGCTGATAGGGAAGACTTGGCTATTTTTGGTGTTAACCGAGCCCCAAGCAGCAACCCCACTCAACCTGTTACAAATCCCACAGACAATTGTGAGTTCTGTTTTCGGGATTTGGAAAAAGGTTTGAAAGGATTAAGAGCCAACATTTGGCATCTTCGGCTATTTAAAGCCTATTTACACAAAAATATTGCACCTAGAGGACTACGGATAAAATTGCACCCACTTGCAAGCAGATCTGAAGAGAGGCTTAATGATGAATGGGATGCAGCACTTAGAGAAGGTTCCATGGTTTTTGTAAAGATCCTAGCTTCATATTATGAAAGAACAATAGATATTTGTCTTTCGGAAGTTAAGGATCTAGCAAATACATGTAAAAAACATGAATCGAGTCCCAAATATTTTGAGTATCTAGACAGGTTGTCCAAGGAGCTAACATCTTATGATAAAATCATCAGAGACAGAAAAATAAAGAAATTCAACAGAGATAATAATGATTATGAAAGGGGACACCCATTTCAAGTACAACGATCTGTGAGGTTTCAAGATAATGTCCCTACCATGGGCAGGGGCAGGACTAGAAAAAGGCCCAGATCCATATTAAAGAATAGGGATCATTTTCAAACAAGTACCTCAGGGGAGGAGTCATCTAACACCGATGGTGAATATGCCAACACTGTCAATTCTCCACTTAAGAAGAAAACCAACACTCATTACCCTTTAGACATGGTAGGAAATCCAGAGGGGGGAGGAAACATAGAAACAAATATATCTACAGATTCAATGACTGGACTCATTCAGGCATTACTCAAGTAGACACACAAGTTTTGAAAATGTGTTGAATCTATCTGATCATGTATTAACATCAGAACAAAACAAGTTCTCAATAAAGGGTTAAACTTTGTTCCCAGCTTTTTTTGTGATGAATACCAAACCTCATTAGATGTCATTGACTTTTGTCGTAGACTCAACCTTAAACTGTTTTTCTCAGAACAGGATAGTTCTAATGCTCAAAGATCAACTGATTTCACCTTCCACAAATCATCATTTCAGCCACCTATGAATAAGAATGTAGCGATATTTCAACAAGCGGTGTTAAAGGATTTACATTTTCCTCTTTTTGAAGTTGCTACCGGTAGGGATAACATCACTTCCACCGAAAGAGTGGCTTTGTCAGAACTTAGAAATAACCAAAATATAGCAATACTACAAGCTGACAAGGGGGGTGCAGTGGTGATCTTAAACATGGACTTCTATATAAATGAGGGTTTACGACAATTATCTGACAGACATTGCTATATGAAAATGGATATTGATCCAACAATGAAATTTAAAAAAGAGATAGATCTGTTTTTACAATCTGCATTGGAGGAGGGTATACTCACGAACAAAACGGTTCAACATTTACAGGTGAAGGAACCGGATAGACAAATTCTGTACCTATTACCTAAAATACACAAATCTCTTACACATCCACCAGGCAGGCCTATAGTTTCTGGCCATGGTTCTCTTACAGAACCATTGTCTGCTTTCTCACCCAATTTCTAAAACCATTATTGTCCCTGGTCAGAGCAAGAATTCAGGATACCACGCAATTTTTGCAAATCATTGAGGATTGTCAACTAGAACCTCATTGGATAATGTGTACACTGGATGTAAAATCCTCTATACCAGTATTCCGTGGGCTGGGCTTCAGGCTGTTGAATATTGGCTTGCCAAATCAGAACTGTATTCTCGGTTTCAATACTTTGCTTATTTGTCTTACGAACATGTTTTGAACAAAATGTGTTCTATTTCCAGGGTGATTGTTATTGACAACTACGAAATGCGGCGATGGGGCTTCTTTGCCCCATCTATGCAGATCTTTTATGGCCTACCTTGAGGAATGCCTGATTTACAACCCTTTACACAATTTATATCTTGTGGAAATAGACATATGGAGAAGATATTTAGATGATTGTTGGATGGTGTGGCGTGGATGCGAATTATCTTCAGGAGTTTCTGGAACATTTAAATAACAACATTTGGGGGATTGAATTCTCTATTACATTTCATAGAGAGATTATAACCTTTTTGGATGCCACAGTATATCGTAACAGTGATAACACACTCAATACAAAAATTTACCGGAAATATCCCCAGTTTAACACCTTGTTACATGCTCACAGTATGCATCCACGCCACACCATCCAGAACATCCCTAAATCTCAATATCTGAGAATTCGGAGAATCAATTCATGTTCACAGGACTATTCCACAGCCAAAGCCGATTTACTAACCAGATTCCTGGACCGGGGCTATTGCATTTCTGATATTGAACTAGCCAAGACCTATTCGGATAATCAAGAAAGGAAGACACTGTTGGAATACAGGGATAAGAGCAAAACACTAATAGCTCTAAAGTTAGATTAATTACTACACTTGGCAAAAATCATCAAACTGTCAGGCAAGCGTGAATCAAAATTGGAACATCTTACTAGCAAATGACTTTTGAGGGGGATTTTAGACAACCAGTGTTCATTCTCATTTAGACGTGGTAAAACATTAGGCACCCTGTTTTCCCATTATAAACATAAAGAAAGTGGGGCAGCTAAATATAAACAACTTACTATAATGGGGGATGAATTATTGGGAACATTCAGGTGTGGACATTGTGTATCTTGTGCTCATGTCAATCAGCTCAAACAATTTACGAGCTCTAACACCAGCAAAGTGTATGATATCAAGGTTTTTGGTAATTGTTCCACTAGCTGGGTTATATATTTGGCTACATGTCAATGTAAATCATTCTATGTTGGCAAGACTTCACGTTCACTACGTATTAGAATTGGGGAACATTGTAGTGACATACGTAACCACAAGGCATCAAATGCACTATACCTACATACAGTCAAACATCCCAGTGCCCAGTTTATGTTTACCATCATAGACAAAATTACAGGAAACAGACAAAACCAGACAGGATGGCAAGGCATTCTAAGCCATAAAGAAAGATACTGGATCACACACTTAGGAGCCCTTTTTCCTCCAGGTCTCAATGACCATTTATAATCCATTTTACATTTTTGACACATTTGTCCATTATATGGCACTTTAGACACATTTTTCCTTATGCAATATAAGATTATATTATTATTATGTGTATAAACAATATGTCACAATTTGTTTTAGGTTATTTTAGTTCATAATTAGAACTATAGCTTATGAGTATCTGTATTGTATGGGGATATATATCTGAACCAATTGTGTCATGTTGCTTTAAATCTAACTCAGAAGCCATATGCAAATGTCTTTCTTTTTATTGGTTTACCACAATATTTAAACTGACGTTGACTATGGATTTTTTGACTATTTTCACTCACTGATGAAGGCTGGTGCCGAAACTAGTATGAGTTTTTGAATTCGGACATTTTTGTCCGCTTTTTTGCCTCTGATTAAATGGTGAAACTATCTTGCTGGCTTTTGGTGTTTTCTACAAGGTTGGTTGGCCGGGCAGCCGTACGTGCGAGGGCTTGTGTTTGGATCAGTTGCTATGTGTACATCCCATATCATATTGACATTCTGCATAAAAGCTCCAGCGAGACATCCGACTGTTGTCAGAACACTGGCCTTACCCTGAATGGAAAGAAATGTGTTGCAATCCCATGTGGAATCAATGTATTTACCATGAATTGACACATTACTGGTAGTCCAATGGACACAGAAGTCCTTACAAGAGGCCTGGAAACAGGCTGACAGTGACATCTCTTATGGCCACCACATTGCTACTGTGGACAGAAATAACTTCTATGTGCCACATCTCATAAGTAAGGGTGTGTCATCCAATAAGGAAGAGTTCAATGTCTCCCTCTTCTCTCTGCTCATTAGTCCAACCAGCAGGTACAATGGCCCATTTGGCATGTAGCTCACTAGACACCTGCAACAACTGTGGAGGTTGCAAGTGTACTTCATAAATAGGACCCTAGCCTGCAAACAACTGTCCTATATGGGCAGAGTGCAATACCTCCAAGTATTCTTGGCCACATCTTGGCTACTTACATGCAATCCATGCTTGACTGGCAATGCCATGTGTGGCTAGCTATGTTAAGAATTCCATATCTAGTGAAACTCTGATCTGTATGCACCACATGCCATGGATACGTCAACCTCATTACCACAATCAGCAGAACATTCTGGGGGACAGATACATAACCCAACGAGTGGACATGTAATGCAATATATGTCGCATACATGTCAGAGCACCTCACTGGCCTTCTTCAAGAGAAATCTGGATGAGTTGATGGGGAATTTAACTGCCACTCTGGCCATCACTCAAGTGGCAATGGTTGATAGATGCACTGGGAAAAAATGTCAGGTCGCATGATGCTAGGCTACTCCCATGGGCTAAGCTTTTCATAGCTCCATGCCAATTAGCCTGGTACACACCTATAAACACATGACTTTATGAATCTCAGTCCTGTGAAATGTGTGTGTGTATACACACGCGTGCGTGCATGCAAGACACATATCCTAAATGTGTGTTTGAGTGAGGAATATATCCATTGCGTGGCCAGGTATTAAAATTGTAGGCCATCACACTCCCAGCACACGTCCTACATTCCACTGTACGAAAGCTGCTTTTTACATCCACCATAGAGGTATCTGTACATGCTCTGCAGATGTATAAGCCCTGTGCTGCATGCAACAGCTATGGAACAGTATGGAATGAGCAGCTAGAGAGGCAGTGCTCTTAATCACAGTACTGGCACACTTGTGTGTATGCATTGGTGTATATAGCAGTGTTTGGGAGTTCATGCATGACATTAGTATGAGACCTGTCACACCCACTACACCAGCCATTGCCATACCTTACAAGGGCATCTGATGATACTCACTATACATGTACTTGGAAACTCACACTATGAGCTCTGTGCCACTTGTGATAACTGCATAATACTGTACTACCACTAACTAGATGAGTAGGAATTTCAAACCCAACACTGGCAACTGTGATTTTGTGTGTGTCTGTATGTGTGTGTGTGTGTGTGTGTGTGATTTACAAATCTGAGGTGTATTCCACCCACTACACTTACTGTTGTCCACTGTATGTCAGCCACCGTACACTTACACCCCTAAGCCCTATAAGCTACATAGTGCATCCAAAAACTGTTATAAAGACCTGTTAATTGTGTACAGCTGTACCCAGGATATGACACACTCAATGTGTAACCACACTGCCATACTCCTTGTAGATAATGTCTGCAGGTCCACATACTGCTGACACACAGACACCTAGAAGACAAACAGAATACATTATGGAGACCACATTGTGTCAGCTTTAATAACAATATTAATGCATCATGGCTGGACAGCTACACACTTTGGCATGCAACCATTAAAGATGCTGGCTGACAACACTTTACACAGCATTTCATTGATAAACTGAACTAAATTCACCCTGTGCATCAAACCCATATTAGCATGTCCGTGCATTGATGGTATGGATAACAGGGATGTGGCACAGATATCATCATATGCACAGGGTGTGGTGTGAGTTTTCCAGAGACCTAGGCTGGGCCATTTGATTAACATCGTGTGTGTGTGTGTGTGTGTGTGTGTGTGTGTGTGTGTGTGTGTGTGTGTGTGTGTGTGTTTGGGGGTTGTTCATTAAATGGGCTATGCAGAGGTGGTGTGTGTAAGTCTGGAGGTGACCTGGCTGTGATGGTGATGTGTGTGTGTGTATGAATGCACACAGTCACGCCATGTGGCTGCCCTACACAGGGGTATGTTGGACAGCTGTGGACCATACATGGCAGGGTGTGCAGTTCACCATTTCTGGCCATGGACATGGGAACTGGGCCTTCCAGGGGACCCACTGGCATGACCAGGCACAAGGCCAGATGCAGTACTACTCCCCGATGGTGACTGCTGTCTGCTGGATCCGTGTACATGTAGGGACCAGCCAGGACCACGTGCTCATGGCCTGCTGCATTGTGGCATGGTCAGCGACCCTCCTGCAGTTGTGCTGCTGGTACTGCAACTATGGGAGTGAGAAGCTGCATGGCCTCATGGAACCTCAGCTGTTCATGCTGCTGTCCTATGTCCATGTGGCTGACGGTCAACTCCCACCACATGCTCTATCACAGACATTCCATGTTCAAGGATTGACATTCCACAGTCGAGGATTGTCACCCAACCATCTATCCATGACCTCAGCATAATAACAGTGAGCATCGGCACGACCATGGAGGTTGTCACATAGCAGGAAGAGTGGCATTCACGACCCTGAGAAGCTGTCTTGTGTTACGTTCATTGCATGCCTGTGCCTCCATGATGGTTTGAAACATGAATCTGGTGGCACTTGCTGTGACACTTGTGACAGGGGCATAACAGGCAGCAGTCCCCCTTCAAGCACCCCTGCCCATCCATCTGTGTGAGACCTCACCTGTTATCTGGCTATGGCTGGTGTCTACAGGCACACCTGCCATAGTCACCACACTTGCCTGTCTCATGCCACCACCCGCCAACTGTCCATCATCTATGGCCACTGGTGATGGGGTATGTATGGGAATTGTGACTGTGTGCAGGGATGGGATAGATAACAGCAGGATGCCAACCAATGGCACAGATTCAGCCTTAGATGTAGATGTCTGGCAGATATGTTTGCTCAGCTCCTCACAACCCCTATGTGTTTGCCTGACACATAACTGGGATCATATGAGGGTTAATGTCACTAATTAGTGACATACATTTGATTTGCAGACCTCATAACCAGCAGTGAACGTATATTCAAACAAATTCTGTTACACCAACAACCTTCTAAGCTTAACGTGGATATGATAAGTATACACACCCCTGTTAACATGGCAGGCTCTTATATCATATAAAATGAGACCACAATACTGCACTCAAAAATATTACCCACCTTAAATGTGACATATGACCTGTGCAATCCAATCAAGAAACAAACAAATGTGTTAGTTGTGAAATATACTGAGTGAGATGTGTACGATAGAGTGGTTGCAAAGGTGTGGACACACCTAAACCAATGCTTTTTTGAAATACCTGTTAAGTGAACTAAATCAGTCACTCTTCCTGGGAAGGGGAGTATCAGCATGGCACATCTTGACTTGGCATTATTTTGACAGTCTCCCTGCAAAGGTCTCCAAACTCTGTCAGCTGTGAAGGGCAGTTCATGTGCACAAATGTTGGAGGTCACACTGGGGATTTACTATTGGTGTTACGTCTGGTCTTTGACTGGCCCAGTGCATACCATCCATTGTATTCAGGTGGACCCATTCTTAGGTAGCTTTGGATGTATGCTTCAGGTCATTGTCATGTTGGAAGCTGAAACCCCTCTCCATCCTCAGCCATCTTGCAGACGCTTGACGGCTTTGGCCCACATGTGAGTGTTATTTGAACTGTTCATAATTCCCTCCACCATGCCTGCAGGCCTAGTTCTAGCTAATGAACAGTAACCCCAAAGCAGGGCACTGCCAACAGTGAGCTTCAACTTGTGCATGGTGGTCTTCAGGTGAAGTGAGGTGTTGCTTGTGCACCACATGTAGCTTTAGGGAGAGTGGCTGTAAGTTTGAACCTTGGTCTCATTACACCATTACACATTTCAACACATGCCTTTGGAAGACCTGGTGTTATGTTTTGCTACTTGTACACAGCCCTGCATGGTGTTTGGTGTGGGTAAATGCTTCTATCTACTGACCCTACCCCATAGGCCAGACGTATTCAGAATCCAGGCTAGTGCTGCCACATGTACTACACAACCAGTACTTGCCAGAGAGTCCTGCAAGCCCCTCAGTGTTGCTGCATGTCTCCTGGTAGCCTCCCTGATCAGTTTTCAACATGTCCTTCTATCTGTTTTGGAAGGACTTCTGGTTCTTTTCAAAAGCACTGTTGTCCCATATTTAATCTACCTTTTGATGACTGTCTCCATGGTGTTCCATGGTACATGCAATGCTGTGTTAATGTTGTTGTACCCTACACCTGACTGATATGTTTTAAATGTGAAATCCTTATGATGCTTTGTAAGATGTGTGCAAGCTATGGCTGCTTCTGGTACAGGCAACTGAGCAAATGTCATGAGTACTCCACTCCAACAGTGGACTGTTATTTGCTGCTGCATTGAGTCCCTGTACTTGATGGCAGATGTGTACCCAAGTGGAGTGAATGCTGTCAGTACATCACAAGCTGCTCCTATAATGTGTTATTTGGAAGGTATGCACATATATGCATCCAGCATATTATAAAATTTGTATACCCCATATTTGGTGGCCTAACATATTGTTGGGTTTTACAGGTTAATTGTTCATGTTATGGTCACATTACAGGTTGGAAAAGGTGTGGAATGTAATATTGTGGTCTCTCATCATATATATCAGAAACACTTTGTATCTTGACCGGGGTGTATACACTGTGGTATCCACTGTATAGGATTAATGTATCATGCATGTCCCACCATAGCCTATTTGTCTCCCCAGTTTGTTGACCTCTGTCCAGACGTCTTGCACTGACACGTTATGAGGTATGCTGTAGGATTGTTACATTACCCTTCAGACAGGCCCCCATGGTGACCACTGTGATGCTCTTCAGTTAACACCATCACAAGTGAACATGAACATCAAGCAATATGGCTACGTGTGTATTGGCAAGGAACAACAAAACAATTACATACTCACCAGCTACAGGTTGCTGTCCCACTTGTAGACCAGTAGGAGCTGAATAGGTGTAGGAGAGAGGTACTGTCAGCAGACTCACATGTGGCCTTGATGCAGGAGGGAAGCAGCATTTCTACACATTAACAGTACAACCCCCAATACTACGAAATATGCTGTTCATCACCATAGATGTGCACTTATGTGCATTACCAAACTCCGTCGACAACTACTATCTTATCTGACATATGCATGTAGATAATCTATAGATATAAACCCCAATACTAAGAAATATGCTTGCCATCACCATAGATGTGCACTTATGTGCATTACCAAACCCCGTCGACAACTACTATTTTATCTGACATATGCATGTAGATAATCTACAGATATAAACCCCAATACTATGAAATATGCTGGCCATCACCATAGATGTGCACTTATGTGCATTACCAAATTCCCTCCACAACTACTATCTTATCTGACATATGCATGTAGATATTCTACAGATACAAGTATGTATGCTAAAGTACTCTACTAATGTGCACTATGGTCTTACCTGCATGCTCCTCATCCATTGTGTGGGGGACACCCACATCCACAATGCTGGATTCAGCAAGATGTTGTGTGCTTGGGGTGGGTACACCAAGGTTGGTGAGGAGCTGTTCGGTGGGTGTCAGTGGGGACTTCATGACTGGGCTCCCACCTGTCGCTTTTCTGGCTATGGCAGCAGCCCTTCACTGGGCATTATGCATGAGGTTGGTAGCACAATGCCAAACCTGCTCATAGGTTCTTGTGTGCAGGCTGACATTATTTACCCTGTGGACTAGGTCATTCCACAGGGTGGTCTGCTCCCGCAGATGTTCCTGAGTATGGCCAAACATGACTTCATTATGGTTGACAATGATGTCAATTATTTCAGATATTTCTGCGGCACTGTAGGATGGATTTCAGGGATGCTGCATCCCGCCTGGAAGACATAAACAGTGAAACACATCATAGCACCTGTAGAAATAAAATATCCAGACTAGCCGGAAAACGACAGAACCAAAACCAGGAAACAGAAGGCTCGGGCTTTGCGAAAAGATGACAAGCAAGTAGATGTAGTTTAGCGCTTTCTTCCACTTTATTTAAAAACATGGACTTCATCAGAAAAACGGGAACTCTCCCATGCTCCCGTTTTTTATACACCAAGACAGGAAGTGATGTAAAATGACAAATACATGAAATTCAATGTCTTTGTTTTTTCAAACGACAAATAAACTATTTTAACTTCATTAATATATTATAAAAACATCATTAAAAACCGTTAGTTATACTCTCTCTTTGTGACAATATACTAAATAAAGTGGAATAAAGCGCTAAACTACATCTACTTGCTTGTCATCTTTTCGCAAAGCCCGAGCCTTCTGTTTCCTGGTTTTGGTTACATCATAGCACCTCATAAAGTTGTCAACAGTATGGACAGAAATTGCACATCAACGGTGGATATTTGTTGCCAACATCCACAACTATGCCATACCCCTATAATCTATCAGCACACTATTAGCTTGCATTGGACTCATGGCCCTGATGTGTTATATCCCCCCCCCCAATGATGAACAGTTAATTGCATAAACCTCTATTCCCCATTCATTTCTGTGTAGAGGGATGACAGTGGCCATCTTCCATGTGGATGGGTTATGGATGTTGCCGAGGCTGTGTTTGACTACAGTGTGTGATGGAACTGTGAGCACATGCTCGAGTTAATGTAGGATGCAGACAAGGATGTTATCAGGCCCCATGAAGACATGCTGTTGTTTCCTTTCAGTAGGCAATATGTACCAACTCTCTACTGATGAGGGGAGGGGTGCGGTTGATGTGCACATCTCCCTATAGGGATGGGGGGACAGGGGGCTGATGTTCACACCTAATCTGTCTGATGCAGGTTGCCTGTAGCCATGGCATGTGTGTATGAGGTGTGATTTAACACCAGTACAGGGTGAATTGTGTTGTTGCCTCTGAGATTGAGAACATATATGAAAACACCCTTGTGACTGGCCTTGGCAGTGTGGATATGGTTCATAGGTTCATAGGTTGGTACTAGGCTATCGGCCCTAGGGCCTATACAAGCCTAGCCATAACAATTCCCTGTGTGATTTGTACTCATAGTTAGCCTTACAGGGAGTCACCTGTGACCTTACATGCTTGTTCAGATATGGAGGACATGCTTCCAAGTTGTTCTCTGCACCTATGTGGCCATATAGCAACCTATTATGTGGTTTGTGTATTGCTGCTGTCCACCAAAAGGGATTACTCTACCTTGGTGGAGGCAGGTTTTACAGGGCAGGTATTGCTGAGTCCATACAGTTACAGTGGACATATGTGTAAACACCCCTGTAACAATGCCTGGTCTTTGTGCTATTGTAACTTGACACCACAATAACTCATTTTCAAACAATTCCCACCTTTAATGTAACCTATAGCCTGTATAGTTCCATTGAAAACATAACAATCTGTTGTGGAAAACATATGCAAACTTGAAGTCAGTACAATAAGCTGGTTGCATGAGTGTGCACACCCTTAAACATATACTTTGTGGAAGCACCTGTTAAGATAACGACAGCATTCAGTTGTCTTAGGTCGGAGTCTATCATCATGGCACATCTTTACTTGGTAATAGTTGCCTAGTCTTCCTTGCAAAAACACTGCAAATATGTCAATTTGTGAGGGCATCAGGGCAACCCAAATATTTTCTATTGGATGTAGGTCTGGCCACTGGATGGGACATTCCTAAACTGTAATTTGCATCTGGTGAAGCCATTCCTTTGTCGATATGGATGTATGCTTGGGGGTCATTGTCATGTTGACAGATAAAATCTCTCTTCATTTTCAGCTTTCTAGCAGATCACTGAAGGTTTGGGGAGAAAAATAGTTGCTATTTGGAACTGTTCATAATTCCCTCCATCTTGAGTAGAGGCCCATTTCCAGCTTTTGAAAAGCAACCCCACAGCATGATACTGCCACCACCATGCTTCACCTGCGGGATGGTGTTCTTTTGATGATGCAAACTGTTGTTGTGGGCCAAACATACTTCTTGGTATTGTGAGCCAAAGGTTCAATCTTGGTGTCATCAGACTATGACACATTCTCCAACATGCTTTTTGGAGACTTGATATACTGTTTGGCAATGTTTGTCCAGCCCTGGACATTTTTCTGTGTAAGAAAAGGCTTTCATCTAGCAACCCTACCTCATAGGGCAGACATATGGGGAATACAGAAGATTGTTGTCACATGTAGTGCACACCCAGTACTTGCAGGTATTCCTGCAGCTCATTCAGTGCTGCTGTCAGCTCCCTGTCAGCCTCCATGGCCAGTTGTCATCTTGTCATGTCATCCATTTGGATTGGATGGCCAGGTGTTTGCAGTGTCACTGTTGTCCCATATCTTCTCCACTGTCTGATGAATGCCTGCACTGTATTCCATGGTATATCCAATGTTGTGGACACTTTTTCTACTCTTCTCCTGACTGATACCTTTTCACAATGAGATCTCTTTAATGCTTTGTAAGCTCTCTGCCAAACATGTCTTTTGCTGCAGCAGGCAACTGGGTAAATGTCAAATAAATCCTATTAGGACAGTTGAACATTATTTGGGATTAATCCGAGTCTTGTTAATTGATGGCATGTGTGTAACCAAAAAGAGAATGCTGTGATTATTTCAAGAAGTGCATCAACCAAGCAGTAGTTTCTGTGTGTGCACATGTATGCAACCGGTTTATTGTACTTTTTTATGTTTTATATTTTATCCCCTAACAGATTTGTTTGTTTGTCAATAGAATTGCACAGGTTATGGGTCACATTCAAGGTGGGAAACGTTTTGAAAAGATTTTCTGTGGTCTCATTTTTGTATGGTAGGCATGGACAGAGGGTCATAACACAGTTGCACACTTCTCCGATTACAACCTGATAATCAAGCCTATTCTACTACCCATATCATTGTCATGGCAATGGAACAACCAGTACCTGTAAACATTTTTGTCTGTTGTATGCATAGCTGGCCTTAGGCACAGGCCTCCTAGGTGGCCACCTAGGTTGCTGCTCTAGCAGGGGTGCTTTTCCAGTAATCTTGATGGTGTAGGTAGACCAGGATGGGGGCACTGGGTGGTGTTGGGGGGGGGGGCGCTGTGGAGACCTTTTGCCTAGGGTACCAGTTGACCAAAGGCCAGCCCTGGTTGTATGCACTGAAACTGATATTACACACAAGTAGAACATGCACAACATATTTACATACATAGATAAGTATGTTGATTGCACAGTAGGCTTTGCTATCACAGTGCTAACCTGGAGGATGTCCCACATTCATATCTAGGCTATTATGTTATGGTATCATTGTTAATAGACTTGACAATGGTTTGCCTAACATAATACAACCCTGTGTGTAAGTGACTAAACATATCAGGCATACATGCTTTTAAGACTGTACAGTTGAATGGTATGAACTCACTATATCACATACATTTCAACACACACTTCTGCAACAGTACTTTACTATGCTCATGCTCTCTATAGGTCTCTTATATTTACAAGACAAAATGTGTATCATAGTTATATTCACAAGTAACATATGGATATGTACAACATCCCAGTAGCTGGCCTAGCAGTGGCACAGTCAGTGGTGTTTAACAGACACTGCAGTAGTTGGCAAATGTCAGCTGTCCTTTCCTGGGTTGAGTCAGTGACCTGAGCTGTGATCTATGTAACTGCAGACAGAGCCACATGCTATGGCCATCGGTGCTGTTCAGCAGTACATCAGTAAAGCAAGTCTTGTTGAGACATGTTCTTTCAAACTCCTATTATCCATTATTACAGACCACCTACTGCATTCAATTACATGCTTACTTGTTTCACATACCTTTTTTTTTAAAGTGGATTTGGTCAAATACTTCTTATGTATTCAGTCCTTCTGTTTTTAATTGTTTCACTGTCTATAATGGAGGTGGTTTGAATAGATGGCAGCTTATGTGAGTGAGAGTAAGACTTTTTTTAAAACTAGGCTGTTAGAACATGTGAGAGATATTACTGATAAGAAAGAAGAAAGTTCTATAGCTGTACATTTTTATAAATCTCACCATGGGGACAGTACTGGGTTACAAGGTACTGTTTCTGAAAATGTCTGTTTCTCAGTTTGACCAAACAGTCATAAAAGAACAATTGTTATGTACAGAATCAATTTATATCTATAAATGTGATAATTTATCCCCTAGGGGGTTAAATGAAGAGTGTAATTGGAGGCTGTGTATGTAAATATGTAATTATAAGTGTCAATTGCTACTTGTATGTAAGGCAAGTATTTCTTGTAATGTTTTACTCCTTGAAGGCTTTGACCAAGACATCAGAGTATAATAAACTTGTGTGAATTACTGGCTGATGGATTTTCTCTTTACTATCTTCAGTCATGTTAGTTTATTTGCTAAGAGGTCATTGTATGTCTCGCCATTGTGTATGACCTATCATGTTTTTGTAGCAGTGTACTGTTTACGCATTATTTGGACTGGGGGGCAGATGTCAGTGGCATGGGTCCCTTTTGTATCTAACTGTAAAATGCTGCCCCAATTATGAGTGGTCTATCAGCAGCATATGTTTGTATTGGCTTTTGAGACATGTATGCATATATATATATATATATATATATATATATATATATATATATATATATATATATATATATATATATATACACACACACACACACACACACACACACACACACACACACACACACACACACACACACACACACACACACACACACACACACACACTCACACATATATATATATATATATATATATATATATATATATATATATATATATATATATACATACACACCTCAGTATTTATTGGTAATATATCTACATATTGTTATACATATATATGTATCACCATACATATCTATCTCTCTCTATATATATGTATTTGTTTCTTTCATACATATATTTGTGGATACCAATCACTCCTGATTGCACAGTGTGTCTTCCATATTGTAAAGTGGCTGTAATGCATGGTATGTTTGAAAAAGCATCAAGCATGTGTGTAGCTCAGATGGATTAGTGGTAAATCGCTGTTGCTATGGTGTATAGGGTCTTGGGTTCAAAACCTGCAAGGGCTGTTGCTTTTGTTGCTGGGCAGAACAGAGGCTAATAGAAACAGAGTGATTAAGGCAGTTGTAAGCGGGTTTGCATGGATTTGTGCAACAGTAAGCGGTGTTAACATATGGTTAAACCAATAGGTGCTTAACCCATGCAGGCTTTGCTTGACGACACTTACCAGTGCACAAATCCTCTTAGCTGAACTAACTGCATTCACATTTGACCAATGCTTAAACCTACTAACCATAGCTCAGCCCTCGTAACCATTGCTCACATTCCAGTCTTATAAAATAGCACAGTAATGACATCATTTAGTAAGTGTAATTGATTTCCTTTACAGAACATGCTTCTATGTACGGTCATTACTGTAGCAAGGGGTGTGACTATACTGTATGGGACATTTGTGTATACATGAGTAGTATCACATGTTAAATGCACTCACATTTGCATGTTACACCAGCTACAGTACACTGGTTGTCAGAAAAAATTTAACACATATTGTATTATTGAATTAGTACTTTTAACACTGCTTTTCCATGTAAAATTTGTTACTCGAACCATGCACCCCTGCATGCAAAGCTGGGACTCTTGAGTACTACACTATCTTGGGGTTTGAACTGTATCTTTTGATGTATCTCCTATTGGATATTAATATGATATTATTATATTAACTGTAGATTACTGTGTTTTCTGACCATGTCATTGAGGACTGCTGTCATGTAATAATGGCATACAGTTCAGTTTTAGACTTCTATCCTTCAGAACATTCATCCTAATGCATAACCTGTTTGCTATCTACTTTCTCTATCTGTCCTCTGTGCAGATGGGATGACACCATTGCTCAGGCTGTGGTAGACTACACTACTGAATGGGTCTGAAAAAACATGTCTGTGTTCATGTAGGATGCAGCCAGAAAGGGTATCAGGACTATGGAGACGTCCTTGTGTTGCCTTTGAGAGGGCATTACAGACCTGTGTGATGACATTATAGAGGTGGTGATGTACAGATTCACAGACAGTAGGTGGGAATACTTCACAGGACAGGACATTTGGAGACAGCCCAACAGCATGGAAGACACATCTTCAGAATTGTTAACAGATTCTATGTCATCAGTGCTGTTATACACATGGTGGGTTGAAAGATTGACAGGGTTTGTGTGGACATGCATTTACTGAGTGACTTCATGTCTGATAGCGATATGTCTCTAGCATACCTCTCCATTGGCATGCTGTCCACAGACAGGCCACATGTTTGCCTGTTATGTTTTGTCTGTTCCCCAGACAGTTGTTGTCCTTGGAAAATCAGTCAGGGACTCTGGGGGAATGCAGTCAGTAAATACTAACATCCATTGGTATTACTGACTTCATATTCCTCATAAAGCATATGTTACACAAACCCTGTTACATCAGCAACTGTCTCAATTTATGACAGAAATATGTCCAATCTACACCTGTGTTTATGCCTCTGTCCCCAAATGATGTCAGGCTTTGTCAAGATATCATGCACTATGAGGCGCAGAAGTATTTAGTATCATTATTTCTTGCCTTCTTTCCATCTACTATACCAGTGATGTAGTAGACCCACAGACATGTTACAGGGAAGAGGGCATAGATATGAGTCCTGACCATGTACATTCTGAGGTGAACTGTACATTTGAGAGGTCTGTGTATGTCTGGCCATTGTTGACAGACTATCAGGATTGTGTAGACATGTCATGTGTACATGTTATTTGTGCTGTGTATGGAGGGGGTAGATGTAAGTGTTATGACCCCCTTTTAATCTGACTCTGCATGCTGCTCCAGTTTTTGCTGGTCTATTGGCTGTATGTGTTTGCAGGGGCAGAATCAGACATGTCCTGTACCATGGTCAGAATGCAGACTACACTGTGAATTGGGTCAGTATATGTAGGAGTAGTGTGAGAGTGGCAAACGATGTATTTGTTCACACGGTCCATATACTCTACTGTTCACTTGACTTACCAGTATGTGACTGTGACTGTGGTGAAATTAGTTGTGGGTATGCACTTTCACATTGGATTCTGTTTTTCAGTGCTGTTACATCCCTGTAGTGCCTGATATATTTGCAAATACATGTGTAATTCCCCATAGCGGATTTGCTATTTCAAATACTTGGGCTATTTCAGGGATATATGTTACAGCAGACGGGTGTTGCTGTAGCAACTTTGTCAGCTTATCTATGCCACTGTTTCAGATATGTCCCCATTTTCAAGACTTTCACCCACCACTTTGTCAGCCTTGGTCCAGATTCATTGCAGTAAGGGGTTTTGAACATACCTTTCAACTGGCAGAATTGTTTCAGGATGTCCAGGTTTATTGCTCATATTTCTGTTCTCTTTTACAGATTAGTCTCATTTCTCTGGTAAATCACTGTCAGTAAATGATGACATACATTTCATTTTCAGACCTCACAGCTGCCAGAATATGTTTGCTGAAACAAACTGTGTTACTCTGGCAACTTTCTACATTTATAAGGGCAATATTTAAAAGAGGTCCCTAGTTTGGGCCCATTGTCCCCCCATTCTAAAAGCCTTTGGACAGATTTGTTGCACTAAGAGTTTGAGAGGTATGATTCTGAGATACAACTCCACTACATGTTCTGAGCACATATATGTATATATCTATATATGTGTATCTCTCTCTCTTTCTCTCTCTCTCTCTCTCTCTATATATATATATATATATTTGTATGAATGTATATATATATATATATATATATATATATATATATATATATATATATTTTTTTTTTTGTATGCATATATATATATATATATATATATATATATATATAGATATATATATATGTATCTATATATATATATATATATATATATATATATATATATATATATATATATATATATAGGTTCATAGGTGTGCACTAGGCTAATGGGCTTGGAGCCTTTAGAAGCCTAGCCTATAGGATTACCCTGCCATCTTGCCACCCGACCTTAGCTCACAGTGCCTCTGTCCAGTAGAGTCACTGGAGTGATCCCCAGGGTGGATTTCCTATTTCCCATCCACTCATCAAGATTTCTCATGAAGAGTTCCAGTGAGGTGCTCTGCTTGACATATATGGCAAGTGTATTCCATAGCATGGCACTGTCTGGGTTATGAACCTGTCCCTCCAGCATGTTGTGTTGATTGTGGTAATGAGGTTGAGGTCTGTGGAGTGTGTGGTGAAGAGGGATTAGGATTTCTCTAGCTGTAGCATTTCTAACAGAGCTGGGTCAGACACAGCTTTGTAAGCCAAGCAGAGATCACCTCTAAGTAGGCAATATGAGGCAGAGAATAGTCTGAGTTTTTTTAGTCTGTCCATAGAGGACGAGTGTTTAAGGCCTAGGATCCTGTTTGTGAGGTACTTTTGTAGCCTATCCAGTTGTTGCAGGTGTCTATTGAGGTACATGCCAAATGGTGCATTGTACTTGATGAATGGCCTAATGAGGGAAGAGTAGATGGAGACAATGACCTCTTTCTTCCTGGATGCAAAATCCCTATAATGAGATGTGCCACATAGAAGGACTTTCTGACCACA
>NC_056729.1:1310336511-1310361511 GCF_019279795.1 Protopterus annectens
ATGGACAGTTGAGGTAGGACAGGTGCATCCGCCGGGATCGGCCTTCCCAGAAGTGCTATGGTGTTGCAGTTTTTTAACATATGTTGGTTAGTCATGAGAAACACATTCCAGGATTAGTTATAACAGCATGCATAGGTATTCCCATTAACCCAAAACAACAGATTTGGAACAGTTGCATAGCAAACAGAACACATCAATATATGGAAACACAGTGGGCATTATAACGGCATGCAGGTTACATTGATTGTATTTGGACAGGGAACATTAATAGTTCAATGTGTAAATATTTGAAGAACAATAGGACACATGTCCCAACAGTAGGTTTGGTGAAAAACATATCCATTGATTTATGTGTTTAGATTATTGGTGTAGATAGGGTGGGGGAGAGAGAGAGATGTCAATTAACAACTGTATAGGCTTCAATTGCTCACAGCATTAATGATCATTCCTCTTATCATTACTGTCCAGATATTACCTCACTTTACATCTCTCTATGGCCTTGGGATGGGCAGTGGTATGTTTGTACACAGTGTATAATTACAACCTTCTTATAGCTACTTTATACCTTTTCTTACCTGGCAGACCTGTGGTGGAGGTTTTTGTTTTATGCCAACCGACGGGCTATTACAATTGCAATGCTAAATTTATTGTTTATTTGGGTTTATGTACAAGATGCAAGAGTTTCTATATAGGAAAGACTGAGAGAACTCTAAGAAGACGTATTTATGAACACCACTATGATATAATCAGAAAAAAGGAAACTAATGCTTTCTATAGACATTCCCTTTTTTGTCCCAATATGGAGATTAAATTTACCATTTTAGAACAGGTAAAAGTGGACGATAGGGGTGGTGATTGGGGGTCCCTTTTGGAATTCAAAGAATTAATATGGCAGTTGAGATTGGATGCGGGAAGGCTGCCAGGATTAAATGACGCTTGTAGTATTAGCAACGTCTTGAAGCAAAGGAAGGCAAAATTATAAATTTTGATTCTTAATATTCGTAGGATTAATTCATAAAATTTTTTTTTTACATATACTGTATTATTTTATATATTATATTATTTTATTATATATATTTTTTATGGTATATTTTTTATGATGTATCAAATTAATAAATTAAAAAAAATTAATAGATTTTAAAAATGAAATTTCAGCTATGAATTCATCAGATAATATTACTTACTTATGCCCGTCACCCTTGACAGGGTATGGGCCACCAACTACAGCTCTCCACCGAATCTTGTCCTGGGCCAGCTGTTCTATTTGGTTCCATGTGTAGCCTCTAAGCTTAACATCTGCCTCAAAGTCTCGCCTCCAGGTGTTTCGTGGGCGGCCTCTTCCTCTCTTCCCCTGAGGATTCCAGCGCAACGCCTGTCTTGTAATGTTGTTTTCTGGTTTACGAAGAGTATGCCCAATCCATCTCCACCTCCTCCTCTTAACTTCTTCCCCAATCGAAAGTTGGTTGGTCCTTTCCAAAAGGGTGGCGTTGCTAATAGTGTCTGGCCATCAAATCCGTAGAATCTTCCTGAGACAGCTATTTGTAAATGTCTGAAGTTTTTTAGTGGTGGTCTTGTTTAACCCCCAGGTCTCTGCCCCATACAGCAGTACTGACTTCACGTTAGAGTTAAACAGCCTTATCTTGTTGATCAAGGATAGTTCTCTTGTTTTCCAGACCCTATTTAACTGTATGAAGGCTGCTCTTGCTTTTCGTATCCTTGCCCTGACATCAGCTTCTGATCCGCCCTGCTTGTCAATTATGCTGCCAAGGTAGGTAAAGGACTGCACTTCCTCCAGTGGCTTCCCTTGCAGAGTGATAGGGTTAATATTTGTGGAGTTTAATTTAAGGATCTTTGTCTTCAGATTGTTAATGTTAAGACCCACCTCTAGTGCTGTAACTGCCACCAAATTTGTCTTGTTTTGCATTTGCTGCTGGCTGTGAGAGATGAGGGCGAGGTCATCAGCATAGTCCAGATCTTCCAGCTGACTCCATAGGGTCAATTGGATCCCATTTTTCTGTCCTGCAGTAGATTTCTTCATAATCCAATCGATAACTAACAGGAAGAGGAATGGTGACAGTAAGCATCCTTGCCTGACCCCAGTTTTTACTTGAAAGCTTTCAGAGAGCTGCCCTCCATGTATAACCCTGCATGATAGACCATTGTATGAGTTCTTTATCAAATTTACTATTTTCGTTGGTATACCATAGTACTTCAGAAGGCTCCACAGTGTCTCTCTGTCCATGCTATCAAACGCCTTTTCAAAGTCAACAAAGTTGATATACAATGGTGAGTTCCATTCAACTGACTGTTCCACAATTATTCTGAGCGTTGCAATTTGATCAGTACACGATCTATTTTTGCGGAAGCCTGCCTGTTCTTCTCTCAGCTTTTTGTCAGTGGTGTCCTTTATCCTTTCCAAAAGGATACGGTTGAAAACTTTTCCTGGAACTGATAGAAGATTAATGCCTCTGTAGTTGTCGCATTTGCTAAGGTCCCCTTTCTTGGGAATCTTAATGAGATGGCTCTCTTTCCATTCTGAAGGAACAGTTTCCTCTGCCCAGATTCTTTCAAAGAGTGGGTACAACATCTCCACTGATGTATTCAAGTCTGCTTTAAGGGCCTCTGCCGGGATGTTATCTGGTCCTGCCGCTTTCCCATTTTTCATTTGGATGATGGCTTTCCTGATCTCCTCCTTGCTTGGCTTTTCACAATTGATTGGTAGATCTTCATTGGCTGGCTCAATAATTGGAGGGTTTAGAGGTGACGGTCTGTTTAGAAGTTCTTCAAAGTGTTCCACCCACCTTTTCAGTTGATGTTCTATACTATTGATGGTTTTCCCTTGCTTATCTTTAACAGGTCTCTCTGGCTTACTGTACTTTCCTGAAAGTTGCTTGGTGATATCATACATTTTTGTGTTACCACTGTAAGCTGCCAGTTCTGCCTCAACTGCCAACTGTTCCACATAATTGTTCTTGTCTATTTTAATGCATCTTTTGACCTCTCTGTGGGCATCTGCATATTCTTCTTGGGCCTTGATCTTTGAAGCTCTGGTTTTACTGTTGTTTACTTTTGCCTTCTTCCTCTTTCTGTCTTCTATCTTTACCAGTGTTTCTGCAGTGATCCACTCTTTCTGATGATACTTTTTAGGTCCCAGTGTCTCTTGACAAGCTAAGTCTACAGCCTTTTTCACATTCTGCCAAGAGCTGTTTACTCCACCCTCCTCAACCAGTTCTTGTAGCACTTCAAATTTGTTCTTCAGTGCAATGTTGAACTGTTCTTTTGTCTGAGAATCTTTCAATAGATGAACATTGTATTTGATTCTCCTAGATGACTCTTGAACCTGGGTTCTTTTTAGCTTTAGCTTCAGTCTAGCCACCACCAAGTGATGGTCAGATGCTACATCTGCCCCTCTTTTCACTCTGACATCTTGTAATGTTCTTCTAAACCTTCTACAGATGCATATGCCATGTGCCAATGTTTATTTTCCTGGTAGAGAGAAGGGTGCTCTGCTTTGTGGCGTCCTTTCGGCTTTGGCCACAAAACTTCATAAATCTTCCATTTGAAGAACCCTCCTCTTCCAAGACAAGATTGTCTGTGTTTCCTGTAGTTGGTGTTTTTGTAGCAAATAGTTTTTTTATGGGATGGGGTTGCTAACCCTAAGCCCAACCCTCCTCCTTTTTCAGCCGGGCTTGGGACCGTCCTTGGCGGAGTTATCAGATAATATATTACAGTACTTATTCCATCTATTATTGTTCTATGGGAGGGCTGAACATCAAATGTTTAAATGAGTGTTCAAATTTCATATTTAAACATTGTTTTTAACTTTGCATATTTTATGGCAACTATTATATACACCATCAATTTATTATTGCAGCGCTTTATACATATACATAAATTTTTTTAATAGTGCAACAGGTTGTATTTAGTAAAGACTGGTTCAAAATATGTTTTGGGTGGAAAGGGAAATAAGGAGTTAAATAGACACTCCTTCCCAATCAATTGAACAATTGAATAATTGCACAATTGTTTGTATTTCAAGTGCATATATAAAGAGTGGCAAGTTTGAAGTGATTGTATCTTGAAAAAGCTCAGCATCTTGCTGAGCGAAAGCACTTGATGAATTGTCATTGTGATCGTTTTAATAAAACAAGAAATTTTATTTGACTTGAAGCCTTTCATTTTCTGCTTCAGCAGAAGAAGGAATACCAGCATCTTTACTTCCCTTATTCATTTTTGGATTTCCAGTGCTACCTTCTAGGTCATGGATTAATTTACTTTATAGGTTCTGTTTCGTTTTTGGCGTTTTTTTCTTATTTGGACAGGGAACATTAATAGTTCAATGTGTAAATATTTGAAGAATAATAGGACACATGTCTCAACAGTAGGTTTGGTGAAAAACATATCCATTGATTTATGTGTTTAGATTATTGGTGTAGATAGGGTGGGGGAGAGAGAGAGATGTCAATTAACAACTGTATAGGCTTCAATTGCTCACAACATTAATGATCATTCCTCTTATCATTACTGTCCAGATATTACCTCACTTTACATCTCTCTATGGCCTTGGGATGGGCAGTGGTATGTTTGTACACAGTGTATAATTACAACCTTCTTATAGCTACTTTATACCTTTTCTTACCTGGCAGACCTGTGGTGGAGGTTTCTGTTAACACTACCTGACTGTTTCTACCCATATTCACATTGTCAAGGTTACATATGTGCACTCATAGTGTGTAGTGTGTAGAGTGTGTGTGTGTGTGTGTGTGTGTGTGTGTGTGTGTGTGTGTGCATGTGTGTGTGTGTGCGTGTGTGTGTGTGTGTGTGTGTGTGTGCGTGTGTGCATGTATATGTGTGTGTATGCTACTGCCATACTCTGCCATGATTTATATTGGTCACCCTGAGTGTGGGCGGCAGTGACCACTAGCTGTGACAGCGTGACACTTGTGGGACATTTCTTGGAGGAGGCTACTTGGTGCATGAACTTATCTTGCTGTCATTTGCAGCCTTGAGGTTTGACAGTGGGTGTTGTATACAGTGTATAATTACAGCCTTCTAACAACTAAAATATACCTTTTCTTACCTGGCAGACATTTGGAGGAAATTTCTGTTAACACTATCTGACTGTTTCTACACATATTTACATATTCCTGAGTGAAAATATGCATACAGCTTACTACCACTCCTGGGATTAGAACTGTGCCTGTTTGTGCATAAAATAGAACAAAGTTTGTGTTTCATAAGAATGAGCTGTTGAGAAACTGTTGTCTCTTACTTGACTGTTTTCTTCCAAATACTCTCTTGGTTGTATAATCTGACCTTGTAATTCTGACATTCAGGCATGACAGATAGTTCTTATACTGTGTATTCATACTTTGACATAGCACAGTCTGGAAAACACTAGTTAACACAACTTTACTATTCAGGTATCAGATCTTGGTGCATGGAACATTTCATATAGTTAATCTCCTGTCTTACAATTCCACAATCCTTGTCAGATGAGCCTTGATTATTTAATGTTTTCAGAGCTATAGCTGCTGCACAGAAACTGTATACATTTCGATTCATACCACCACATACCAAAGTAAACACGACCAGTCCAGCATTTTGACTTTTATTGACAGGTACTGACACTTTTATTGATATATACCCTATACATCACTATTACTCTGCTAATGTTTTCATTTATTCAGTACAAACCATACAGATTTTTAAATACTGACAGGCAACATTCTACTCCTTACTATTTATTTGCCATGAATACTACAAGCTAGATTTGTACTAACCAGCCTCACGATGCAGCCTTAGCAGCCTGCTGGCATGGGCATCCATGTTTGTGGCCCTCTCATCTGCAGCTGTACAGGTGATAGAGAAACATTTATGCATACCTATCCATCACATACCCAGGCTGGCCTTTGGAAAACACTTATTGATACTGATACTTACAGCTGGGACATTCCTCGCCCATGCATCTTGGATCCACCTGTCCAAGATCTCCCTCTTCCTATGCTTCAAGTCAGCAAAGTGGTACCAGACCTGCTCACCAGTCTGAGGGATGCCAGTAGTACTGGTGAGATCACGTACGAATGGTCCCAGGGCTCCACTTTGTATTGGGAGCCCTGGTACTGGTCCTGCAGCAGTCAGCCTTCATGGTTTGATTCTAGGAGTCCAAGCATGACCCTGGAGTCCTGAATGCCCCAGCACTGCACCCGAAAGTGCACACCTTCACCAACACCAGCCATAGTGCCTGCAGTGAGGAGCTATAACTGGTTACAGGATTTATTCCCACCTGCGAGGTTTAAATAGGGCTGATTTCCCACCCTTTGCTGTGATTGGATGGTTTTGAATATGCTGAGCTAAGTTAAGCAATGGGCAAACCCGTTTAGCAAAGATAAAGCATTGCTTAAAGGGGTAGATACTAAACACTGCTTACCAGTGTGCAAATCCACTTAGCTATGCTAATTATCACTAAGCATGCAAATTTAAGCAATGCTTACTCCAGCTAAGCACAGCTGAGCACAATTTAACATTGTTCAGCTTTCATTTTATGGACTATCATTATTATCATTATTATCATTATTATTATTATTATTATTATTATTACTATTATTATTATTATCATTTTATGTGCTTTCATTACATTACATTCTTTTGTGGCAATACTGTATGGGACACTTGATGTTTACATGGGGTTTTACATCTGTACTATACTGACACCTCACATTTGAACCTGCTACACTACCCTGGTTAACAACTATATATTATTCACTACCTATTTCTAGAAAAATATACTTTTAGTGCTGTTTTCACAAATAAAAACGAATGGCTTGTATTGTGTGACAGCCGTGCACAGAATTCTCAACAATCTGCCACGTTGGCAGAAAAGCTAAAAACATTTGAACATGATTTGCTTGTGTACAAAAAAACTACAGATGGAAAACTCATATTTGGAAAAGAATATTGAGTTGGGGCATATTCCGAGGGGTCTAAGGTTGTGGAAATACCCTAACGGTGCAGAAGAAAATTACAAATTTCTTACTGAATTACATGCACTGTTTGACCGTATGGGTATTGAAATTATGAACCTAATGATTAAATATAATAATCAGACATTAACAACCTGATGTAATAGTTTGGATACCCTTAATCAAGCAATACTTGCAGACTGTGATTACCAAAAGCATCGGGTTAGTTATTTAGAGATTCAAAAAATGTTGACAACACTTGCAGTACTATCTTTTTAAGAAAACAGAATAAGCTCAGAAGGGATATTAATGAATACTCCCTTAACAAAGTTGACCCTTTCTCATTGGAGAATAGAGCGAGTGACGAGCGAGGACCATCCAGTAGTGAGTCAATAGGGGCGGAACACGTGACGTCAGAGCAGAGGTTTCAAAAAGGAAGGCGTTTCAACTCTACAACCGGTGAGGAATTTAACAAAGGAGTTAGGCGGTCTGAGAGGCTTCTTGGAAAGAACAATCAACCTTCCCATTTTTCCGAGGGCAGAAACATAGACTACACAAGGCAAGGAGCCAGGTTCAAAAGGACCAAAAATCTGTTTTGATACCCTCTGCTATTTGCGATGATGATACCAATCCACTAGTTGTAAGTAAAAGTTTTTTTAGTACTAATTCTGTAGTTACATTTGGTGGATCGGGTCACGTTGAACAAAGTCCAAATATTTTGACTGTGACTGGCCCTAGTCCTGTTAATCAGGCTTTGCCTAATGAGGAACTGGTTGCTAGCCTGACAAACCTGTCGGAATTCAGTTCAGAGACGTGTTGTTTGAACAAAGACGGTTTTAATATGCAACAGGCTGGGGGCCTTGAAACTGAATTAAATGAAATTATGGGTAATGTGGGTGATAACTTGGATTTTGCAATCAACTTTTATATTTTAGATAATCAAAATGGTGTTGACAATGCTACTAAAAATGTCGTTGATAATTTTTGTATATGCAACAGTAAGGAAAAATCTCTTAATGTTAATTATGGGACAGTTGTAAATGCTGTTCCGGAGTTGGTTGATCTTAATGAAATGATGTTACCTTGTTTACCACATCCAAATTTTGATTTGGAAACAAGATTTCATGAAGGCACGGAAGATGCTAGTTTCAAATCTATTAACTCCGCAGTTAGTGTTTTTAATCAAACAGGGTGTCCAGCTTACTGGGCCGGCCATACTTTGATTGGTAAGGGCAGTGGGGTGGAAGGCCCAATAGATGCTGACACTATGGAATTTGCTTTTCACGATTTGTTGTGTGGCCTGGAGGAAGGAGCCACTGAGCAAACCTATTTGACCAATTTAGTAGATCTCCACAATCACCAAATTGTGTTTTTTGTGATACTTGCACTATAGTTAACAATGGTGCTAATGATTTAAAAAAATTTAATTATTCTTCTAAAATTGTGGGTATTGAACATGCTGACCTTTTATCCCTGCAAAAAGAGGTAATATAGTTGATATTATAATTGACTTAAAATGTTTTATGCTCAAGTTAAACCTCATGGTGTGGTTTAATGATGACAGTAATTTTGGAGAAGGTGGGCAGGCTAGGACAACCAGAACAAGTGCCTTTAATCCACTATTGAATAATGCTATATGCATTTACGAAAAGATTTGTGAGAAAGACATTAGACAGTATTTTAAATGTTCTCAGTGTGTAAATTATGGCAACCTTACAGCTAATGAACGTGACATACTTTGGGAGTTTATTCATGACAAAACTATATGGATTATGATCCCCGACAAGGGAAGTGGGGAGGTTTTAATGAACAGAAGTGAGTATTTGTATAAAATGAATTCTTTACTTATGGATGGGACCCATGAGGAAAGTTCCCCTCAATGAAATCCATATAGCCTAGATCGATTTGGCACTAGATGATATGGCTTTTCAAGGCCAGATTAGTTTGGATGAATATGAATTCATGAAAAATGACCACCCCATGATACCCAACATTTTCAGAATACTAAAAATTCATAAGGGCTTGCCAAATTTGAAATTTTGCCCTATTGTTGATGGACACAGATCAAAGACTTGTTTTATTAGTAAGTCTTTACTTGAAAACGTTTGACTACATTACGAGAGATTCATGACATTTTCTGGAGAAATTAGAGTACATTAGTATATCTCCTGGAATGATTATGGTTACTGTAGATGTTGTCAATTTGTTTGGGGTTATACCCCATACTGAGTGTGTTCAATTATTAGAAAGACAGTTGGTGAAAACCCAAATGTATGACCAGGATTCTATCAACAAGTCACTGCCCTTATGAATATAGTTTTAAATTACAATTATATACATTTCGAAGGTCAGTATTTTAAACAATTGACTGGAGTTGCAATGGGGGCCACTTGTGCCCCCATTTTTGCCAATTTTATCATGTCCTATTGGGAGCAGGAATATATAATGAATAGTGTGTATTGGCCTAACATGTTGTATTACACCAGATATTTAGGTGACTTGTTTCTTGCGTGGAAGGGCACTGAGGAACAACTTAAGGGTTTTCTTACTTATATTAACAATACTCTGGATTTCTTGCAGTTCACCTACCATTATAACAAAGAGAGCATTTCATACCTAGCAGTCAATTTGTCTTGGAATGTTGAGGAAGAAAAATTGTGTTCTAATATATATAGAGAACCCACTTTCTCAAATTCCTTTTTGGAATTTGGTAGTTGGCATCCCTTGTATCAGAAGTCCATTGTTAAAGGCCAACTTGTCAGGGTGGCCAGAATTGTTAGTTTGGACTGTCACTTTTTAGACAAAGTGAATTTTATCATCAGCATGTTTACTAAGAGGGGATACCCTGACACATCTTTGGAACAAATTAGGAAGGAAGTTGTGGAAAAATGTAACAAGGGTTTGTATAGGCCAATTTTGAGTGGGACAACAAGAACTAGGTTAGAACAAGTTTTCAGTGAGAACAAGGGAATAAGAACAAGGTTTGGGTTGAGTTTTATTACGACCTTTAATCTGGATGCAGAAAAGAGATTTGACATTATTGTCAGCAATTGGGACATATTGGGTTTTGACAACAATGTAGAGTCCAAAGTGAGTAGTGTGCCCCCAAAAATTGTTTACAGAAAAGATAGGTCTTTTAAAAATTTTTTTGAACTAGGTAAAGACACTTTTGGTAGTTGTTTCAACAGACCCATTGGGAAGTTTAAATCTGGTAGGTGCAATATTTGTACCCACATACTAGAAACTAAGGACAAATTTAAATTAAATGGTAAAAACATTGTTATTAAATGGCATTTTAATTGTAACAGTGTAAACCTTGTATATTTGGCAAAGTGCCAAACATGCCCTGTTTTTTTTATATTGGAAAGACTTCCAGATCTTTAAAAACTCGAGTTAGTGAACATATGTATGACATAAGAAAAGGAAAAATTACTAATGCCCTGTTTAGACATATTAAGGAGCACAGCAATCACTTTTTTAAGTTTCTGGTAGTTGACAACGTTGCCAAAGATCCACAGGGTAAAATTATAGATGTGCACCTGGACATTTGTGAATTAAAATGGCAGCTTAGATTGGACGCAACACAGTATCCAGGTATAAATGAGGCCATTAATATAGCTTGTATTTTAAAATTAAAACACCTTACAGGTTAAGTCTTTTAGTGTTTTAGTTGTTCTAGTTTTTAGTGTCCTAATGGTTGTGTCTTAATAGGGGAATTATTTTTATATTTTATATTTTACATAATATGTCTAATTGTTTACATTTTTAACTTGTATATTAGTTTTTATGACTGATTTCAGCATTTTCATGTGATTAATTTTATAATTAGGTACTTGATTAATGGGTATTTAAGGGCTGGGTTAGCCTTGTGTGTTTGTTCTGAGGAAGTCTCTAGCACGAGAAGAAAGCGCTAAACTAATAAACTTTGCACCTGATTTGCAGCTGTGGTCTGTTGTTGTTGGTTCATCGTTCTATTGTTCTACAATTTGTTTTAGTTTGGGAACAATGTCATATTATTAATGGGCCCTACAGTAAGCAAGTTGTTTTTTATCGTCATTTTGTGGACGAAATATTTTGTTGTGGGAGGGTCCTCAAGCGGTCTTACATGATTTCATTAAGTACATTAACAATACCACATCATTTTTTAATTTTTCACACAAAATCTCAGTTCAGTCAGTAGAATTCTTAGATGTAAAAGTAATATATCATTAATGGTTATATTACAACATAATTGTATAAAAAGCCCTGTCATTGTAACCATATGTTATACAAAGAAAGTATGCATCCCTCTTATGTATTCAAAAGTGTAGTCAGAAGTCAAGTTTATAGAGCTTCAAGGCTAAGTGTAAGTGATTCAGAATTTGTCAGGTAAACCAACTCTTTAATGGAATCCTTTACATCTAGGGGCTATGCAAGTAATGAAATTGCTGAGAATATTGAGCTAGTCTCCAGTGAAAGATCTAGTTGAGCTCATCCTTATTTTGGTGAGCAGTATTCTGGTAGTATACAAACTGCATCCCAGAAGAACGACATAGTAAAATTATGCTTATATTATTCCAGTGACATCGAAAAATATAGGGATATAATCGAAAGACACTGACTAGGATATTTTGACTACACACAATGACATTGAGGCTATAGTAGATAAGAGACCAAGATTTGTATACAAGAACATGAAGTCCCTTAAAAGATGTTTATGTTTACCAAGAGGAATGTCACCCAGTATAAGTAATGGATGTACTACTGCATGTAGGCATTGTCAAGCCTGCAAATATATTGACAGTACAGGAACATTCTATCATCCTGATCAAAGTAGGACATATAACTTTGACATTGCTGTAATGTGCAGCAGTATGCATGTGGTCTATCTAGCTCACTGTTCAGTATGTACAAAATTCTATGTTGGTAAAATTGATCGAGCACTGAGATATAGAATTAAGGAACACTATTACCACATAAGTAAAAGTGATACACTCAGTGCTTTGTCCACACATATTGTAGACACTGATGCCTCTCATTTGCTCAAGTTTATGGTACTAGGATGTATTCATGAAAACATAAGGAAAGGGGACATCAGAAATCAAACTGAACCGTTGGAAGCCAAATGGATAGTTAGACTATGAGAGGACTATGGACATGACCTGAATGATAGGATACCATTGAGACTGAAGCTTAAAGCCAGACCACTGAATAGGAAGTAATCTGGCATTTACTTATTTTGAATAATAACAATTGTTAAATATAATTACATGTTTTTTATTTATTTTTTATTATTTTAGGTACATTTGCATATATATGTAACTTTTTATTCCTTGTTGGATGTTTATTATTCAGTATTTATATATAAATATATTGTACTGAACATTTTTAGTAATTTGTCTTTAAGGAAGCAAAGTTTTTAGTCATGTGATCTTTTTAGTTAGTATATTTATAATGAGTAAAGAATTTTAGTTGTGAAATGCATCTGATGAAGTAGCTTTGCTACGAAAGCGCTTATGCTTGTACATTCGAACATTGAACACGGGTTTATTTTGGAAGCCTTTGGTCGTCCCTGAATCCTTCTGTGTATTTTCTAACAAAAACAAATGTTGTTACTGGTGTTCATTCAGTAATTTAATCTCATGAAGAGGTACATCTTCTTAGCTCTATCATTCAGAGCAGCTAAAAGATATAGTTCAGTATTTGTCTTAAACCTTTTTTATTTATTTTACATTTATACATTCTGGAAGTTAAAAATCCTGGTTGTGCCCCTGTATTACCATGTACATGTCTTTCAGTATTTAATCAGAGAAAGAAAATGACAGGAAGCAAAGTTCTCGCTAATTATGATCTACAATCCAGTGTCAGAGACTAGTCAGGATAAATGAAGATTCCTTACTAAATCACTTGATAGTAAAGAAATATATCAAAATATACTTGCATCCTTATCTTGCATTAGCATATAAAAGTCAGCATTTATTTAACTAAAATCTATTTTTTAAAAGATTATTGAAGCTCAGAGACAGGAATTTATGAGTACCAGTACATAAGGTAAGCAGTATCTTAGAATATGTACTGATGCATATGCTAAACAGTATCTTAAAGTTTACAGATGCATTCCAAATAGAACCCTCAGGAATAATTAATTATGAAGTTCCCCATGAAAGACAGACTAGTAAAAAAGCAGAGCACACTCCAGCTATGCAGGGTTATAGTGCCTTCCACACATTTAGACCAGCTACTGCACACGAGGGCAAAAAAGTGAAGATGTCACAGTCTTCATCCAGGCGAGACTCACATCAAGGCTGGTAAAGAAGCATGATGCACATAAGCTTTTTCATGTCCAAATAATCATTATATAGATTAAGAAAGCCATAACACCTATCTATGGGACCTAGAATCACTCAGTATCAAGCACAATATCATTTGCCTAGGTGATCTAAAATATCCAGCTACAGACTAGGAAACCAACACCATCACTAGTGCACAAGCACAGAGATTCCAGGACTTTGCAAATACAAAATCACCATGGAACAATTAATTAGAGTATCCAGTAAGGGGAATAACATATTGGATCTTATCCTAACTAATATGGGAATATCTTGCACCATCCCTTGCATATCTTCATCACTTGTTAGGTCTGACCATAAAGCAGTCTTCAAAATAGAATTGAAACCAGAGATCCCTTCCAATCCAAGGTACCTTTAGAAATTTCTTTAAGACAAAATATTTACCACTAAATGATACACTGCCAAGGTTCAAATCCCCACCAGACCCAGTTAATTCCTCTGAATATTCAAAAATGTACACCACCACACTATACCAATATGTAAATAGCTGCATAGATGCAACTGTACCCCATAGAAACAAACACAGGGCAAACCCCAGAATCAAACCTACATGGTGGAACCATATTATCAACAAGCTTTACAATAAAAGAAAATACATTTTGACCAAAAGTAAGAAGAGCAATTCCAAGAAAGTTACAACCATTGTCCTTAAAATAAACAAACAACTCAGGAGCTTAATAAAATTAACCAAAGCCAAGTTTGATGCTAAAATAGATACCCAAGCCAAAGCAATCACAAGGACTGTTTTAATTATGTTCGTAATCTCAGAAGCACAATGCAGCAGTTCACTGAGCTGATTGTGAATGATGTTACATCAAGGCTGAAGATGCTGCAACCCTACTGGCCAATAAATTTAGCTCTAACATTACCCCTCTTTCCGCTTCAATTGTTCCTCATGATATATTTGAAATTGGCTCATCTCCAACTATCACACAAGGCCAAGTCTTAAAAGTGTAATCAAAAGCTAAAAATGTTATATCAGTGGGTCCTGACAATATCCATAGATGCATCTTAAATAGCATGAAGCAGGATTTAGCCACACCTCTAACAACACTGTTCAGTCTCAGCCTCCATACAGGTTTTGTACCAAATGAATAGAGAACAGATACAGTCATTCCCCTGCATGAGGGAGGACCTTGCACAGACCCAGGTGATTACAGACTCGTAAGTCTAACTAGCTTCATATGCAAATCCATGGAAAGACTTATCATGGAACTAATCAATAAGGACATGGGGAAACTCAAAACACTGGACCTTTCTCAGTATGGATTTGACAAGGGCAGGTCATGCTTACTCAAACTGGTGGAGTTTTTTGAAAAGGTCAGCAAAGCAATGGATGAAGGCAGAATGATACACACCACATACCTCAATCTGGCCAAAGCTTTTGACATAATTCCCCACCTATGCATAGTACAAAAACTAAATAAACTTGGACTAAACCCCTATGTCACCTGCTAGATTGCAAACTGGATTACATATAGGACATAGGAAATCAAAACAGAAGAAGTTACCTCCACAGCGGGAACAGTTAACAGTGGAATCCCCCATGACTCTGTGGTGGGACATCTCCTGTTTGGCATCTACTTTTTTAGAGGAAATGTAAATACCAAAGTCTCTGGCTGACTAAGTTGGCACATGATTGTAAGATTGGAGCAAACATTGAATCCCCAAATAACATAGTTTTCTTCCTTGAAGGATTTTTCCAAATAAATAATTGCTACCAAAATCATGGACTGAAACTAAATACCAGAAGAATGCATTTTTGTATGCTCTGTGAATTCATCTATCACAGGGAACTACAACATTGACAATACACTCCTAAGAACTGATCTAGTTGTTTGGGATTTGGTAAGTTATGTGGACAGTGACCTAACATTTGACCAACATGTGTCCATTGTTTTAAGAATGTCCTTCTATACTGCACAGCTTATAAACAATGGGATTGTGTCTAGATCTAGGTATCCCATTGTCTCCCTTTACTCAGCTCTTATTAGGCCAGTCATTGAGTATAATACCCCTTTGGCATGTAGCTGTCCAGACACATGCAACAACTGGAATACCCTCAGAGATACCTTATTAAATTGATATATGACCTAAACAACATGTCTTACATGGACCAACTTAGTCCTGCAGACTGCTAAGAGGCAGCCTGTGTCTGGCATACAAGGCATCCTCCAACTCAATACTGATGCTTTTACTGCACATCAGCAAGTCCAATGACATCAGCCATACTCAGTATATGGCTCTAAACCTCTTCTGTAACATCATCAGAACAATTTGCAGGAACAAGTGCATCTTGAAGAGGAGAGTTCTGCTCTGGAACAGACTCCCAATCCACATAAAGCAAATTTTATCCATGTCCATATTCGAGCATAGTTTTAATCTATGGATTGGAAACAAAAAAATACCAGAGGACTGCCCCCTGTGCTGCTAACTGACAGAAGCAGCTCCTAGATGCTTTATCCCATTCATGGGTCCCCTCAAATTATATATGGTATGTTCCCAGTTATACTCATTAGGGGTAATATATAATTATCAACCATGTGATGGGCAAGGCCAGTCTCTAACCAAATGGGATAGATTAATTTGAGCATAAAAAAGGAAAATTTCTAGGCTTAAAGTGGCCTGCAAGGGCAGCTAGCCTAGTACCTGCCTAAGAACCTATGAACCTATAGTACAGGATTTTCTCTACCTCACATAGTCTGCTATCACTGCTAGGAATGTGTCATGGTAGTGATAATAGTTGGGGAATTGGGCTACTCAGCTCCTAGTAGTATGTCCAGGCAAGTGATTTAATATTCTGACTCAACAAATGGGAAACATTGTTTGCCTAAACTCACTATAACTCCTCCAGTCAGCTGGTACCATTTGCACATTATGCACATTGGAATTAAAGGCAACATTATAGATCTCGGTTCATAGGTTCATAGTTAGGTACTAGGCTATTGGCCCTAGGGCCTATATAAGCCTTGCCAAAAAGGTACCCTGGCTTTCGCCACCCAAGAAAATTATTTTCCTGTGCCCCTGTCGAGCAGAGCCCCAGAGGTAATCCCTGAGGTGAATTTCCTATTTCCCATCCAATCATCAAGATTTTTTTGAAGAGTGCTAATGAGGAGCTTTGTTTGATATAAATATGGGAAGTCAATGGGACAGGAATCTATCCCTCCAGCATGTTCTGCTTATTGTGGTGACAAGGTTTAGGTCCCTAGAGCGTGTAGCTCAGAGGGATTGGGATTTCTTTAAGTGGAGCATGTGCAACAGCTCTGTGTTTGACATAGCTTTGTATGTTAGGCAGAGATCACCTATGAGTAGGTGATATGTGATGGAGTAAAGCTGGAGTTTTTGAGATGGTCTGCGTAGGGCATCTGTTGGAGGCCGGTAATCCTCTTTGTGAGGTATTTCTGCGCTCTTTCCAGTTGTTGTAGATGTCTTGCGAGGTACCTACCAAAAGGGGCATTGTACTCTATAATGGGTCTAATGAGTGATGAGTAGAGGGGAACAATGACCTCTTTTTTCCTGGATGAGAAACCTTTTGTGATGAGGTTTGCCATGTAGAAGGATTTCCTTACTAATGTGGTGATGTGATTATCAAAGGAGAGACTACTGTCCACTTGTGTCCCAAGGTCTCTTATCACACTTTCGGTGTTAAGTAGACTACCACCCATGTGGTAGCTCATGGGTACAGAGTTTTTACCAAAGGGGATGACAGTGCACTTTTTGGCATTGAGCTTGAGGCCATGGTTTTGACACCAGGCATCTGTCACAGTGAGGCCCTTTTGTAGGATGTCCACATCGTTAGGAGTTTCGATTATGGCTCCTAGTTTGCAGTCATCTATGAACTTCATTAGCTAAAGACCTTCTGTGTTAGCCTGTATTTCAGAGAAGTAGATACCAAACAGGAGAGGACCCAGGATTGAACCCTGTGGTACTCCACTTGTCACTGGTCTGAAGTCAGATTTAGAGTCTGCTTCTTTCACAGTGTGGGTTCTGTCAGTGAGCCAGTTGGCAACCCATCTTGTGACATAGGGATTTATACCTAGTTTAGTGAGTTTATCTATAATTCCAGAGTGGGGGATGGTGTCAGAGCCTTGCCAAGATCTAGATAGGCTGTGTGAACCACCTTACCCTTGTCTACAGCTTTGTTGACTGCTTCAAAGAAGTCTATCAGGTTTAGGAGATATGATCTGCTTTTTACAAACCCGAACTGGGTGGGGTCCAAAGTTTGGAGATTACCAATGTCTTTGTTTAGATGTTCCATGATGATACATTCTATGGCCTTGCAGACCAGGCTCATTAGCCTAATGGGTCAGTAGTTCCCGGGATCGGTGGTGGCTCCCCCTTTGTGGAGTGGGATAACTGCTGCTGTGCGCCATTCAGTGGGCACACAGCCTGAGGTGAAGCTTTGATTGAACATGATGCTTAGGTGGGGTGCCAGTTCATTCTGTAGTTCATGTAGAATGCAGCCTGGGATGTTGTCTGGTCCCATGGATGCTGTGTTCTTGGCTTTGAAGAGTGTGGTTTTTGCCTGTGCAGCCGTGATTACAGGAGCTTTGCATTCTTCCAGTATAGAGATGGGCCCTTTAGGGGGTGAGAGGGGGGGTAAAGTTAGCACTGAACCTATCTGCCAGGATGTTGGTACTATCAGTTGATTCTGTATATTTAGTGCCATTGTGCAATAACTCAGAGCAGATCTGAGTGTTGCCATTGAGATTCTTGACATAGCTATAGCATGCTTTGTGGTTGTCTTTAGAATCAGTGGTGATTTTGTTTTCATAACTAGCTTTGGAGGATTTTATGAGGGATCTCAGCTACTTACTGAGGCTGACCAGGGAGTTCCTCCAGCTATGGGATTTTACTCTTTTTTGCAACAGTTTCTTTCTTCTGTTGTAGAGTTGGTTTATGGCATGGGACCACCAGATTGGTTTCCTTTTTTTGGAGGATAGCATATCGGTTCTGTTAGGGATAGCACTATCCATGCACATGTGTAAGTGCTTATAAAGTGAAATTGTGTAGGATTCAGCAGTCATACCTCTATTGTCTATCTGCATGGGTGTTGTGAAGTTTGCCACTTCTGTCTTAAGAAGCATGAAGTTGGTTTTGGAGAAATATTTTACAGTGTTTTCCCTAATGGGGGTGGGGGTGGGATGTGGCTGTCTAGGGTGATTAGCTTGTGGTCGGATCTGACCTACGATACATTGACCTCTGGTGTGGAACACTGGTCGCCCATTTTGGTAATGACCAGGTCTAGAATATTGCTGACCCTGGTGAGGGTGTGGATAAGTTGATCCAAGGCTTTGGAATTTATGAATTCCAGAAAACGTTGAGCAAAAGAGTTGATACATGAGTAGTTTTCCCAGTTAATGGTGGGGGTAGTTGAAATTGCCCATTATAAGGGTGTTGGGTTGTACCCTAATATTTTCCAGTGTATCAAGAAATGAAGAGTGGGAATCCTAGGGCATGGTGGGGGATCTGTAGCAAGTTACAATTTGGATTGCGGTCTTTCTCAGAGTTAGTTGCACTTGGATAATCTCGGCTGCATTATGCTGAGCAAGTAGCCTGGATGTGTGAATATCCTTAATGAATATGGACACACCTCTGCCTTTAGTGTTTCAGTCTAGGTTAGTTGGCTGAAAGGTGTGGTATGAATTATAGCCTGGTAATGCAGGAGTGCTCTCTGGATCCTTGAGCCAGGTCTCTGTCACTGCACAGATGTCGATGTTCTCCATTTTAAGGAGTGCCTCGATTGAATGCATTTTGAGGTTTAGACTTCTAGCATTGAATAGCATTACCCTCAGATTTTGCTTGCTTGTACCTGTTATGGTGGTGAATTTGTCATTTGAACCTTGCCTAAAAAAGGCACTATAGGGGTGGCAAGAGCCTTAGCCAGTATCTAGAATCCAAAGGGTGACAGGTGCAGGCCATCTCTAGCAAAGCATCATGGTCTGTTGACCATGTCATCCCAGGCAGACAGATACTGGATCCCCTTAGACTGACACCAGAAGCTTAGCCCATTGTTGAAGTCAATCATTTTGTCCTTGTACTGCGGCATCATTCTGGGTGATGGCAGGATGCTACTCAGGGCTAGGGTCATACCTGTCTAGGCTACAAGATCGGAGAGCTCCTCCATGTCTCTTTTCATGTAGTCCAGGGAGATACTTCTCAGGTCATTCACACCAACATGGACAATGACAGAGTCATATTTGTACTTGTTGTGGAGTTACCTGAGTGCGTGCATTATGTGGCAGATCCTGGCACCCGACTGGCAGCTAACTGTAATTAGTGAGTGGAACATAAGTGTACTTGACTATAGAGTCACCTATGACTAGAGTGTTGGGTACGTTGTTATGCCTTTTGGGCTCTGGTTGAGTGGCACACTGAGTTTGTGGGCTGTGTGTCATTTGGGTTGTGTTGGGGGGTGGAGGTTGCTTGCGTTTCTGCTTTGGAGGTCTCTGTTGCTTGGGCATATTTTTATTGAGATCCTCTGTGAATGTAGGTGTGTGTTTTGTGTTTCTATGTGTCTGTTTTGGTGGTGTAGGTTTTGAGTGACTATGTGATGAGTGTGGTGTGGTGCAAGTGTTTACCTTCTCCTCTTGACTGTCTAGTCCAGTCTTGGGTGAAGAGAGCATTTCTTCCAGTCTGGCTATATAATTGCATCTCTCACAGGTTATAGTGTTGGGTGGTAGGAGGAGAGGGTAGTCTGTGTATGTGAGGCAATTGCTGCATTGCCCCAAAATGCCCAGATTCATCAAGTAGACAGGAGAAAACACTGGGACATGCTTGGATAGGTGCTTATTTATTAAGTACTAAAACTGTTTTCCTCTATACAAGTAAGGAAAGTTGAGTGCTGTAGTAATTTGTAGCTTATTTATTGCTTACAATGAGTTCTGAGCAAGTGCTGAGCTCAAAGAAACAGATTTGAGTGCTGAAACAAAAAAAACTGGCTAGTTGTAAGGGAAAATTTAAAGAGCATACTTTATGGCGCTGGTAATAGTTTAACCCTAGCTATGCGGTGATGCATAAAGTGTATTTTTTTTATATAACAGTAGCAAATGAGCAAACTGATTTAAACAAATTAACCAATTAACCAACAAAAAGTTAAAAACTGTGCCCTGTTCCAGCAGTCTTCAATCAGACAAGTTCTAACTGCACACTCGTGCCACTAGGGTGCAGGGTCTTCTCCAAAAAAAGATGGTCTGGATTAGTGCTCAAGTTATACACCCAAAGCAAGATTCAGCAGGTCTGAATTTAGTCTATGCTACAGCAAACAAGGTGTATCAATTTCAGAAAGAAACAATTCAAATAAGCAGGCACAATAAGTCTTTAACCAGAAACTCCCAGCTCAGAAGGGCAGAATCTACCTGCTGGTTCAACATAGGATGAAGGCGCTATGACCATCTAAAGTATTAACTGTGTATAATTTGGAGAAACTGTTTATCCCTAGACTGCTTTTTTTGGATTGCTACCAAACACATCACCTTGGATTTATCTACAAATAGCCATTTCTCCCTAAATTCTATATTTTCTAAAATCCACAATTATTTGGACTTTTGAAAAATTATGAAACATGCATATTATAAAATCTGTATGTGTGTTTTGTTAGTATGACATGTTATGTATTAAATAAATTATGTTAAACAGTTGTAGATTATTTCCTTTGGCAACCATTATTAACATCAACAGAAATTATGAATATAATAAAAGTTAAATACTGACTTGATTTTAAAATTTTAAACTGTTCAATGCCAGTCTCATTTTAGGGATACTTTCAATTTGCATTATAAGTGAATTACATATAAATGGTTGGCATTATCAATGCAAAGAAAGCAGTGGCCGTGCTGAAACACTTTTTATGCCAATTTCACTGATCATTGTCCAATGACATATATGTGATATCCTGTCATTTAAAACCATTATTCTACTTCAATATACTCATTCACATTTAAAATAATAAAAAAAGAACTTTCAGTTCATGGTTATTAATAGAATATGGATGAAATGCCATCTGTACTCACACTGATTTTAAACACTATTAAGCCATGTGAACAGAGTGTTCTGCCTACTGCATCATGGTTCATTTTATGTGCAACATGACTAGTTTAGAAATGATGTTGACATGGAGAGATGAATAATGATCAGTTCTGGTCTGAGATATAATCAAGTACTGCTTTATTATTAATTCCAGAAACTTAAATTACTTGAACAAGTCTAGTCTTTCGGAATAATAACATCCCAATAATCAATAAATAACTTTACATAACATCAAAAATTAACATAGGCTGACTTAGTATCTAACCTGGAAAATAGTATTTATTTTATTTTATGAAGAATTACAAACATTTTCTGCAATGCATTTGTATTGTAAGACTGAAATGCAATTTAATATAAAATGATCATTAGTGCAAATCGTAATTTATTTTATTGTAAAATATAGTTTTAAAACATTCAGAGTGGTATTCTCCAGCACAGTGCACAATGCATACTAACAAAATACAGCATACATTGTAGACATGTTCAGGGCCCAAGCACTTATACACACTCAGGCAAACACACATAGTATATACATGCATATGAACTTGCAACGACAACATGTTAATAAATGGAGTCACTTATGTACAAAGACGTCTGTGACCTCATTCTGACAGAAATCTATATGCAAATAAAAGTGGTGAGTATTGCAAAAAGCTATGAACAATAACACCATGTACAACACTGAATATGGTCACAGTTAATGCAACAATAGTTGCTACTGGTCACAACATGTGTAACAGTACTGATAGGCAGCAAGTTAGGCCAAGGATTTTGTATTTCTCATTCTCAAAGTGGGATCATTTGAGTAATTTCTGAATAAATGACAAATACTCGATATCCTGTATAGTCTGTGTGGATGGATCGGTGTATAAGATGCACTGGACATCTGATACCCTTAGAAAGATGAGTAATATTTGTAGTGACAATACTTGCCATGAGAACGTTCCAGATACTAACTGAAGTTGTCTTTGGGATACTGTAGGAATCAGCCAAGGCCCTTTAGCAGGTTCTTAATCATCTAACATCACATGCTGGAATTTGGTTGCTGCGGACAAAGAGTAAACACTAGAGATGTATGGCTTCTGCAATCAGCGGATGCCACAATTTGGTAACTTGCCACAGTCTTTACTCCTAAGTTTGCAAAGAGAATTGGATACTGCTCCATAAATTGTCATGTGGTATGTGACCACAAGGTTTGTATTATAAGTGTGTGTCCATATTCTTGGAGAAAATCATGTCAGTATGTAGCAATCAATCATGGAATACCAGGCCTTTGAACGTGGTTTAATCCCTCATAGTGAGCTCCTAGCTGATTCTGGATTCCACCTTGAAACATGGCTGTTTATATTGATCCAATCACTAAAAATACAGCAGTGGTAAGCATATGATATGGCCTACAGAACAGTCTATAACATCATTGCATGCATCCTTACCCACACCATGATAAGGCTTTGATGCCTTGATCACTTACATGGTACACTGCAATACTTCAGAGAAAGGACATGTCTGATATTCACTGTCTGCTGCATTTTGTACAACTTTTCCCATGCAGCTCTGGTACCACACCCTGTATTAGATTAATCTGAACACCAACAAAAACATCTGCATAATACATCATCATCATCTCCACTGGGCCTGGTCTAACTATATTGACACAACAAGGTCTAGCAGATGTGGGATGAAGTGCTGCAGTAAGTCTTTGAAAAGGTATGTTAAATTATTAAAAACATAGTATTATTAATATATCAAAAATACACACATATGTGTATGCAGCAATGTGACTGATTCATTAACATAATGGAAATATATAATGTAAGGGATCAGTCTTGCCTTATTACCATCTGCCATGCAATATGCAAGCACACATTGCAGGCTCATCCTATGTGTTCTGTATATCACTTCATGTCCTTTGCATTATTTTTGGCGTTAAATAAAGTGGATCAATTTTAGGTTTCTGACCCTCATTTGGTTAATCCTAGTGAATTGTTTTTCAGTCCTTTGCATTAATCCTTGACCTTGGCTAATGGCTGGAGTGGTTTGTATTTCATTTGCTCTACTTGGGTGCTGCTCAGCTATCTTCACCTTGCTATGTCCATTTTCCTTTCTCTAACTCAATCAGCTTGTGGGGTATGAAGTGCCTTACCTCATGTCGACATGTTGGAGTTTCACCATCAGCAATGTTATACACTATTGGTGATGGGCTTCGTGCTGATGGCGATGTCTCATAAATTTGTGGCAAGGCTGTAATGCAAATCTTAACAAACGTGGAAGACATTAATCCGATTTGTTATGAACCTCCACCAAAACACTCTGCAGGGTGGAAAATAATGGCTGTTGCAGCATGGCAGTCTATAGTAACCAGTTATATACTGTACTGTTCAACATATGAATCTGATGGCACAGCCTTGTAGAGTCATTGTAACACCTGCACAACTTCTTAACATTGATGGACTTATATCTTGCACTCACTGCACCCTGTTTGCTGGGCTGTCATGTGGTCATCTTGAAGGAAACATTCCATAACATGGTCTGATCCCCGCAGTGGTCTAGCTGTTTGTGGCTTTGAATCTATGACTGACTGTAACTGTTCTGCATGTCTTGTGCCTCAGCTTCAGCAACACCAACACCAAAGAAGACCATACACCTATGTTACTGATCCTGCTGGAATGATGCCACAGCATATCTTATCATACTTTGTGATGGTGTAAACTGTACATGCACTGTCATATCAACAAATTCCAACTTAGATGGGGATGCACAATATCATGGTCTATGTCGACCCGTGGGACCCACAACTTTTAACGTTAATAGAACAGATTTTGAGTCAACATGCATTTTTATAGTTATATAAAGTACTAAACTTTAGGGATCATCTCTGTGTGCTTTTGTTTTTGAAATCATTCACAGCCACAGCAAATGGATTCTACAGCTGCCTGTTTATGGTGTTCATTCCAGTGGGGAACTGTCTCACAATATCAATGCCAGACTCCTCATGGGAAATATGTTTGCCTATGAAGAGTGCCTCATAGGAAATGCATTATTACTTGATGGCTGGCATAGCCTGACATCTAGAAAGAGATAGGTTTGGTCCTAGGAAGCAATACCAGCAACCCAGCAATGGGTAGCAGTATAGGCATGTGGACTTCCCTAAACAGGAACTAACCTCAATGGTTTGAGAACGTTCTTGTGATGCAGAGAGTATGATAAGCATCAATTAGTGGTGAAATGTTGCACATTTTTTCCAAAACTTTCTAATATAAATATATATATATATATATATATATATATATGTATTTATGTTTATATATCTATATCTATGAATATATATATATATATATATATATATATATATATATATATATGTATTTATGTTTATATATCTATATCTATGATATATATATATATATATATATATACATATATATATATATATATATATATATATATTTGTATAGTCAGATCATTCCCTGAGATGGATCCACACTGAGTGTTTTCTCTAAAACTACTGTGCATTCCTGTTTATCAGTCTTTGTGCAAGGTGCATATCCTTTCCTCAGAACACAATAAGGTGTGGGCGAGATTACACATAAGGTCCATTCTACAAAAAAATATATACTATATTATATGTCCTTGCTACAGTACATGCCAGATAGGGGTTGTGTATATGACTGGCCAGGCCAC
>NC_056729.1:1310366511-1310501511 GCF_019279795.1 Protopterus annectens
AGTAAAGGCAAGAAAGATAAGATTTAATGTGTTTCAGGCATTTACATTCTTGAAACTGAAAAAGCCTGGTGCACGCAAGCAGTTATAAGGAAGTGGGTCAATTTAATGCTTCCACTTGTTTTGCGAGGTGGCAAAAGAGGTCTGCTAGTCTGAGATTCAGCCAGCACTCATGGCACTAAAGACATGAAGAACTTCCTTGCACAGAGAAGAATAGATCAAATAATGATTCCCGCAGGAATGACTGCCTATCTCCAGACTCTTGATATTGCAATAAACAAGCCATTCAAGGACCATTTGCGCATGGAACTCAATGACTACATTGAAAACAGAATGGAGAGAAATCAGCATGGAAACTTTGTGAAGCCTAGCTTGCAAGAGGTCGTGACTTGGGTGAAGAATTCATGGGATAAAATCACTGACAGCTGTGTTGCCAATGCACTATGAGCAGGCTACATGGACAAGCAGTGCTCAATAAGGAGAGCTCTATTGCTAGGCATAACAGACTGAGGCCAATGGTTCTACAGGAAATGGAGTTGCAAGGAATTCAGGCCAGAATTTGGGTTTGGAGACTTATGACAATGTTTCAGAAGAAGATGACATGACTGTATTTGAATAACTTTTTCGTTATCGGGGCAACAGAATGGATTGCTTCTGCTTTCAGATACCAGCAAGCTCTTGTCAGTTTTTTGACTTTATTGTGTTAAGGTAATGTTTTATTATCAAGGGATAATTACAAAGTAAGGCCACTAGTTCCCAGACTTCATTTTTATGACTTTCCATCATTCTTCTCTTATGGTTTGGATAAGGAATAAAGAAAGCATTACCACTCAAAAAAATGGCAGTTATTCACCTGTTTTATTCCCCTCCTCCTATACACATGTACTGAGATTTTTCTGCACTTTCTTTTAAGCATGAAATATTGCACTGTGAAAGCCAAAGTGTAGATATTCTGAAGTTGAAATGTTTGTTGCACTGTTTATGTAGATTTCTCACACAGCTTTTAACACGTTACCTAGAACCGCTGCCCGGTAATGGAAATGTACCTAATAAATGTCAATTTGTGTACATGAATAAATGTCAATTTTTGTACATGAATAAATGTCAGTTTTTATACATTAATAAATGAATAAATGTATATTGCTGTACAAGGGGGGGATAAATAAGGCATTCCCTGATAATAAGCCTTAATGCGTATTTCGGCAGGGGAAAAAGTATAAGACCCGTTCTTATTTTCGGGAAATACGGTATGTCCTCATAATTCCTCCTGCAGTTACTTTTGCTAGTGGAGTTTATTTATCTACCTATTCATTTATTTATGTTTCTTTCTGTCTTTCTTTCCCTCTTTCTTTCTTTAATGCACACACAACAGTAAAATATCTTTTAGCAATTGTAATAAAGATGCTGGCCATTTGCATTTTTTTCCATGTTTCACATCAGCTTAAAATGCTGCCATGAAGTGGCGGCCTTGTTTTTTACTGTGCAACATCTGTATATTATAAGCTTGTTGGAAAATGTTCATTCTCCAAAATAAAAGCAAAAAAGTACACAATGACGAAGTGCACAGACAACTAAATAAAAAAAGAACCACTTCTAGGATAATTCAGCAAATGGGCAAATAAACTTTTAGCACTTTTGTTCCTTTATTTTTAAACAGAACTAAATCCGAATGTGATCAGCCAAATGTTAGCTTCAAATGTGAAGATAAATAAATCACATGACAAAAGACCATCTGTTTCTTATAACCTCAGATCCTAAAGAAAGAAACACATTTAATGTATTACACAATAAACAATTACAAAATACTTGTAAATATTATAATTATAAATGTACCAACACCTTACTTTTAAAACATACAGAGTCATAGATTAGTACCAGGTTAACTGCCTTGGTGGACCATTTTAAGCCTAGCCAATTACCCTATGCAAGATTCAATCCCTACACCTTCTGTCTGTGAGGTAAACAACTTAAGGATCATGCCAATCTCCAAACTATGTTTGGTGTTAATTGATTCATTTAAACAAGGAAAAATATCTGCAGCCAATCTAAGCTACCATTTAACTTCATGAACTTCTAGGAAGTTATTCACATCCCCCATGCTGAAGTCAGTTTTAACTTGATCTAAAATAAAAGAGATATATATTTTTTTTTAATCTTTGCATGGCATTTTGTGTTTAGCTAAGGCATTTGTATCATCACCCATCAATATGGCCAATTTGTGCTCACTGATCCTTTATGAGAGCATTCTAGTGGTTTTACCCACATAGAGGCCCTCCCAAAAAACATAGGTTGCCACATAAGTAACTTATGTCAATTTGCAGTTGTATCTTCCATTATTACAGAATTCTTCACCACTATGCCTCAACGTTACATTCTGCCTATTCTTGATGAACCTATATAATGTATAGTCTTTGCACCCGTAAGTACCAAAATAGTCCGATCCCAAATGTAGAACACATTTTTGAGCTTTCAAACAAATATTTGAGATTGGCAGATTTCCTAAATACAAAATGTGAAACTTTGCCAACTACCCTAATCAGGTATTGATTATGTGCAATAATTTCCAGTTATCAGAAATAATGTTTCTAATTTTATCACTGTCAACACTTATGGGAATTAAATATAATCAGATCCTGCAGATAGACTAGTGGTGGACCGTAGCTGGGATAGCTACTAAAGTTCAAAAAAATGACACGGATATATGTAACTTGAATTATGTCACTGATAAAACAGAACGAAAAAAAGATGAAAAAACACTTCTTTTAAATCCACAGAAACCTCACTGCTTCGCCGAATTGGCAAGATGTTGAACTAAAGTGTAACAAAAAGACTGTTACACACTGATGTTTAGCAGTTCAAAGTTAAGTAGGACTAAATCTGTTTATATCCCAGGCATATACATTCCTATAACTCTTCCAAATGATGCAAAGTAACTTGAACACAACTCACAACAGTCTGTGTGGGGAGACCATAACAAGCATAAAAAAGTACCTTAGAATGTTTGTAAAGCTGATGAAATGTTGTAGAGCAAATGCCTGGTTGCTCAGGAAGTCCTGACTATCCGTTTAGCTTGTGGTAGAGAAAACCCAATCCAATACTTTGTAGTTAGAAAAACACAAGAAGCTTCCCTTTGCAAACTCAATAGTTCCAAACTTGCAGGAAGCAAATGAAGCACTAGAAGCACTAGTACAATTGCTATGTAAACAAACTCAGAAGTTCCAAACTCATGCACTGTTATTCACTGATGTTTAGAAGTTCAAAAGTAAAGTAGGACTAAATCTGTTTATATCCCAGGCATATACATTCCTGTAACTCTTCCAAATGATGCAAAGTAACTTGAACACAACTCACAACAGTCTGTGTGGGGAGACCACAACAACCATAAAAAAGTACCTTAGAATGTTTGTAAAAGCTGATGAAATGCTGTAGAGCAAATGCCTGGTTGCTCAGGAAGTCCTGACTATCCGTTTAGCTTGTGGTAGAGAAAACCCAATCCAATACTTTGTAGTTAGATAAACACAAGAAGCTTCCCTTAGCAAACTCAATAGTTCCAGACTTGCAGGAAGCAAATGAAGCACTAGCACAATTGCTATGTAAACAAACTCAGAAGTTCCAAACTCATAGGAAGCAAAAAGGCTGTAGACTGAAAATAAATCCTTTATTACAACGATAGCATTCCTTAAGCACTAGTTGAGCGCTTTCATCTGCACCATCGCAGACTTCATCAGGAATTATGAGCTTGTAAATGCATTTCTTATGTCTGAAGTCTGCAGCGTTTTGTATAGCTAGAGAGTTTTTGTAATGCTTTGAAATGTTTTGCGATGAGTGTGAGTGCTGCACTTTAGAAAATGAATTGGATTGAATTTAAACAGCATTTGAATGTAATGATGGCTTTAAATTGATGAAAGGCAATTAAGCTTCATTTTAAATTAATGAGCCCGCCAAAAGTTGTTTAGTATAAGTATTTTGGAATCATTTTGTGACATTGTATCTGATGAAGCATAGTTTAACTATGCGAAAGCGCTTATTCTCTGTTTCCAATAAATGAATTTTTTACATATTTCCATCGTGGACATTTTCAGTGTGTCAGGAGCTTGAGTTGGGACTACTCTATAGAAGGATTTACTCGTGGTGACTGTTCTCACTTTTTGGACTTCATTACTTATCACAGTTGCCAGATGTTTGCTATGGCGAACATCCCACATGGCCATTTAGTGAGGGATGCTGGCTACACACTGGAACCATGGATGATGACAACCATCAGAAATGCACACACACCTACAGAATAATGCCATAATGAGGCATACACAAACTAGGAATAGCATAGAGCATTTGTTTGGGTTCCTGAAATCACGGTTCCAGTGCATCAATTTATCTGGTGGAGCCCTGCAGTACTCTCCAGCCACATGTGCACATATGTGCATAGTATGTGCCATGCTACACAATATGATCCTGTGGAAGCAGATGCAACAGGATCAGCAAAGAAGTTACACATCACCTCTCGAGTGCCTAGGTCACCACAGCCACACTCACAGGAGGACTTGGAGGAGGACCGCCCCCCCCCCCCCGATGATGTCCCTGTATGCCCAGTATGCCCTGGTATTGGCTAAGAGAAAACACATAGCACATTCACTGACAACTTAGTGCCCCAGAGACTGATACCTTACTCCTATTCACATACATATATTAAAATAGCTGATGCCAGGCAACCCATACAACCTGTACCTATCCATGTATTGGATGTGTACTGCTTGCACCACACAGGCTCAGCCCTGAACTACAGTTCTGTCAACTGGTGCATTCTCAAGGTAAGTCTCTAACCTACACACTAATTGTAAGGATTACTATAATAAGGTATTGTATGTATGGATCTCCTGCTGTTATGCAAGGAAATATAGTGGGCTATTTGGTCCGAGTTAACATCCACATGGGACAACTGATACCCAGTCCAATAGTATGTGTTCCTTAATTTTCCACTAGGCCTCATGGTTGGAATATTCATAACATCAGGAAAGGGAGATGTTAAACAGTGGGCATATATGATATTTGGACCACTGTCTACCCAAGCTGATCATGTGCTGTTATTCCCCCACCCCCAACACTGTGGTGTACCCATATAACTGCTTTACAGAAAATCAGCTATGGTATTGCAGTGGACCAGGCAATCTCAGGGCTGTGACATAGATAGCACTCACACAATGTATGTCTTTCTTCATGCAGGATAACAATGTAAATATGTATGCTGTTGATTGTGTGATGGATGACCCCTCTTTGTCTAGCAACTTGTGTGGAACAGTGGACTAGGGAAGCTAGCATGGGTGATGGTATTGATGGTTCTAATCTGGAATTACTCACTTCTGCAAGTGAGGTAGTAGTATGTTGGTGTTTTCACAGAATGCCATACCTCCTGACCTCTTAGTGCATGAAATCTGGACAAAGCCCGAAAGATTGGGGGTCAAAGGCCCAAACATAGGGACAGAGTTGGGTAAGATGGCGATTCAGGTCGTAGCCTGCTATAAGTCCCCAACCATGTCCCAAGACTCTCACTCCATGTTCCTAAGCACCCTGGAAACTATAAGAGTCCAGCCCAACACTCTCATACTAGGTGACTTCAACTACCTCTCCATCGACTGGGAAAACTACTCATGCACCAATACACTGGCCCAATGCTTCCTGGTATTCATCAGTTCCAATGCCTTGGACCACCTCATTCTTATGCCCACCAGAGGAGATAATATCCGTGACCTGGTTATTACTAAGATGGGCAACTACTGCTCTACACCAATAGTCAGTTCCTCCCTGGTTAGAGCTGACCAGAAACTAATCACCATGGAACTCCACATCTCACACACACACCCCGCAAAGGTAACCATGATGAAAAACTTCTCCAAAGCTGACTTTGTTCTACTAAAAACAGAGGTGGCTAACTTCATGGTACCTATGTCTATAGAAAATAGATGCATGACTGCTAAATCATACACCAATGCACTTTACGAACATGTACATAAATGCATGAAACTAGCCATACTCAACAGAACCAAGAAGCTCTCCTCCAAAAAATGAAGTCACTTTGGTAGTCCCCTCCCATTAATCAACTCTACAATCATACAATCATAGGAGGTTACTAGGCTAATGGCCCTGGAGCCCTTGCAAGCCTAGCCAAGAGTTTATCCACAAAAATAGAAACGTCAGTCAGCACCTGTTGCCCCTGTCAGTAAGGGACACAGGTGGAACCCCTTGGACAAATTTGTGGTTTCTCATCCTCTCATCAAGGTTGCACTTGAAGAGGGTCAAGAGGTACTAGGTTTGACATGGATGAGAAGACTATTCCAGAGATGGCGCAGTCTTTGGGAAACAAAACTGTCTCTCCAGCAGGTTTTCCTGATGTTGTACATTAGAGTTTAGCCTTTTGAGCAGGTAATGTACAAGGAGTTAGACTTATGGATATGGAAAATCTCTAGAAGGGCAGGGTCCAATATTATCTTTTAGTCGAGACACAGATCACCTCTGAGCAATCTGTATAATACAGAGTAGAGTGATAGTGATTTAAGCTTGTCTGCATAGGATAGGTGTTGGAGGCCATTAATTCTCTTTTGAGGTATTTCTGTGGCCTTTCCAGTTGATGCAGGTATTAGGAGAGGTACATACCAAATGGGGTATTATAATCAATTATTGGACTAATGAGGGAGGAGTACAGAGAGGTAATAATCTAATTTTTTCTGGATGCAATCCCTTTACTTATGAGATAAACCGAGTAAAAGGCTTTTATGACCACTGCTGCTACATGATGGTCAAATGTGAGGTTGTTGTCAACCTGAGTACTCAGGTCTCTCACAAAAGGTTGTGTGCTTAGGGGTTTGCCATCGACATGGTAATCAGTAGGGGTCATTTTTTGCCAAATAGTATGATAATACATTTTTTCTTGTGTTTAACGTAAGGCCATGACTTTGGCAGCAGTCATTTGTTACTGTGAGACCCTTTTGCAGTATGTTAACATCATTTGAGGAGTCAGTGACAGCACTATGCTTGCAGTCATCCACAAGCTTGGTCAACCACAGGCCTTTTGTCATTGCCTGGACCTCTGAGAAGTAGATGTCAAACAGTAGGGGTCCCAGTGACAGGTCTGCTGTCGGAGGTGGAGGTGCCTATTTTGACCTCGTGGGTCCTACCAGTGAGCCAGTTGGCCAGCTGCCTGACGAGATAGGGATTTACACCAAGTTGTGGTAGCTTTTTTATGATGCCCGAGTGAGGGATTGGGGTAAAGGCCTTGGCCAAGTCAAGGTAAGCTGTATGTACTGACGCTTTCCCTCATATAGGGCCTTGGTGACAGTCTCAAAGAAGTCAACCAGGTTCAACAGGCAAGATCTTGATGAATCCAAACTGGGTGGGAGCAAATGCTTGGAGATTACCTATGTCCTTGTTTATGAGATCCATAATAATATGATCCATGGATTTACAGAGCAGACTTCAATAGAAGGAAGAAACTGTTGCAGAAAAAGGTGAAATCCCAAGACTGGAGAAATTCCCTTATTAGCCTCAACAAAAAGTTGAGATCCCTCACCATAATCTCTAAAGCCAGCTATGAAGGCAGAATTGTGGCAGACACTAAAAATAACCAGAAAGCCTTCTATAGTTATATCAAGAATCTCAATGGCAATACCCAGGTTTGCTCTGAGTTACTGCACAATGGTACCTCCTATATTCATCCAACAGATATTGCCAACATACTGGCTGACATATTCACTGCCAAGTTTACCCCTCTCTCCCCCCTAAAGGATCAATCACAATACCGGAGGAATGCCAGACACCCAGCATTACTGCAGCACAGGTTAAAGCTGCATTGTCCAAGGCCAAGAATACAGCTTCTATGGGACCCAACAATATCTCTGGATGTGTTCTACATGAACTACAAAGTGAACTGGAACCACATATGTGTGACTTGCTCAATCGCAGCCACACCTCAGACTTTGACCCTACTGAATGGTGCACTGCTACAGTCATCCCTCTCCATAAAGGGGGAGCGACTACAGACCCTGGGAATTATCAACCCATTAGCCTGACAAGTCTGATATGTAAGGCTATGGAGCACACCATCATGGACCTAATTAACAAGGATATATGGAATCTCCAAACTCTAGATCCCACTCAATTTGGTTTTCTGAAAGCTAGATCATACCTGCTCATCCTGGTTGACTTCTTTGGGTCAGTCACCAGAGCTGTGAATGAGGGCAAGGCAGTTCATACTGCCTACCTTGATCTGGCCAAGGCCTTTGATACCATTCCTTACTCAGGAATTATTGACAAACTCACCAAACTAAGCATCAACCCCTTTATCACTAGGTGGGTTACAAATTGGCTCACAGATAGAACCCACAGTGTAAAAGTAGCAGACTCCAAGTCAGACTGCCTACCAGTCATGAGTGGAGTCCCACAGGTATCAGTCCTGGGTCCTCTTCTGTTTGGCATCTACTTCTTAGAAGTCCAGGCCAAAATGGAGGGACTCTGTCTGACCAAGTTCGCAGACAACTGCAAGCTGGGAGCCATTATTGACTCCCCAAATGATGTAGACATCCTAGAGGAAAAGCTGGGAGCTATTATTGACTCCCCAAGTGATGTAGACATCCTACAGAAAGGCCTCACTGAGACCAATGACTGGTGTCAAAACCATGGCCTTAAGCTTAATCCCAAAAAATGCGTTGTCATCCCCTTTAAGAAAAACTCAGTTCCCACTAATTACCACATTGATGTGAGCCCACTGAACACCAAAGGTGTTATAAGAGATATGAGGACACAGTTTAATAACAACCTCTCCTTCAACCACCCCATTGCCACTGTGGTCAGAAAGTCCTTCTATGTGGCACTTCTCATTACCAAGGGTTTTGCATCCAGGAAGAAAGTGGTTATCATCTCTCTCTACTCTTCCCTCATTAGGGCAATCATTGAGTGTAATGCCCCATTTGGCATGTACCTCACTAGACACATGCAACAGCTGGAAAGGCGACACGAGTACCTCACAAAGAGGATCCTAGGCCTTAAACACATGTCCTACATGGACAGACTCAAAAAAACTCCAGCTATTCTCTCTATCATCTGCTAAGAGGCGATCTCTGCTTGACTTACAAAGCCATGTTTGACCCAGCTCTATTAGAAATGCTACATCTAAAGAAATCCTAGTCCCTTTGCACCACACACTCTAGAGACCTCAACCTCAATACCACAATCTACAAAACATGCTGGAGGGGCAGGTTCACAACCCAGAGACTACCCATGCTCTGGAATAGACTTCCCATACATGTTAAGCAGAGCACCTCACTGGTCCTCTTCAAGAGAAATCTTGATGAGTGGATGGGAAATAGAAAGTTCACCCCGGGGATCACTCATGTGGCTCTATTTGATAGAGGCCCTGGGAACTAACGTCGGGCAGCATGATGCCAGGGCACTTCTATAGGCTAGGCTTATAAAGGCTCCAGGACCATTAACCTAGTACACACCTATGAACCTATGAACCTAAATACTGGTCACATAAGCCTAGACAGTTGCTGCAAATAAAGGCATTGCAGTAGTACATATTTTCTGATGGATACAAAGTCTTCCCACAATTGTTTGAATGTATTGATGTCAACATTCAATAAAGCACCAGAAGACCACAAATGTGTGAGGGACAGATCAAACATATCCTGCAAACCTTTGGGCATTCTGTGAAAATCAAGACAGCTGAGAGATATGCAGACTGTCAATCTGTTGGTGGTGTAACATTACCAGCCTCAGTTACATATTTAGGACAGCAGACACGAATGCTGTGCACATTTTGAGTGAAGTGCAGTACTGCAGAAACAGGGATGGATGTTAATGTCTGTAACATACAAAATCCCAGTCTGTAATACAGGTAGTTGTGGCCTGGAGTCACATTATAATAATGACAATCCCACTGGGCTTGCCAGTACACTTAAATTATGTTGGCCCTTCATTGAAATGACCTATTATGTATAAATGTCTATATATACAGGCATATATATATATATATATATATATATAAATATCCATCTGTTAGTTGAAATTACCTAGTATGTATAAATGTCTATACCTACAGACATATACCTATAAAAATCTGTCTGTCAGTATCTCTCTCTTTCACATGCATAGTATATCTATCGCTATGTAGTGTGAAATAGATATATATATAGCTGTATATATTAAAATGATACATAGACTCCCCCTATATATCTACAGAACCCCTGTACATATCATACACACACACAGCTGCATTTATATATACATCCCTGTTATATACAGAAATAAGTGTGTGGATGTCTGCATTGCCCAACATACCCTAATAATGGTGAGTAAACTGCACTATCACACAGCCATAATGTTATCCAAAGGATCTAAACTAAGGGCACAACAGTACATAATCCACTTACCAACAGACCCCTGTGCCTACTGGATGTCACCACGTAGACAGACACAGGTGAGCAGGTGGTGTAATGTATAATGATGTCAACACACATATGGGCAAGGCACATTGTCCATGCCCACGTGTCACTTATCCAACTGCAAGCAGCCACATATGGCCGTACTGGCAACTGTACACACATAGGATAATATCAGTTATCTCACTGCTAAGATATTAGATGCACATAACAGTATGAACCAGTATCACTCTGCAGGCCACATATGCTGTTCAACACAAGCCTAGTTTGTGTAATGCACAAGTACTGTGCCTGCAATCACATACATAGCAGACTTAACCTTTGGTGAATAGGATATGAACTGCTGTGATCTATAGTATATAAGCCTAGATAGGTAGGGGTTCTAATCTCACTGCACCCAACTTGGGGTGTGTGTGTGTGTGTGTGTGTGTGTGTGTGTGTGTGTGTGTGTGTGTGTGTGTGTGTGTGTGTGTGTGTGTGTGTGTATTTCTCTGCAAAATGACTGTCATGCCCTCATGGGCTATACACCTGCAATGTTTATGCATTTTTGGCCCTGTACCTTGCTTCTGGCTTCCACACTGCCCTATTCTACAAAGCCTGATGATGTCAGCCACCTTAAGATTACCAGCTGACAGCATAATAGTAACACTTAAGCCATGGTGCATGTGATAAGTGCTATAATCTATAGTGTATAAGAATAAATAGCTTGGGGTTCTAATCTCACTCTGCCTAACATGGTGCATGTGTATATGCATATGGCATACATATGATATATTTTTGTAAAAAAGACGTTGTTAGGGTTTTGCAACATTTTATTTGTAATGGGTGATGTGCCCACCCCCCACCAAATAACTGACCATAACAAGGCTTGTTGATATCAACAAACATTATACATCCTAAACTGATAGTACTAGCAGACATGAGTTGTGTTGTGTGCATCAGGTAGTATGATCTGTAGTGTGTACCAGTACATAGATAAGTGTTATAACCTGCATACAGCCAACTTGCAGTATGTGTGTGCCTTGGCATATCCTGTATGCAGTAATGGAAAGTGGTGCTAACCTGAATGTGGCCATGTTTGTGTGTGAGGCTGTTACAGCAGTATACATCATGTTATGGAGCCATAGGACATGCAAATATAATTAGCATAATGGCCATACAGCCCTTACAATCAGAGAAATCTGTATACCCCTTGGTACAGGACAAGCACATATTGCCCTAGTCCAAGAGGTACTCAGACAGATGCCATGTGTTGAGATGATGGTCACCCAGATAATAAAACAGATAGCATGTGCTGAGATGCACTAAGGTGTTCTGTGTACCATTAGGCAGGGTCTGTTTCGAAGGTGCGTATATGTCTGCTAGATAAAATTTTCCCACAAGCATGTAGTACTAACGTCACATAGCAGGTTAATGCCCTTACAGTGAGTCATAATAGGTTAATGTCCTTACAGTGATTCATCCATCTACTATGCTCCTTACAGATAGGCAGCATATGCACTCCAGCAAGGTCACACCTTGTCCTGTAGCAGACCTTATCACAAATTATGACTGCATAAGTATGCAGATCACCACCATTGTCCTTAGTAGACTGTCATACAGATGTGAACCTATGGAGCCATGTACATATACTGCTGTACCTTGCTGAAGTCATATTTCTGCTGTGCTGCCATGACATGCTGTTCTGCTTCACTGCTGCTGTATGTCCATAGGTTATGCCCTCAGATTCCTGGAACATAAACACACACAGGTCTGTAACCTACTTGTCATTGTGTAACAATACCGCCAGTACAACATCACACAACATAAGGTTCACAAAAGTATTTTGAGTACTCATGACACATGCCAGCATATCCACATCCCTCCCATCCCCCCCTGCAGAGGTAACCACCATGAAAAACTTCTCCAAAGCTAACTTTGGGCTCCTTAAAACAGAGGTGGATAACTTCACGGCACTCATGCAAATGGAGATCAGTTGCATGACTGCCAAATCATACACCCATGCACTGTATGAACACGTACACAAATGCATGGATCTCGCCATACCCAATAGACCCAAGATGCTCTCCTCCAAAAAAGGAAGCCAATTGGTGGTCCCCTACCATAAACAATCTCTACAACAGAAGAAGGAAACTGATGCGGAATAAGGTGAAGTCCCAAGACTGGAAAAACTCCCTTATCAGCCTCAAGAAAAAGTTGAAATCCCTTATCGAATTCTCTAAAGTTAGCTATGAAAACAGAATTGCAGCAGATAGTAAAGACAACCACAAGGCCTTCTATAGCTATGTAAAGAATCTCCATGGCAATACCCAGATTTGCTCGGAGCTACTGCACAATGGTACCTGCTATACCAAGCTAACAGATACTGCCAATATACTGGCCAACAGATTCAGTGCCAACTTTTCCCCTTTCCCCCTCAAGGGACCAATCACAGTACCAGTAGATTACCAGGCACCCATTATTACTGCTGCATTAGTTAAAACAGCACTGTACAAGGTCAAGAATACATCTTCTATGGGATCTGACAATATCCCTGGCTGTGTTCTATATGAACTACAGAGTGAACTGGCACCTCACCTGTGTGCCCTGTTCAATCACAGCCTCATCTCAGGTTTTGTCTCTACCAGATGGTGCACTACTGCAGTCATCCCTCTCCACAAAGGAGGAGCAACTACAGATCCTGGGAGATATCGCCCCATTAGCCGGATGAGTCTGATATGCAAAGCTATGGAATACATCATCATGGACCTAATAAACAAGGATATAGGGAATCTCCAAACTCTGGATCCCACACAGTTTGGTTTTGTGAAGGGTAAATCATGCCTGCTCAACTTGCTCAACTTCTTTGAGTCAGTCACCAGAGCTGTAGATGAAGGCAAGGTGGTTCATACAGCCTACCTTGATCTGGCCAAGGCCTTTGACACCATATCCCACTCAGGGATCATAGAAAAACTCACTAAGCAAGGCATCAATCCCTATATCACTAGGTGGGTTGCAAGCTGGCTCACAGGTAGAACCACAGTGTGAAAGTAGCTGACTCCAAGTCAGACATCCGAGCAGTCACAAATGGAGTCCCACAGGGTTTGGTCCTGGGTCCTCTCCTGTTTGGTATCTACTTCTCTGAAGTTCAGGCCAACACAAAGGGACTCTGGATGACAAATTTTACAGAAGATTGCAAGTTGGGTGCTATTATTAACTCTGCAAGTGATGTTGACATCCTATAGAAAGGACTCAGTGAGACCAATGACTGGTATCGGAACCATGGCCTTAAGCTCAATGCCAAAGAAATGTGTCATCATCCCCTTTGGAAAAAAATTAGTTCCCATAAATTACCACATTGATGGTAGTCCACTGAACACAGAAGATGTTATAAGAGATCTGGGAACACAGGTTGACAGCAATTTATCTTTTGATCACCACATTGCCACTGTGGTCAGAAAGTCCTTCTATGTGGCACATCTCATTACTAAAGGTTTTGCATCCAGGAAGAAGGAGGTCATTGTCTCCCTCTACTCTTCCCTCATTAGGCCAGTCATTGAGTACAATGCCCCATTTGGCATGTACCTCACTAAACACCTGCAACAACTGTAGAGGCTGCAAATATACCTCAGAAAGAGGATCCTGGGCCTTAAACATTTGTCTTATATGGACAGACTAAAAAAAACTCCAACTATTTTCTGTCTCATATCACCTACTTAGAGGTGATCTCTGCTTGACTTACAAAGCCATGTCTGACCCAGCTCTGTTAGAAATGCTACATCTAAAGAAATCCCAATCCCCCCACACCATCTGCTCCAGAGACCTCAACCTCATTACCACAATCAACAGAACATACTGGAGGGACAGGTTCATAACCCAGAGACTGCCCATGCTACGGAATAGACTTCCCATACATGTCAAGCAGAGCACCTCACTGGCCCTCTTCAAGAGAAATCTTGATGAGTGGATGGGAAATAGAAAATTCACCCCAGGGATCACTCCAGTGGCTTTCCTCGACAGAGGCACTGGGAATTAGGTTGGGTGGCATGATGCCAGGGTAATCCTATGGGCTAGGCTTGTAAAGGCTCCAGGGCCATTAGCCTAGTACACAGCTATGAACTTATGTGTATGTTGGTGACCATTACAAGTGGCATGGCAAAACAATATTGCATTACATAAGTACATGTCAAGTAATATAGTCACCCTGTGCATCAGACAGATAACTTCATTTCCCTGCATCAATGGGAAGGATGACAGGGGTGTGGCACAGGTATCATCAAATGCACAGGGTGATTTGTGGGGGTGCTGGAGGCCTGGGCTGGCCCAGACAGTTGACAGCATGTGTATGAGTCAGGAAGGGGAGCGGGTTAGATGAACCATGGAGAGGTGCCATGTTTGGCTGTAGGTGACCATCTAAAGGGGCAGGCAACATTTATTCTGTAATAAAATATTAATGTCACATTTGCCCACTATCTAAGCTGCTGGTAACACCCATATACAGATAACCTGTTGTTTTATGTTTTATGGAATTAATCTGTGTAATTTGTTCTAGTCATTACAGTGCTGCACATGTGTGGTTGGTTTTGTGCTCTGGCTGTGGTCCTAAGTTACTTATGCAGTGCTTAGAGCCCTGTATCTAATCTTCTATAGACCACAAGAGAAGTATGCATGTATTATTTTTGATCTTTAGTCCAAAGTTACTACCAAATAACCAATTAGTGGTACCCCACAGCCTCAGTAAGTACCTTACAACCAGCTCTGAAATTAGCTGTTTTTTACATTAGTATTTCTGAATTTATCCATGCTACCAGTGTGGACTGTAAATGTTTCCTCTTTTATGCATATCAATGCACTGTGATTGTGAATTTTCCTACCCTTCAACACTTTTGTGCTATTTTAACATTCATAGACACATACACACCACACGCATAAGCACACACACACACACACACACACACACACACACACACACACACACACACACACACACACACACACACATATATGTATACAATATGTGTGTGCATGTGTGAGGTTGCAGTCACTTGGAGTGTGAATGCTCCCCTTACTCTGAGATGCTTAGATCTCAGATTTATGCAGCAAGATTGTGGAAGGCAGAGCCCTTTACCAAGTTTGTATGATACAATGGGAGAATATTTTAATAGCATTACAGTGAGTTTTGAAATTTGCTGTGTATCTATAGTAACTGTAAATTATTTTCAGAGTTCTAGAACTTGCATTTACAGATTAAACACTTATGATCAGGAACCATGCAATATACACTTACTTTAAGCATATAAACAGTTTTATTGCATGATGCCAGAGTTCATCCAGATACTTTTCTGCAGAAAAGATTATAGCCTCTGTAATGAGGGGCTTATCAGCCCTATATTAGGTTGTTGATTGTTGTAAGCTTGATTTGCGCAACAGCTGGTGACTTATTCTGATGGAAGTCCAGCCAGAAGATTAGAATTTTTGGTACTTTTCCGTTATCGGGGCAACAGTTCTTTCAAATTATGAAGCACTACATGACACATGTTGCAGAGTTTTTGATGTGTACTAAATGGAAAACATTACGGTGCATACCTTGATTTAAAAGTGGGTGCCAGAAGATAATGGAATAATAACTCTGTTGTAATGTTACTTACATTACCTAACATTGCATATTATCATAACTTTTTGCTTCCTCAACATAATGATCATTATTACCTTTTACAACAGTTGATCGAAAGACATTTACGTGCCACAAGTAAGCCATCCATATTTATGGCTGGCTTCGAAAGCAAAATATATAATCAAATGTGGTTGCCACCTTTTTGAAAGCACAAACTGAGACATTTTGGTAGAAATATGAGGTTTTGCAACACCAAAATTACTCACGCCCAGTGTAAAATATACAACTTCACCTTTCTTTATCAGAAACTTCTCCAATTCTGAAATTAAACCTGCAATCTTTTCATCATGCTGTTATCTTTTCATCAACACAGTGGGTCCACATAATGCATCCCTAAAGGGATTATAGTCAGCACTAAAAACAGAAAAAAAACTCAGATTAATTTCTTTTTTACAACTGCAGTCAATTCCTTCAATACATATCCCTTTATGTACAGATTCTGACACAGCCTTATTAGAAAAAGAATGAACAACCATATATTCATAGAGTAAGCTTTACTTCTGCTTTTAAGTCCTGCCTGAAACCCTTACAATTCTTAACACGATCACCGTTACAAATCAGCACATGGTGTTAAACAGGAACACAGCCTTTTTATCAGAAAGACGATCCCCGGATTTACTAAGCCCTGTAGAGCATACAGGATTAGTCTAAGAGCTATCCAGGAACGTGCAATCCAGGAACAAGCTCCCGGGATGTGCACGTGAGCTCTTAGACTAACCCTGCATGGACCGAGCTCTTGTATGCAAATTACCCTCATTTGCAGGTAAAAATTAATTTTTTTTTTGTAATTTGCGATCCACCTGGCGGCTGTCAGTGCAGGACGAGTGCAGTCTGCAGAAATGTACTCGGTTAGTAACCGAGTACATTTCTGCAAACTACAAAACGGATCTATGACAGCTCCAAATAAAGGCTGCAAATTATTGAGAAAGCATGCCAATGGCCAAGTAGAAGGCCATTGGCATTGCAAATTGTTTAAAAAATTTTTTAAAAATTAATTTTTTTCGCCGATCTCGGCTGTTTAAGCATAGGACTGCGGCGGGCAAATAGGATCAGGGGGAAATAATAAAATAAACCTAAAAAAGCATTCTAACTAAAAGCAGTATTCTGCCATGCAAGTCAATGGCAAGCATAAGGCAACCTGGCCAGTGAGTAATGGTTACTAAGGGGGGGGGGGCTCAGTGTGGGATATGTAACTATGCATTAGCAGGCAATCCTATGCAAATGAGGGGAAGGATAGTGAATCCCAGATTTCCCCAGGGTGTGAAGCAGGTCCCAAGAGTGTAAGAGTATAAATAGCTGGGTGCAAGACTAGGATATAGGTGACATCATCGGGGGTGTTAGGCATACTGTAAGTGGACTGGAGCCCTGTGGCTCAGGATTTCTCCAAGCTTAGCACAGCTAAGCTAGGGTGTGTCCAAACCAGCCTAGCACTCTTTACAAAGTGTAATTGGGTGTGCACACCGTGCACCAGGTTTTACAGGAAGAAAAAGGAAGTTAAACTAGGAAATAGCAGCTCTGTGCACACAAGGTTAAACAGGAAAACAATGGGAAGGGAAAACAGTAGTAGGAAGGTAATCAAGGAGAACCAGCTTAGCTGGCAGGTGAAGTGCATCAGAATCAGCCAATTACACAGACAGCAGCCCAGCCCAGAACACTACTATAAACTAAGCAAACACTTTCCCCTCTGGTTTTTCCACACTCTACACCACTGGTGTATACAAGCAGGGAAATTTTAACAAACAAACCTTCAAAATGAGAAGGGCTGCAGGTAACATAGAACAATATGTGCAAGAGGATGAGGGTGGTGAGGATGTGAATGCTGCTGAACAACCCACAGTGAGGAGATGGAGAAGAGTGTACAGACCCAGGTTAACCTACCAGTGTCTACATGAGCTGAAGATAGTGGAGCGTTATAGGGTGGATAGAGACCTCCTACAGCAAATAGTTGAGTTGTGCTGGCCACACCTGACACACCATACTGGCCAAGGGGAACCCATCCCAGTGGATACCAAGGTATGTGTAGGCCTAGGTATACTAGGCACAGGTACCTCCCAAAGCACAACTGGGGATATCATGGGGATCTCACATGCATCAGCATCCAGAGCATTCCACCAGTTCGTGGATGCCATTTCAGCACATGCCAGTGAGCACATACATTTCCTCAACACATGTGAGGTGTTGACTAGCAATATGCATCTCTTCCACCAAATAGCAGAACACCCTGGGGTTGTGGGTGCTATAGCCTGCACAGACATATGCATCAAAGCACCACCCAGTGAGCAGGGTAGGGCCTACATCAACCGCAGGGGCATCCCCTCCATCAACTGCCAGGTCATATGTGATGCCCAGGGCATTATAATGAATGTGTGTGCTGGCTGTCCTGGAAGCTATGATGATTCACACATATGGCATCTGACGCAGCTGTACCACAGATTTGTCAGTGTGGACATCCCCAATGGTCACCTAGTGGGGGATGCTTGGTACCCACTGGAGCCGTGGCTGATGATACCCATCAGAAATGCACACACCCAAACAACAACGCCATAATGAGGCACATACACAGGCCAGACATATAATAGAGCATGTGTTTGGTATGCTCAGGTCATGATTCCAGTGTCTGGACACATCCGGTGGAGTCTTGCAGTATTCACCAGCTACATGTACCCACATTGTTATGGTATGTGCTATGATACACAATATGATCCTGCAGAAACAGCTGCAGCAGGAACAGCATGGGGCAGGGCCACACAGCCCCCCCACCAATGTCAAGGCCTGTACAGGCAAAGAGTGACTTGGAGGAGGAACAACCTGAGCCTGCTCCAGTAGCCAGAAGGAAATGTGCCCAGTATGCCCTGGCCTTGGCAAAGAGGTAACGCATAGCATATGCACTGACACAGTAGGGACCCAGGGAATGACACCTCTCTCTGACTCGCACAGACAGAAAAGGGATGCCAAACATGACACTACCTGTGCTCAACCATGTATAGGGAGTGTACTATGTGCAACCGACATAGACAGCCCTCCAGCACCATCCTCAAATCTGGCACACCCTCAAGGTAAGTCAATCAACCTACCAATTGCCAAATGGAGTAGAATGTGTTGTTACCTGTAGCTATGGTATGGATGTGTGCATGCAAGGGAAATGGGTAGCCAAATGTTATGGCAGCAGACAGTAGACACCCATAGTGGCACCATGACATCGGTAACACATACTGGAGTCACAATAGTAGCCAGTACTATACATGGTGACAAAACCCACTGCAGGAAATGGGCTGAGTGACATGTGTGTCCATAAGACCCACACATGCCAGTCAGGAAGGTTCACATACCCAACAACAGTCACAGCCAGCAGGACAAGTGTAGACAAACACAAACAAATGCTGTACTATGGCCTCTGAATGAACCCTTTGGGTAACCCCTCCCCCTGGCCTACACAGACAGACTACAGCAGGCAGGCAGTTGGATGTAAGTTGTGAAGGCTAGGAAGCCAGAAAATAATATGTAGGTAATTAAAGCTAAGATCTGTAGTACATTGGTATGCCTCTAGCCAGCATGATAGGTAAGACTACAGACTGAAATGGAGTACCTGACATACCAGTATAGTCCTAGCAGATTTGTACAAGTGTCAGGTGTGCCCCCCCCATTCTACGTACATTTATAGTAACAGTCAGGTGTGCCCCCCACTCCTGTGTAGAAATGTAGAAGCAGGCAGGTGCCCCCCCTCCCGCTATGCATAAATGTAGCAACAGTCAATGCCAAATGACCGATGGATACCCTGCAGACACAGCATGCTACCAGTTGGTGTACAACACAAAGGTCAGCACCGCAGTACAAACTACCTGGACTTGATCCACACATGCAATACAGATGGCCATACTGAGCATGCTCACACACTTAACACATGAAGGCCATGTCTGCAAACACCAGTGGACTAGACATATCTGGCAGTCACAGTTCTTAGTGCAGACACATGTCAGTATGCACCACTCTTGCCTTTCACACACAGTGGATAGGAATACAGACACATATGTAAGGACAACACACTATTAAAAAGCAAAGGTAGATGGACATAGATGTGTGGAAGAGGGTGACCATGACAAGGAGCCATCCGGGCCTGTTCCACCCAGCACACAGCCAAAGGGCCTCAAACACATGAAGTGCAGATGTCACTCACTGCAGATAATAGCCACCAGTATCTGTCAGCATGACAGACTATGTGGTATATGTGCCAGCTGTGCAACACGACTGTACAAGGAAGTAGTAATCTAGTAGCTGTATACATGTACCTGTGACATATGACCCCATGTGTGCCCGCATGTGGCATGTCAACCCCTACATGAATGGGTTATGGCCCATGCACACACTGCCCTCCCCATAGCAGTATTATGACAAGCCTGCTGAGGTCATCCAAAGTGAAATACACCTTTGGGAGAACTGTAGCTCAGTAATCTCCATGGTGTGTGTGTACCATAACTGCGTACTGCACTTGTGATAAACTAGTTAGATAGTAGTTCTAACCCCAGACTTGGTGAGTGTGTGTGACTGACTGTGTAGAGAGAAATGCTTTTTAGGCTACTCACACACTGTACAATTCACATACTCAACTTTGGCAAGGCTGCTGATGTCACTCACCTAGAAATACTCCTCTGGGATAATCATAGCCCAGTAATCTCCGTAGTGCATCCTGTAACTGTGTACTGCTCTAATGTAATAAAGTAGTTAGGTAGGTGTTCTAACCACAGACATGGCAAGTGTATGTGAATCTGTGTGTTTGTGTGTGTCTGACTGAATAGAGAGCAATGCTTTTTAGGCTACTCCGTACAATTCATATACTCAACTTTGGCAAGGCTGCTGATGTTACTCACCTAGAAATACACCTCTGGGAAAATTATAGCCCAGTAATCTCTGTAGTGCATCCTGTAACTGCATACTGCTGTAGGGTGATAAACTAGTTAGGCAGGTGTTCTAACCTCAGACTTGACAACTGTGAATGTGTGTGTGTCTGACTGAGTAGAAAGCAATGCTTTTTGGGCTGCTCACACTCCATACAAATCATATACTCAACTTTGGCAAAGCTACTGATGTCACTCACCTAGACATACACCTCTGGGAACGGTGTAGCCCAGTAATCTCCATAGCGTGTCCTGTAACTGTGTACTGCTGTAGTATGATTTAGAACTGTGGTAGGGTTCTATCTCCACCCATGGCAGTTCTGGAGGTTTTGTGTTTGTTCCAATGTCTGTGTATGGAGCAATGCATTATAGGCTACTGATTCGCAGTGCATTTCAAATGCCCTACTTTGGCAATCCTGCTGCTGTCATTCATTATGAAATACAACTTTGTGGAAAAAGCTTGGTAGTAATCCTTGTGATGCGACCTATAACTGCTCCATGCTGTAAGGTGATATAGGCCTTGCTCAGGGGTTCAATACCCACACATGTCGGTTGTGGGTGTTTTGTGTGTGGCTCACTGTCTGGGAAGGGAGCAATACATTTGTAGGCTACTCACTTGCAGTACAATTGTAACACCCTTCTTTGGTAATCCTGATGATGTCATTCATTGTGAAATGCACCTTTGGGGAAAGCTTTCTCTAGTAATATCTGTGGTGCATCCTGTAATAGCTCCATCATGTAGTGTGATATAGACCTCCATCAGGCATTCCTTACCCACACAATACAGTTGTGGATGTTTTATGTGTGCCTCACTGTCTGCGTAGGGAGCAATCTGTTTTAGGCTAGTCACTCGCAGTACCATTGAAATGGCCTTCTTTGGTAATCCTGTTGATGCCATTCAATGTGAAATATATCTTTGGTGAAAAAAGTACTTCAATAATGTCCGTGGCATGTACTATAATTGTGTAGTGCTGTAGTGTAATAAACTAGTTTGGTAGGGGTTCAACTCCCAGACATGATGTGTGTTTGTTTGTAACTCATATCCTGTGTAGAGGTGGTTGTAAGTGTGTGACACCTGTGGGCAATGTGGAGGGGGTTTTGCTTATTTCTTTTATGGTGGCCCTACTATATATCACAGTGTCAACCATGCAGGGATAACAGATGTAACTTAGCTGAGAGGCTGGGGTGCAAAGCCATACCCATACATGTGACATCAAGGCCAGCCAATCACAGTTAGCAACCCCACTATTACCCAGAGCACACACTCAACCCATGAGTCATACGCACACACATGCCTAGGCAACAGCCAATACATGGGTAGTACACTGCATATTGGCCACTGATAGTAACTATGCAGTGATAGCAGTGGGCTACAGAGTGGATGTCACCCTGCCCATCTGTCCAATATGCACATACATGCAGACAGTGCACCTCCACCAGGTTCCCCAATGGACACCTGCACCACCTATGGTGCCTTTCCGTGTGACTCACAACGGATATACCATGCCTGACAACATGCCCTGTATGGACAGAGGGTTGGGAGGGTGGCTTAATGGCTAAGGTGTTTGACTTACAAACACAAGGTGCAGGGTTTGAGTCTCCCAAGGGATAATTGGCTAGGCTTAAAATGGCTCACAAGGGCAGTTAGCTTAGTACTAAACTATGAACTATGAACCTATGAACCTATGACACTGACATCAGAGAATGCTGTTAGCATGCTATCAATGTAGGTGTAGGGTAAACCTGCTGCCCATTAACAGTTCCTGCCACCGGTGGGCATGACTGGCACATCTGATGATAATCTGTGTTTGCAACATGGGCCAGACACCCCAGGTACTGTAGCACATGTCACTATACATGCATGTGGGAGGTGTGCACATCCCAGACACCATCCATATCATAGACTAAGGAACACATACATGGCAAGTGATGCACAGCATTGGCCATACACAATAGTCACCCAGGTGACTGGATGGGGGATGCAATATCCACCTGTGTGGGCAAATGCAGAAACTACAGGCCTGAGCCATAATGTAGACCATTGTCATGTGGCCTGATGCCAAGGTATACCCATTGTCTACCTTTGTACAGCCTGCTGGGACAATTGACCACCACACACCTGTGCAGACATGCACCCATGCATGTCAGAACTGGAACCCTGTGTGTTTGTGTGTGTGTTGTATGGTGCATATGTCCACATCCATACTCACTACAACCCCCCAGGGTATACTGAAGCATGCTGTCTGATGTCTGACACCGCCTCATACTATTTGCCCATATGACCTCCGTATGACCTGTTAGGTGCATGTGATACCTGCACATTGATGTGTTGTGGCAATCCCACTAGTGATGAGCTGCACTCCTGGCCCTGCCAAGTGTGTCAATGTGTGTGTATCCCTGTGTGAGTGTGCCTGTGTTGACATTGGCACCTGTTCATGCAGACAGGCATGTGTACGTCACCTACCATATATCTACCATATCCCTGTTGCAGATGTCACTCACCATCACATATATGTTCTGAGTGCTCCACAGCAGGTAATCCATGTGGCACATCCAGTAACCGCATCGAACTGTGATAGCACTACATAGTTGTTGGGTGTTTGATACCCTGTGCTGGTAAGTGTGTGACAAAAACATGTTTCAGTTTTACTCTCCCACCGCTCCCTGACATGTATTTGCCTCTGTCTGCCTCCCCACTCCCTCTGGTGGACGTGGAGGCCCACACCCACTATGCTTAGACAGCAGAATGTGTAATTTAAGTGATGCTCATGATCAGCTGATGGCCTCTGCACGAATTGCAGCCCTCCCCTAGCTGTTTGAATGTGGAACAGCTGTGGTAACATTCCCATAGCCAAATGCATGGAAACACACTCCAATACCTAGGAATGTCATGGTGGTGTTGGCCCTTTTCAGTCACTGTGAGCAGGAACTAGATCTGCTGTTTGGCAGACAGCATCTCAGATGGATTGGGGATTTACCTCTAACAACATGCACTATGGAAAGAGGGTAACAAACAGGAGGGGGATGTGCCTGACCTGACTACAGACTGTAAGTGCTGCTATACTGCATTTGGAGTAATGTTGGTTTAACAGTGTTTGTCTGGATATTCCTGTCATACATGTCGCAATACCTGCCAAGTCAGTTCCATGTATATGAGGAATCCCCATCTGCAGGGTCATCTTCAGACTGGGCAGTTTGTTTTGCCTTTGGTTTCATGTGTTAGCCATGGTGCATCTATCTGTGGAATGCAGAAGGTAGTGTGAGGATTGCAGTCTGTAGATGGTGAAGGCCATTACAGTTACTGACTTCATATCCCCCATAGGACATATGTTGCAACAAACCCTGTTATAATGGTAAATGTATGAGGTTATCACAGCAACATGTCTATACTGGCCCTGTGTATGTGCTGTCAGCCACACCTCTGTCAGCCATTGTACATATGTTGTGCATGAAGTGGTGCATATGTGCTGTACACCATAAATAGTGTCATCATATCTGATAACAAGCCAGTGATATATCAGATTGCGACACATGTCATGTACAGTAGGGGTTATATATCATGACATAACCTGGACATTCTGTGGATGTTTGTACACTACTGAGGTCTGTGTAGTGATGGTGAATGTTGGCAGTATGTGTATTGTTAATATGTACATAAGCCTGTGTATAGACTGTGGTAGATGTCATTGTTCTAGCTCCCTTTCTATCTGATGTTACATGCTGCCCCACTGTATGATACCGTTTTGCCGTACTTGTTTGTAGGGCCATACACACACATGTCCCATACCACAGACAGCCATCAGACCAAACTGTGTAGCAGCCCAGTATATGTAGGTTCATTCTGTGAATGGCACATATGATGATGGTATAGAACAGATAGTCCATATACTGTAATAACATGCTAGCTTACCATATGTGGCTTTGGCTGTGTTCACATTGGTTGTGGTTATGCACTTTCATACAGGTGTATCTTACCCTGTGCTGTGACATGGCTGTTGAGCTTGCTATATATGCAGGTACATGTGCATTCCCCCATTGTTGCATGCCTAGCAGCCTAGTGTACTTACCCAGAGAGATGTCATGTGCAGATACTTGCCAGATGTACTGCTGCCGGGCCTCCCTTAAAAGTCATGTGTGTCAGACAGAGCAGTGGGATGCTGTACAGATGTATGTCAATATCTAGTGGGTAGTATGTGTCCATGGCACCCCTGTACCAGTAGTCATTATGTGTCAGGCCAGACAGGAGTGTGTGAATCCAAAACCTATTGTGGCAAATGTATACCAGTCATTATGTGTTATACCCATCTACATGGCTGTCTACATCCATATTGTCAGGCCTGGTGCACATGTTGTGCACTAAGGGACTATGTGTAAACCTCTGGACTGTACAGGGTGTGCACGAAGTTCCGCATATACTGGCAAATATCTCTGCTGCACTCCACAGGGGTATTAAATGCTAGCGGAGGTACTTTACAATGATTACCTTAGGATGTCTTTCAGTAGCCAATGGCACACATATTATAAGCAAATGTCACCTTCCACAAACACCATGTCTGTAAAGACAATCCCAGTGACAGTAGCAATAGTCAAGTAATATACCTGCTATAGATACCTGACATCCCCTTGCACTACGACTTTGGGACTATAGGGGCTGGGGTGGGGCTACACTCCAAGTCAACGACATATGGTGGAAATATATGTACATATACTTATCCAGATAGCCATATATATATATATATATATATATATATATATATATATATATATAAAATTACACATGTGTACTACTTCCAATTACCACTGTCATGGCAGCCACCCACTATAAATCCCTACTGCATGTGGGTGTGATCCCTTTACATTTCCTGTGTGATGGACATCCTTCCTGTGTGTGGGCATCAGCGTTACAGACAGCAGGTCACAATACCTCTTACAGGAGAACCTGTACACTCAGAGTGGCCATATATTTGTAGGAGGATCAGGAACTACAGACAGACTGTGAGTAGAGTTGTGTTATGCTTTGCATAGTACTGGTGTTACAGGGTGTGTGTGTGTGTGTTTACAAACTAGTGTACCTTGGAATGCAGTCTCTCTGCATAGCTCACTACTGTGAGCCTATCCTCTTGCTGGACAGAGGTAAGCCTATCACGTGTTGTCCGTCCACCACACAGGTCCTGTGTCAAATATTACACTGGCAGTGTGTGTGTGTGTGTGTGTGTGTGTGTGTGTGTGTGTGTGTGTGTGTGTGTGTGTGTGTGTGTGTGTGTGTGTGTGTGTGTGTGTGTGTTGCATACTATCAGTATATGGTTACATCCATTTCTGTGTATAACCTCAATTCCCTGACTAAGGGTATGTTGCAGATTATCCTATAACACCAGCACCTTGCTTAGTGTATGGCAACACTGTTCTACATATGTGCCTGTGTTCCAGCCTCTGTCCTCCATCTACATACCAAGCTTTGCATATATGTCATGCTGTTGGGGGTTGTTCTGTAGTGGGCTGTGAGTATATCACACTGCCATTGCTGCCATTAGTTCACTGCAGTTGTATCCCCCACATATACAGTGGGGCTGGGGCCATATATGTGTGGGCATCACCTACATAATACATGTGTGCCCTTATGCAGTCCAGGGGCCAGTGTATGTAACTGTGGTATATGGGCCTGTATTATTGAGTGTAGGTGGGGAGCACCATAAATGACCTAGGCTGTTACAAAATGTGGGAGTATCAGGGGTGAGCTGCCACAAGGTATCTGGATGTACAGTACCATATACTTCACCTATATTGACATTACTTACATGAACTGAGGTACTGCAAGCCTACTGCCTCCTGCCATACAGACTGTTCTGTTTGTCGGTGTGCTCATGATGGTGTCAGTTATGCCTTGTTATGTACCAGTTACAACCCATTTGATCACAAAACATCTTTACCTCCTACTGAGTTTGTACAGAGTGTAGAGAGACGCTGCTGAACTACACACATGCAGTACATACTGTTGATTGTTTGGTATACTGTGGCCCAGTCTGTCTTCACTATTGTACAATTTGAAGGGCTTGGCCTGGACAGCAACAGTTGTGAACCTTTCCAAACTACTATATTAGTGTAACTGTTTCACAGTTGCAGTACTCTGTTTATATGGTTGTCAGTATCTGAACAGCTATATGACATGGCATATAGAACTGTTATAGTACACAATTAAAGGATTCCCATTTTTGCAAACCTGTGTGTGGTGTCTTTCCTATGACCTTTCTATGGATATATGTTGCAGGCAACGATTGACATTTGTATGGGTGGCCCATACAGTGTCCAGTTGTTCAGGTGTTAACTGTAGGCATAGTGGCTGTTCCATATTGTGTGCACCTTCTACATATGTATTTTACTGTACATATATCTGTGTGTGTATGTGTAGTCACATGTATATATATATATATATATATATATATATATATATATATGTATATCTGTATCTGCATATCTGTGTCTGTGTATCTGTATCCTGGAGATGTTGATGGTTTCCACATATTACATGTCCTATGGGAGCCAGACTGTACTTGGTAGTGTATTGCAGGGCGCACATGTTTTGCTGTGTGGGGATGCCTATTCATACAAGACGTATATTGTGTGGGGTCTCTCAACCCCATTAACGGTGCATGTGGACATATGTGTATTTGTTAATCTGCCATTGCCATCTACAGATGTATGGCCATATATACCTATATAGATTTATATATCTGCTAACATATATATATCACTATGTCTGTATATACCTACATAGATATATATCTGCGTACACATATGTAATGTGCGGTGTATATGTAGACATATAGGTGTAGACACATATATGTGTCGATTTAGGCATATGCATGTATATATGTGCATATATATTGATTTATATGTATATTTTTAGAAATTAATATATATATATATATATATATATATATATATATATATATAAAGATATATAGATATGTTGTATCGGTTTTGATATTAATATATTTACACACACATACATCTAGATGTCAGTATACATTCTCTGTACTGTTGCATGACTAGACTGGATGATATGCTTCTGAAAACATCACATCTCTTTGTACCTGTCATGGCTTAGTAGCAAATCACTTTGTCTATGGTGTGTAAGGTCCTTGGTTTGAGCCTTGTAAGAACTGTTTATTTTGTTGCTGGACAGAACACGGCCCGTTGGATACACAGTGATTAAGGCACCTTAAAGAAGTTATAAGCAGGTTTGCATGGGTTTGTGCAGAGCTAAGCAATGCCTACATAGGTTGAGCAATTCAGCAGCTAACGTAGTATAAGAAACTGTAACCAGACTTTAGCAGTGCTTACCTCTACACAAACCCATGCAAACTCATGTACAACTGCTTTAATGTGCCTTAATCACTCTGTATCCATCGGCCCTTGTTCTGCCTAGCAACAAAATAAACAACATCTAGGCACAAACCCAGGACTATGCACACCATAGCCAAAGTGATTTACCTCTAAGCCATCTCAGATGTACATAACCCTGCTGTATTCACAAACATATCATCCAGCCCAGTCATTCAACAGTACAGAGAATGTATTCCAACATGTAAATGTATGTGTGTGTAAAACAAATACAACTTATTGATATATATATATATATATATATATATATATATATATATATATATATATATATACACACACACACACACACACACACACACACACACACACATATATGTAAGCAGATATTTATATCTATATAGGTATATACGGACATACATTTGTAGATAAAGTGGGAACATAGCAGAAATATATATGTACACATGCACCATTAATGAAGCTGACAGGCACAAACAACATATGTCATGCACAAATAGGTATCCCCCCCACAGCCAAACACATCTGCCCTGCAATACACTACCAACTGTTGCAGATCCCATAACCAGGACCTTACACAGCAAGGGCACAAGATGTTAACAGTATTCCATCCCACCAGTATGATGTCAGGCTGGTATCAGTAACATATGCAGTATAGTCAGGCTCATAATGACTCCCATTTTTCAGTCATCTGTTACCTTTGTTAGCCAGAGTCCCGTACTGTTGGCCTGTACTTCAGAAATGTAGATGCCAAACAACAGTGGCCCCAGGACTGAACCCTGAGGTCACCTGTCTGGGGATGGATTTGGAGTCAGTTACACCTACAGTTTGGGTTCTGTCAGTAAGCCATGTGGCAAACCATCAAGTGGCATTCAGTATGGCTGGATTAGTATTTTAATCTATGTTTCCAGACTGGGGGATGGTGTTGAAGAGCTTGTTGAGGTCCATGTAGGCTTTGTGGACTGCCTTACCCTCTTCGGCAGCTATGCAGACTGAGTCAAAGCAGTCAATCAGTTTCAGGAGACAAGACTGGCGCTCCATGAGCCCAATCTGTGTGGGGTCCAGTGTTTGAGGGTTGCCAATGTCTGTTTTCAAAACATCCCTGATAATGCATTCCATAGCCATGCAGATCAGGCTCGTCAGACTGATGTGGCGGTAGTTCCAGGTTTCACAGTTGGAGCCCCCTTGTAGAATGGGATAACTGTAACTGTGTGCCACTCAGTAGGCACCAGGCCTGATGCGAGGCTATGATTACACATGACAGTCAGGTGAGTTGCCATTTCATTTTGTAGTTCATGTAGTACACAGCCATGGATGTCATCTGGTCCCATTGATGTTGTATTCGTAGCTGTGGATAGTGCAGTTTCTGCCTGTGTGACCACGATTACTAGGCAACGGAACTCTTTTCATATTGACATGAGCCCTTTTGGGGGTGAGAGGGGGTGAATATTCCACTAAATAAATCTGCCAGGATATTGGCACATTCTGTGGGAGCAGTCTATGTAATGCCATTATGTTGTAGCTCAGAGCACTTCTGAGCATTGCCACTTAGATTCCGAACATAACTATAGAATGCTGTGTAGTTGTCTGTAGAATCTGTGGTGATTTTAGTTACATAACCAGCTTTGGAGGAATCCATGAGGGATCTCAACGTCTTACTGGGGATGGTAAGCAAGTTGTTTGCATCCTTGGATTATCCTTTTTTCTTCAACAGTGTCTACCTTATATTGTATACTCTGTCAATGGCAGGAGACCACCAGACTGGCTTGCTTATTTGGGAGGTGAGCGTCATGGTTCTATGTGGGATGTTAGGAATCATGCACAAGTGGATGTGCTCATACAGTGCCTTAGTGCAGGATTCATCAGTTGAACTGTCAGCTCCTGTCTCTATACTTTGGAGGGGTCTTTTACGGACAACTGTATATACATTCCTTTCACATGTTCAGTTTAATTAGCCTTTGGTGGAATTACTTTGGTGAAACCACAGTCTCATGTACTATTGTGTTTGCTTATTCGTTAGTTACTGTGACTATAGTGTACAGGGTCCTGGATTCATGATCTGCAAAGGCAAATTCTTTTTGTTCTGGCCAGAACAGCGGCTAATGCATACAGACTAATTAGGGCAATTTAGGTTAGTCACACTCAATACAATTCAAATGCCCTAGTTTGGCAATCCTGCTTATGTCAATCACTGTGAAGTACACCTTTGGGGAAAGAGTACTCCAGTAATCTCTGTGGTGTGTGCTATGACAATGTAATGCTGCAGTGTGATATAGAACTCTGGTAGGGGTTCTATTCTCACACATGGGAGTTGGGGATGCTTTTGTGTCTGGCCTATGCCTATGTAGAGAGCAATGCATGTTTGGCTAGTCACACTCACTACAATTCATTTGCCCTACTTTGGCAATCCTGCTGATGTCACTAACTGTGAAATAAACCTTTGGGGAAAGAGTACTCCAGTAATCTCCATGGTGCATTCTATAATTGCATAGTGCTGTAGTGTAATAGCTAGTTAGGTAGGGGTTCTAATCCCAGGTGTGTGTGTGTGTGTGTGTGTGTGTGTGTGTGTGTGTGTGTGTGTGTGTGTGTGTGTGTGTGTGTGTGTGTGTGTGTGTGCGTGTGTGTGCGTGTGTGTGTGTATGTGTGTCTTAATGTGCCAAATTTTGTTGTTTGTGTCCTGTGTGGAGGTGGTTGTGAGTGTGTAACAACTGGACTCAATGTTGAGTGGGTTTTTAAAATTTCTTGGTGCCCCTAGCATAAATTACAATATCCACTGTGCAGGGATAATGGATGTGATATCAGTACATAGTCAGTCAGGAGTTCGATACCCTGGACTGGTAGGTGTGTGACACAAACATGCTTACCGTTTACTCTCCCAACCCATCCTGACTTATCTTTGTCTCTGTCTGCCTCTCTCACTCCATCTCTGGTGGATGTGAAGACTTACACCTGCTTTGCTTAGGCAGCAGCGTGTGTATTGTCAGTGATGCCCATGATCAGCTGATGGCCTCTGCACGGATTACCGCCCTCAACTAACTGATTGCATGTGGAACAGCTGTGGTAACATTCCCATAGCAATTGCATGGAAACACACTCCAATATCTAGGAACATCATGTTGGTGTTGGGCCTTTACATTCACTGTGAGCAGGAACTAAATCTGTTGTTTGGTAAGCAGCAACACAGATGTATTGGGGACTTACCTCTGACAACATACACTGTGGAAACAGGCCAACACACAGGAGGGGGATTTGCCTGTCCTGACTACAGACTGTAAGTGCTGCTATACTGCAGTTGGGGTAATATTATTTTAACAGGGTATGTGTGGATATGGCTGTCCTACATGTTATAATACTTGTCATGTCAGTGCTATGTTTATGAGGAGTCCCCATCTGTAGGGTCATCTGCAGACTGGGCAGTGTGTGGTGCCTTGTGTTCCTTGTATTACCCACAGAGCACCTATCTCTTAACTGCAGAAGGTAGTGTGAGGATTGAAGTCAGTAGATGGTGACAACCAGGAGAGTTACTGATGTTATATCCCTCATAGGACATATGTTGTATCAAACCCTGTTATGACAGGAAATGTATGTTGCATCAAACCCTGTTATGACAGGATATGTATGAGGTTACCACCCTCTCCTCCTCCCAACAAGCTCAAACATATGTGAGAGATGCAACTATATAGCCAAACTGGAGGCTGAGCTCTCTCAACCCAGTAGTGGCACAGCCGGTCAGTAGGAAAAGGTTACCACACACACCACAAATCCAGTCTCACATAGACCCATCGCATCAGCAAAGCAAACACATAAACACACAAAAACATACTCAGAGGCTCTAAACAAAACTGCCTAAGCAGCAGAGACCTCCAAAGCAGACATCCAAGCAACCCCCACCATGCAACAATACCCACGTAACACATAACTCACAAAGTCAGTGTGCCACACAGTCACAGCCCTTAAGGCTAAACAACACACCGAATACACTTGTAATAGGCGAATCTATTGTCAGACACACTTACGTCCCACTCACCAGACTGAATAAGGAGAAGGTCACTGTAAGCTGCCTGTCGGTGCCAGGATCCACCACATAGCACATGCACTCAGATCACTCCAAAACAAGTACAAATATGACTCCGTCATTGTCCATGCTGGTGTGAATGACCTGAGACGTACCTCCCTGGACTACATGAAAAGAGACATAAAGGAGCTCTCTAATCATGTAGCCCAGGCCGTTATGACCCTGACCTTGAGTAGCATCTTGCCCTCACCAAGAATGATGCCACAGTATAAAGACAAAATGCTCAACAAGCCACATTGCTTCATGAGGGACGGCTTGCACCAGTCACCCCTGGGTTTTTGAATACTGGCAAAGGCTTTTGCCCCCCCCCATAGTGCCTTTTTTAGGCAAGGCTCAAAAGACAAACCCACCTCCATAGACACCACAAAGAAAAAAACTAAGGGTAATGCTGCTCAACGCCAGAAATCTAAACCTCAAGATGCATGCACTCGAGACTCTCATCAGTATGGAGAATATCGATATCTGTGTAGTAACAGAAACCTGATTCAATGCTCCTGAAAGCACCCCAGCACTACCAGGTTATATTTCATACCATGCTTTTTGGCCACAAAACTCGGACTGAACCACAAAAGGAGGGTGAGTATCCATATACATCAAAGATACCCACACCTCCAGGTTAGTGGCACTGCACGAAGCATTGAAGACCATCCATGTGCAACTAACAGTGGGCAAAACTGCCTTTCAGTTTGTAGCCTGCTACAGTCCACCCTCCCAAACACAGAAACCCCACTCAGCTTTCCTGAGAATACTGGAAAATATGAAGGTCTCTCCAAACACCATTATATTGGGTGACTTCAAGTACCCAAACATTGATTAGGAAAACTACTCAAGCCCAAAAACCCTCGCCCAATGGTTCCTAGAATTTATAAACTGAAATGCTATGGAACAACTGGTCACCACTCCCACAAGAGGGGAAAACATATTGGACCTGGTCATCACCAACATGGGGTCTCTATGTTCCACACCAGAGGTATACCCCTCATTTGTAAGATCAGACCATAAATTAATCTCACTGGGCATCCATATTCCATTCCCACCCCCAGCAAAGGAAACCACAGTGAAGAACTTCTCAAAAGCAAACGTCACACTTCTCAAAACCGAGGTGGAATCTTTCAAAGGCCCCAGGCCAGTGGAAACTACAGCCCAAAACACAGAATCCTTTACAAATGCATTCTATGGACACCTACAGGAATGCATAGAGCATGCTATCCCAAATAAAACCAAGACTCACTCCTCCAAAGGCAGGAGACCTGTCTGGTGGACCCCAGCCATAAATAAGCTATATAACAGAAGGAGGAAGCTACTACATGATAGAGCAAAATCCCAAAAAGGGAAGGCGTCTCTGGTCAGTACTAGCAAGAAACTATGATCCCTCATAAAATCATCTAAGGCAAGCTTTGAAAGAAAAATTGCACAAGACACTAAGGATAATCACAAGGCCTTCTTTAGTTATGTCAGGAACCTGGGAGGCAACTCCCAGATATGCTCTGAGTTAGTGCAAAATGACAAAAAATACACTGAACCCACAGACATTGCCAACATCCTGGCAGAAAGGTTCAGTACAAACTTCTCCCCCCCTTCCCCTCCAAAAGAGCAAATGTCTATCCCAACAGAATGTAGCCTCCCTGTGATCACAGATGCACAGGTGAGAGCTGCTCTCTCCAAAGCAAAAAAACACAGCATCAATGGGACCTGACGGTGTCCTGGGCTGCATCTTACATGAGCTCCAAGAAGAATTAAACCCTTACTTAAAGACACTGTTCAATCTCAGCCTTACTACAGGATATGTACCCAAGAAATGGCATACAGCAACAGTGGTCCTGCTCCACAAAGGCGGTGCCACAACGGACCCTGGAAACTATTGCCCTATAAGCCTGACCAGCCTGGTCTGCAAGGCTATGGAGCGTATTATCATGGAAATCATCAGCAAGGACATTGGGAACCTCCAGACACTGGATCCTACCCAATTCTGCTTTGTTAAGTGCAGATCTTACCTCTTGAACCTGTTCAACTTCTTTGAAACTGTTACCAAAGCCATAGATGAAGGGAAGGTAGCCACACAGCCTACCTAGACCTTGCAAAAGCCTTCGACACAATACTCCACTCGGGCATCATAAATAAGTTCACCAGCTTAAATATCAACCCCTATGTCACAAGATGGGTTGCAAACTGGCTCAGGGATAGAACCCACATGGTCAGAGTTGCAGGTGCCATGTCAGACTCTAAACCAGTTACAAGTGGCATCCCACAAGGCTCAGTCCTGGGACCTCTCTTGTTCGGTATATATTTCTCCGAGGTACAGGCTAAAATGGGTGGACTGTCACTGACAAAGTTCGCAGACGATTGCAAACTAGGTGCCATAATCGATTCTCCGGCTGACATGAGCATCCTCCAAAAGGGTCTCACAGAGACGGATAACTGGTGCCAGAGCCATGGCCTAAAGCTAAATGCCAAAAAGTGCATTGTCATCCCCTTTGGGAAAAACAAAGTGCCCACAAATTACCACGTAGGTGGTAATCCATTAAGTACGGAAGAATTAGGGACTTGGGGACCCAAGTAGATAGCAATCTCTCCGTTGACAATCACATTGCCAAAGTAGTTAGAAAGACCTTCTATATAGCCCACCTTATCACGAAAGGGTTCACATCTAGATCAAGAGAGGTCATTGTGCCCCTCTACTCATCACTTATCAGGTCCATAATTGAATACAATGCCCCATTTCGGATGTACCTTACCCGACACCTGCAGCAACTGGAAAGACCCCAAAAGTACCTCTCCAAGAGGATCAAGGGACTCAAACAGATGCCCTATGCACTTCAGCTAAAGAAACTCCAGCTCTACTCAGTTGTGTACCGCCTACTCAGAGGCAATCTGTGTCTGACATATAAAGGCATGTCCAACCCAGAATTAATGGACATGCTCCACCTCAAGAAATCCAAATCCCTTAGAGCTACATGCTCCAGGGACTTGAATCTCAGCACAGAAATAAATAGGACATGCTGGAGGGACAGATTCATATCCCAGAGGCTCCCCTCACTCTGGGACAAAATCCCAATCCATGTTAGGCGGAGCCCCTCACTGACCCTATTCAAGAGAAATCTTGATGAGTGGATGGGAGACCATAAGTTTACCCCTGGGATCTCTTCTGTGTCCTTGCTAGACAGAGGTACAGTAAACTAACCTTAATATGTCTACCTTCTGTGACCTACTATTCAGAGGCACAGTCAACTAATCTAAAAGGGTGGCAAAAGCCAAACACACACTGGCTAGGCTTACAAGTGCCCTAGGGCAGATAGCATAGTATCAGCCTATGAACCTATGAAACTATGAACAGTGACATGTCAATATTGGCCTTGAGTTTGTGCCTCCAGCCACAATCTGTCAACCTTTGTACATATGTCATGCAGAAGGGGTGCATATGTTCTATACACCATATTCATTGACAGCATATCTGATAACAAGCCAGTGAGATATCAGATTGCTACACATGTTATGTATAGTAGGGGTTATATTTGAGGACATAGCCTTGGTATTCTGTGGTTGTGTGTACAGTACTGAGGTATTTGTAAGTCTGGTAATTGTCAACAGTGTGTGTATAGTGCATATGTACCCTGGCCTGTGTAGAGACTGTGGTAGATGTCATTGTTCTTGGTCCTGTTCTGTCTGATGTTACATGCTGCTCCACTGTATGTCACCCTATCAGCTTACATGTTTGTAGGGGCAAACACACACATTTCCTAAACAACAGACAGCCATTGGACCACACTGTGTAGCGGCCCAGTATACGTAGGGTTGTTGTGTGATTGACTGATATGAGGATGGTGTACATCAGATAGTTCATATACTGTAATAGTATGCTAGCTTACCATATGTGGCTGTGGCTGTGCTCACATTGGTTGTGGTTATGCACTTTCACACAGGTGTCTGTTACTCTGTGATGGGAAATGCCTGTAGAGCCTGCTATCTATGCAAGTACATGTGTATTCCCACATAGAAGATATAGCCCAGTGCTGAGTCAGTCTGCCTGTAGCCTGCACTCTGATTTGTTACATGCCTAGCAGCTTACTGTACTTAACCAGTGAGATGTCATGTCCAGATACTTGCCAGATGTACTGCTGCTGGGCCACCATAACAGTCATGTATGTCAGACAAAGCAACGGGATGCTGTTCAGATGTATGTCACTAACTAGTGGATAGTATGTGGCCATGGCACCTCTGCACCAGCAGTTATAATGTGTCAGGACAGACAGGAGTGTATGAATGCATAACCTATGGGGGCAAATGTATACCAGTATGTATGTGTTATACCCATCTACATGTCTGTTAACATCCACATTGACAGGCCTGGTCCACATGCCTTGCATGAAGGGGTTCTGTGTATACCCCTGGACTGACCAGAGTGTGTCAGACTGTCCACATATATTGGCCATATCACAGCTGTAGCCTACAGGGGCATTACTGTGCTAGCAGTGGTACTGTACTATGATGACCTTAGGATGTCTGTAATTAGCTAATGTTGCACATGTTAACAGTAGATGTGGCCTCCCACACAGACCATTTCTGTGAAGACAATCCCTATTACAGTAGCAATAGTCTACAAATATACCTGCACTACATACATGACATCCCCTTGCACTGAAAGGTTGGGACTATTGGGGCTTGAGGTAGGGCTCCACTCCATGTGCAGGACATATGGTGAACATATATGTATATATAAGTATACATATATCCATATGGATATATATACATATACATATCTTGCTTACTGTATGACAACAGTTTTACCGTTTTCCTAAGAAGTTAAGTTTGTGAGTGTTTCTGCCATTTCACACTGAGCTAATCAAAGGAAGGACACTGAGCAAACTCGGATCTATATTATATAACAGTAAGTATCCTGTTTTTTTGCTTATTTTTTCGAGTTATTTATAGCACTTTGTCTACTGTATATTTTTCTAGCTAGTTTCACTGTGTGTGAGGTATTAACTGGAAATTGTCCACTTTTATTAAGCATCTGTTTGGGTTGTTTGATTCTGATAACTTTTTTGCAGTTAAAAGCTTTCTCTAGAGGCTCCTTTATCTGTTTAAAACTTTCATTTAAAGGCTCACTGCTGCTTTCCTGCTGTAAGAAACATTTCTGCAGTTTGTTTCTAAGTAGTGTGGATATTTGTAGCATTGTCCATATTCAGGCTTGTGTTTGGGCCTAGTGTTTGTGGAGGCTATGTGTCTGAGCACATGTTCAGGGATATCTTGGTTTAGCCAAAGCCATCAGGCATTTCAGTGAGAAAGGATTGTTTAAGGTCATTGGCTGATTAAGGTCATCTGGACTACAGCTTAGAGTAAGCACCTCATTGGTTCTTTTGAGCTTTTTTTTCTACCTAATTCAGAGAGAACATTTGAGAAGGCCAATCAGCTTAGTTTCTGCTCCTCCTTTCTCTCTTTCCACTAAAAAAAAAAAAAATTCTAAGCTTGTTTCCTGCCTTTTCCATGGGTAGTCTAGTCTGGATACAGATTTGCTGTGTCCAGGACTATTTGTGGGCTTCTGAGCCCCCAAACCTTCTGTGTTGGAGGGAAGCCTCTAGCTTAATTTAGCCAGTTTTTTTTTAGTTTCAGCACTCAAGTCAGTTTCTTTGAGCTCAGCACTTGTTCAGAACTTATTGTAAGCACTAAATAAGCTACAAATTACTACAGCACTCAACTTTCTTTACTTGTCTAGAGCAAAACAGTTTCTAGTACTTAACAAATAAGCACCTATCCAGGCATGTCTAAGGGTCAGCTCCTGGTGTTTTCTCCTATCTGCCTAATGAATATGGGCATCTTGGGGAAATGCAGCAATTGCCTCATGTACACAGACAACCCTCTCCTCCTACCACCCAACAATACAACCTGTGAGAGATGCACTTATATAGCCAAACTGGAAGCAAAGCTCTCTTCACCCAAGACTGGACTAGACAGTCAAGAGGAGAAGGTAAACACTTGCACCACACCACACTCAGCACATAGTCAATCAAAACCTACACCACCAAAGCACACACATAGAAACACAAAATACACACCTACATTCATGGAGGCTCTCAGTAAAAACCTGCCCAAGCAACAGGGACCTCCATAGCAGAAACACAAGCAACCTCCACCCCCTAACAAAACCCAAAATGACACATAGCCCAGAAACTCAGTGTGCCACTCAACCACAGCCCATAAGGCATAACTGTATGTTCCACACCAGAGGTAAACCCCTCATTGGTAAGATCAGACCATAAACTAATTTCCCTGGACATCCATATCCCATCCCAACCCCCAGCCAAGGAAATCACTGTAAATAATTTCTCAAAAGCTAACTTCACACTTCTCAAGACTGAGGTGGAATTCTTCAAAGCCCCCAGGCCAGAGGATAATACAGCCCAATCCACAGAATCCTTTACAATTGCATTCTATGAGCACCTGCAGGAATGCATGGATTGTGCTATCCCAAATAAAACCAAGACTCACCCCTCCAAAAACAGGAGACCTGTCTGGTGGACCCCGGCCATAAATAAGCTGTACAACAGAAGGAGGAAGCTACTACATAACAGAGCAAAATCCCAAAAAGGGAAGGCATCTCTGATCAGTATTAGCAAGAAACTACGATCCCTCATAAAAATCATCAAAGGCCAGTTTAGAAAGAAAAATTGCCCTAGACACTAAAGATAATCACAAGGCCTTCTTTAGTTATGTCAGGAATATGGGTGGAAACTCCCAGATATGCTCTGAATTGTTGCATAATGGTACAAAATATGCCAAACCTACAGACATAGCCAACATCCTGGCAGACAGATTCAGTGCTAACTTCTCCCTGCCTTCCCCCTCAAAGGAGCAAATGCCTATTCCAACTGAATGTAACCTCCCTGACATCACAGATGCACAGGTAAAAGCTGCCCTCTCCAAAGCAAAAAGCACAGCATCTATGGGACCGGACGGTATCCCAGGCTGTGTCTTACATGAGCTCCAAGAAGAACTGAGCCCTCACATTAAGTCACTGTTCAAACTTAGCCTTTCTACAGGATATGTACCCAAAGAATGGCGTACAGCTACAGTGGTCCCACTCCACAAAGGTGGCATCACAACGGACCCTGGGAACTATCACCCCATAAGCCTGACTAGTCTGGGTCTGTAAAGCTATGGAGCGTATTATCATGGAACTCATAAACAAAGACATTGGGAGCCTCCAGACACTGGACCCTACCCAATTCGGCTTTGTTAAGGGCAGATCTTGCCTCTTAAACCTAGTTGATTTCTTTAAAACAGTTACCAAAGCCATAGATGAGGGCAAGGTAGTCCACACAGCCTACCTGGACCTCGCAAAAGCCTTCGACACAATACCCCACTCGGGCATCATAAATAAGCTTACCAGCTTAAATATAAACCCCTATATCACAAGATGGGTTGCAAACTGGCTCAGGAATAGAACCCACATGGTCAGAATCACAGGTGCCACGTCCGAATCCAAACCAGTTACAAGTGGTGTCCCACAAGGCTCAGTTCTGGGACCTCTCTTATTCGGTATATACTTCTCTAAGGTTCAGGCTAACACGAGGGGACTATGGCTGACAAAGTTTGCAGATGACTGCAAACTGGGAGCCATAATCGACTCTCCAGCTGACACAAGCATCCTCCAAAAGGGTCCCACAGAGATGGATGCTTGGTGCCAGAACCACGGCCTCAAGCTAAATGCTAAAAAGTGCATAGTCATCCTCTCTGGGAAAAACAAAGTGCCCACAAATTACCACATAGGTGGTAATCCATTAAGTACGGAAGAAGTAATTAGAGATTTGGGGACCAACGTAGATAGTAATCTCTCCTTTGATAATCACGTTGCCAAAGTGGTTAGAAAGATCTTCTATATAGCCCATCTTATCATGAAAGGGTTCGCATCTAGATCAAGAGAGGTCATTGTGCCCCTCTACTCGTCACTCATCAGGCCCATAATTGAATACAATGCCCCTTTTGGGATGTACCTTACGCGACACCTGCAGCAACTGGAGAGACCCCAAAAGTACCTCACCAAGAAGATCATGGGCTATAAACAGATGTCCTATGCAGCTCGACTAAAGAAACTCCAGATCTACTCAGTTGCTTTCCACCTACTAAGAGGCAATCTATGCCTGACGTACAAAGCCATGCCTAACCCAGAATTAATGGACATACTCCACCTCAAAAAATCCAAATCCCTTAGAGCTACACGCTCCAGGGACTTAAACCTCAGCACAAAAATAAATAGGACATGCTGGAGGGACAGATTCATTTCCCAGAGGCTCCCCTCACTCTGGAATAGAATACCAATTCATGTTAGACATAGCCCATTCGCTGACCCTCTTCAAGCGAAATCTGGGCGCGTGGATGGGAAATCGCAAATTCACCCCTGGGATCTCTTCTGCACCCCTGCTCGACAGAGGCACAGTAAACTAATCTTAAAGGGCTACCTTCTGTGACCTACTATACAGAGGCACAGTAGGCTAATCTAATAGGGAGGTGAAAGCCAAATACACTCGGGCTAGGCTTATAAATGCCCTAGGGCAGATAGCCTAGTATCTACCTATGAACCTATGAACCTATGAACAACGTACCCAACACTCTAGTCATAGGTGACTCTATAGTCAGGCACACTGAAGTTCCACTCACCAGGCTAAACAATGAGAAAGTTACTGTCAGTTGCCTATCGGGTGCTAGGATCAGCCACATAATGCATGCACTCAGGTCACTCCACAACAAGTACAAATATGACTCTGTCATTGTCAATGTTGGTGTGAATGACCTGAGACATACTGCCCCTGACTACATGAAAAGGGACATGGAGGAGCTGTCCGATCTTGTAGCCCAGGCAGGTATGACCCTAGCCCTGAGTAGCAACCTGCCATCACCCAGAATGATACCACTATACAAGGACAAAATGACTGACTTCAACAATTGGCTAAGCTTCTGGTGTCATTCTAAGGGGATCCAGTATCTGTCTGCCTGGGATGACATGATCAACAAACCCCAATGCTTTGCCAGAGACGGCCTGCATCTGTCGCCCCTGAGAATCCAGATACTGGCTAAGGCTCTAGCCACCCTTATAGTGCCTTTTTTAGGCAAGGTTCAAATGACAAATTCATCACTGTAACAGGTACAAGCAAGAAGAATCTGAGGGTATTGCTACTTAATGCTAGATGTCTAAACCTCAAAATGCACTCACTCGAGGCACTCCTTAAAATGGAGAACATCGATATCTGGGCAGTAACAGAGACCTGGTTCAAAGCTCCAGAGAGTACCCCTGCATTACCAGGCTATAATTCATATCACACCTTTTGGCCACCTAACCTGGACTGAAACACTAAAGGTGGAGGCATGTCCATATTCATTAAGGATATCCATACCTCCAGGCTAGTTGCTTAGCATAATGCATCTGAGATTATCCAAGTTCAACTAACTCTGGGAAAGACCGCCATCCAAATTGTAGCTACAGTTCCCCAACCATGACCCAGGATTCCCACTCCTCATTTTTTGATACACTGGAAAATATTAGGGTACAACCCAACACCCTAATAATGGGCGATTTCAACTACCCCACCATTAACTGGGTAAACTACTCATGTACCATCTCTTGTTCTCAACGTTTTCTGGAATTCATAAATTCCAATGCCTTGGATCAAACTATCCCCACCCCCACCAGGGGCGGCAATATTCTAGACCTGGTTATTAACAACATGGGCAACCGGTGCTCCACACCAGAGATCAATTCCTCTTTGGTCAGATCCGACCACAAGCTAATCACCCTAGACATCCACATCCCTCCCCCTCCCCCCATTAGGGAAACCACAGTAAAAAATTTCTCCAAAGCCAACTTCACACTTCTTCAGACAGAAGTGGCAAACTGCACGACACCCATGCTGATGGACAATAGAGGTATGACTGCTGAATCCTACACAAATGCACTTTATAAGCACTTACATGAGTGCATGAAACATGCAATCCCTAACAGAACCAAGATGCTATCCTCCAAAAAAAGAAAGCCAATCTGGTGGTCACCTGCCATAAATAAACTCTACAACAGAAGAAAGAAACTGTTGCAAAAAAGAGTAAAATCCCATGATTGGAGAAACTCCTTGGTCAGCCTCAGTAAGAAGCTGAGATTCCTCATAAAATCCTCCAAAGCTAGTTACGAAAACATAATTGCCACTGACGCTAAAGAAAACCACAAAGCATTCTATAGCTATGTCAAGAATCTCAATGGCAACACTCAGATCTGCTCTGAGTTACAGCACAATGGCATTAAATATATAGAACCAACTGATATTGCCAACATCCTGGCAGATACGTTCAGTGCTAACTTTACCCCCCTCTCATCCCCTAAAGGGCCCATCTCTATACCAGAAGAATGCAAAGTTCCTGTAATCACGGTTGTACAGGTAAAAAACACATGCTCCAAAGCCAAGAACACAAAATCCATGGGACCTGACAATATTCCAGGCTGTGTTCTACATGAACTACAGAATGAACTGGCACTCCACCTAAGTACCATGTTCAATCATAGCCTCACCTCAGGCTATGTGCCCACTGAATGGCGCACAGTGACAGTTATCCCACTCCGCAAAGGTGGAGCCACCACGGACCCTGGAAACTGCCGCCTCATTAGCCTGACGACCCTGGTCTGCAAGGCTATGGAATGTATCATCATGGAACCTATAAGCAATGACATTGGTAATCTCCAAACTCAGGACCCCACCCAGTTCGGGTTTGTAAAAGGCAGATCATGTGTCCTAAACCTGATAGGCTTCTTTGAAGCAATCACCAAAGCCATAGATGAGGGTAAGGTGGTTCACACAGCCTATCTAGATCTTGCCAAGGCTTTTGACACCATCCCCCACTCTGGAATTATAGATAAACTCACCAAACTAGGTATAAATCCCTATGTCACAAGATGGATTGCCTAATGGCTCACTGACAGAACCCACACTTTGAAAGTAGGAGACTCCAAATCCAACTTTAGACCAGTGACAGGTGGAGTACCACAGGGTTCAGTCCTGGGTCCTCTCCTCTTTGGTATCTACTTCTCTGAAGTACAGGCTAACACAGAAGGTCTTTGCCTAACAAAGTTCACAGATGACTGCAAACTAGGAGCCATAATCAAAACTCCAAAAGATGTGGACATCCTACAAAAGGGCCTCGCTGAGACAGATGCCTGGTGTCAAAGCCATGGCCTCAAGCTCAATGCCAAAAAGTGCATTGTCATCCCTTTTAGTAAAAACTCTGTACCCATGAACAACCACATAGGCAGTAGTCAACTTAACACCGAAAGTGTGATAAGAGACCTTGGGACACAGGTGGACAACAGTCTCTCCTTTGATAATCACATCACCACAGTAGTCAGGAAATCCTTCTACATGGCACACCTCATCACAAAATGTTTCTCATACAGGAAAAAAGTGGTCATTGTTCCCCTGTACTTGTCACTCATTAGACCCTTGATAGAGTACAACACCCCTTTTGGTATGTACCTCACAAGACATCTACAACAACTGGAAAGGCCACAGAAATACCTCACAAAGAAGATTACTGACCTCAAACAGATGCCCTATGCAGACCATCTACAAAAACTGCAGCTTTACTCCATTGCATATCGCCTACTCAGAAGCAATCTCTACCTAACACACAAAGCTATGTCAAACCCAGAGCTTTTGGACATACTCCAATTAAAGAAATCCCAATCCCTATGAGCTACATGCTCTAGGGACCTAAACCTTGTCACCACAATAAACAGAACATGCTAGAGGAATAGATTCCTGTCCAAGAGACTTCCCATACTCTGGAACAAACTACCTATCTATATCAAACAAAGCTCCTCATTAACACTATTCAAGAAAAATGTTGATGATTGGAAGGGAGATAGGAAATTAACCCTGGTGATCACTTCTGTGGCTCTGCTCGACAGTGGCACAGGAAAATAATTTTCTTGGGTGGTGAAACCCAGCGTACCTTTTGGCTAGGCTTATATAGGCCCTAGGGCCAATAGCCTAGCACCTACCTATGAACCTATGAACACATATGTGCCTGTGTTCCAGCCTCTGTCCTCAACCTACATACCAGGCTTTGCACATATGACATGTCAGGGGTTGTTATGTAGTGGGCTGTGTATATGTCATGCTGTCATTCCTGCCATCAATCCACTGCTGTTGTGTCCCCCACATATACTTGGGGGTTGGGGCCATATATGTGTGGGCTTCAATTACACAATACATGTGTGCCCTAATGCACTCCAGAGACCAGTGCATGTAACAGTGGTATATGTCCCAGTGAGTGTAGGAGGGTGCAGAATGACTAACCTAGGCTGTTACAACATGTGTGGGTATCTGAGAGAAGCTGCCTTAAGGTATCTGGATGTACTTTATCATACAATTCACCTTGGGTAAATTCAGGCTTACTGCCTCCTGCCATATGGGATTCTGTTTGTCAGTGTGATTGTGATGGTGTCAGGTATGCCTTGTTATGTAACATATACATCCTATTGTGTCATTTGGGGTCTGTGCCCCCTAGGGATTGTGTACAGAGTATAGATAGAGGCTGCTGACCTATACATCTGCATTACATACTGTTGATTGTCTGGTATGCTGTGGCCAAGTCTGTCATTACTATTGTACTACTAGAAGGCCTCGGCCTGGACAGCAGCATATGTCAACCTTTTCAGACTAATGTTTTAGTATAACTGTTTCACAGTTGCATTACACTGTTCATATGGATGTCAGTTTCTAAACAGCTATATGACATGGCATATACAACTGTCATAGTACACAAATAAAGCTTTCACATTCATTTATGCACACTGTGTGTGGTGTTATACACTTTGATATCTCTGTGGGTATATGTTGCAGGCTATGAATGTCATTCATATGGGTGGCTCATACAGTCTCCAGTTGGTAAGGTGGTGACTGTAGGAATACTGGCTGCTCCATATTGTGTGCACGTACTACATATGTATCTTACTCTACATATCTGTGTGTGTGTATGTGTAGTTACATATATATGTAGATATATATATATATATATATATATATATATATATATATATATATATATATATACCTGTATCTGCATATATGTCTCTGTGTATATCTATCCTAGGGATGGCCATGCTGTGTCTGGTCATGGTTATGGGATCTGAAACACTTGGTACTGTATTACAGCGGAGTCGTGCTTGGCTGGGGAGGAGGTATACCTATTCATACCAGACGTATATTGTGTGGGGCCTCTCAACCCCATTAACGTTGTATGAGGACATATATGTTTTTGTTATTTCCCCATTGTTATCTACAGATGTATGTCTGTATATACCTATATATGTATATATATATATATTTTTATATATATATATATATATATATATATATATATATATATATATATATATAGATACATCTGCAGACATATATCTATAACCTGCCGTATATATTTAGACATGTAGATGTGGACAAATATATCTATAGATGTAGGCATCTGCATGTTTATATGTTCATATATATTTCTTTATATATATATATATATATATATATATATATATATATATATATATATATATATATTTATATATACATATATCAATATGTTGTACCTGCTTAGACATTAATATATTTACTCACACACATACATCTACATGTTAGAATACATTCTCTGTACTGTTGAATGCCTGGGCTGGATGATATGTTTGAGAATACATCAAGGATATGTATATCTGCGATGACTTAGTGGTAAATGGCTATGGGATGCAAGGTCCTGGGTTTAATCCTATCAGAGGCTGTTTATTTTGTTGCTAGGCAGAATAAGGACCATTGGATACAGTGTGATTAAGGCACTTTTGAGCAGTTGTAAGTGGGTTTGCACAGGTTTGCATGACTGTATGCACTGCTAAGTTACAGTTACTGTTTCTTATACTCAGTTAGCCCCTGAATTGCTTAACCTGTGTAAGTGCTGCTTACACCTGCGCAAACAGGCTTAATCCAGCTTACTGCTGCTTACAAGTGCTTACTCCTGCTTACCCCCATGCTAATTCCTTTAAAAGAAAAAAAAAAGGGTGTTGATAAAAAAGTGGTGAAGAAAGGGGCACAAAGATGGAAAGACAATAGGGAAAATAGCTGGCGATGTGCAGGAAGGGTGTAGGGAAGGTCCATACCTGCCCATTTCTTTTACAGCAACAGCTGTGCATATACACAGTATTTGGAGGTAGATTTGGACACTCGAACCCCTGGGAGAGGGGTGAGGACAACAATAACTCACTCTGATGCCAATTAGACCAGATTACATGTCTCCAGTGGGCACATGTGCGAAATGGACAGCTATGTAGGGGGCAAGATTTTTTTGTGGGAACAAATTGCCCTTTTTTTCAGGTGGGAGTGGGATGTTGGGGAGGGGTAGTAGGTATATTTGGGGAGGTAGGTTTGGTAGGTTAACAGACAAGACACACAAAACACATACAGGGGTGGTATATGACACATGTGGGGGTAAACACCTTGATGGAGAGGGGTGTTGGGATATCGGATGCCCACAAGCTCCCTAGTGGTAACAGTGGGACTGAGGTCCCCACCCATGGGCAGTCACCACTGCACCTTCACAGCTCCGAAGGTAGCTGTGCTGGCGGCTGAGCTGCAGAGCCAGGCTGACTCTCTAATTGTGATACGTGTCCCTCAAGCTGTCATAAAAGATCACAGACATGGTCGTTGATTGCTCTATGCACCACAAACCCGACCTGGCCACGGGTGACAGGTGCCTGTCTGCACCCACTCCCAGGTGGGGGTGAGCCCCACCCCCTGAGGCAGTTTCATCCAAAGGTGGTGCAGGACCAACGGAGAGGGAGGTGCGGGGTTGGGCCCCAGACATTCTGGTGCCCGGTGCCTCGGCCTGCTGAGGTGGAACAGATGGGTCCGCTAGGACCAGCCTTTACAAGCATGCTATAGTGCTTAGATTTCAACATCATATATGGGTTAGTTATAGTCAAAAAATTTTCGAACACAGAGCAGTATATAATCAAAAACACACGGTATTCACTCAAGAACGCTAGACTTTAATGAAGCTTTCGGGCTCTCAACCCTTCATCAGCATACATATTTCCTGTTTTGTCACATTTATATAGAGGGAAAATTAAAATCACATGACCAAACCAACCACTAAAAATCAATTATAGAAAACTTGTTGATAAACACAACAGTTTTAAAATACCAGTACTCTATCACAAAACTTAAAGTACTAATACACCATCATAAAATTTTTCTAAATAATCATTATTACAAATTATCTAATTGTCGCTTCACTAATACAGGTTTTATACTAATGGCACTATTTAAACCTGGAGTGATGTCTGCTTGTAGTCTAACTATCCACTCAAATTCACTTAACTCCAAAAAATTATTTGTATCACCTCCTCTTATACCCATTTCTATAGTATCTATGCATCTAAATTTAAACCTGTGTGTTTCAAATTCTAATATGTGTTTATATAGAGCATTAGTTTGTATTTTTCCTATTTATTTCTGATTTATTCTCTATAATACGGTCTTTAAGCCTTCATGTCGTCTTTCCAACATAAAACGCATGACACAATGTGCATGTAGCAAGGTATACTAATTTAGTAGTGTTGCACGTAGCATTGCAGTAAAATTGGAATTTCTTATTAGTAATAGGATGTTTGAAACAATAATCTGCTTCTAAAATGTCACCACAGCAAGTACAATTGTAACATTTGTAAGTCCCTAATTTATTTTGTGTTGGATTCTGTTGTTTCTTAAAATCCTTGTAACATAGCATGTTTTTAAATGCTTGGTGATTTCTATATGCAAAATTAGGTTTAGATCCTGCTATTATTTTAATTTCCGGCATGGCCATCAATATTGGCCAATTTTTTTCAATTATCTTACGTACTTGGTATGTATGACCAGTATAAGTAGTTGGTGACATTTTAGAAGCAGATTATTGTTTCAAACATAATCACCGTGGAATATCCCCTTTGAACTTTTATCCCTGGGATAATAATTTGCCATTTATTAAATAATTTATCAGTTGACTCACTATACTCTTTTTACATCTTCAGACTCTGGAACACCATCTCTATACAAGTAAAATTGACCGACAAACTCCCAGTCTCAAACAACACCTTACCAAATCTTGGTCATGCACATGTACATCCCGAGGTTAAGAACTCTAGTGAAAACTCAAACATATTCCTGCTTATCAGTAACTTTTTGCCCTCCTCTACTTGAATCATTATACCTCTAACTTACTATCCTGCACTTGAATTAATACATCCCTTTTCTCCCCCTTAAACAATACTTATCAACTTGCTCTTTTTCTAACTGCCCCAGTCACCACTCTACCCCTCTCATACATCCCCTGTATACCTAATTTATAGATCTTGTAGATGCAGCAGTTTGGAACAGGCAGTCTAAACATAAGCAATCATATATCCTGCTCTCTCTGTCATATGCTATTACCACTATCCTCCTTTACACTACTACTGTCTCCCCTCCCTCCTACATAATTTTATAACTTCATTATATCTCTTGAACTTTTTAAAAACCTATGTAATACTAAAATGTATCCTCCTACATAATTTTATAACTTACTTCATTATGTATCTTGAACTCCTTGGAAATCTTTCTTTACTGAAATATTAAGAATACTAAACTTATTTACAATCATGTTTCCCCTTCTGCATTATCAATCCATTTACTTCCTGCAAGATTTTACAGCTGGAATAATTGCAAGGCCATACAATTGTTAATGTAAGTACTTTACTGTATATATCTGTCTTGTAATTATGTTTGTTTTTTCATGAGAAATGTAACTATTGTTTTCCTGTGAGCTGTCTAAAATTAACTTTTTAATATAAATGTACTGTGATGGAATATTTCTCCTGAGCCCTCCACTGAAAATGGGCTCTGCCTAGTCAGACTTTCCTGGTCAAGAAATACAACAAATACATAAATAAATAAAAATAAATACATAAAGCACTTAATTGCAAAGTGGTTTGTCACTGTTTCATAATCACGGTAATATAATTGATCAATGCAAAAATGTATCTTATATATCTGTAAGAACTCCTTTATCAATGAATGTGGGATGCTGTTAAAATGCTTTTTTGTAATCTGCCCGTGCCATACTTAAATTCTTCCCCTTTTTACAGTTCTCTATTAGACTTTATTTAGCAAAAAAAAATGATCCTTTGTTCCATATGACTATCTTTTTTTTAACCTTTTGTTCTAGTTCCATGATTGAGTTTTCTTCTAAATTACTATAAATTCTGTCAGCATCAATTGCAATATATAGTTTATTCACCATCAGAAGGGAAGTTATTGATCCCTAGTTTTTAGGATGGCTTGTAAGTTCACTCTTAAGGAGGAGTATTGTTTTTCTTGTTGTTTACTGGTTTGGTGTATGTTTGGTATGCATATATAAGTAGTTCTTACTCAAGGCTAAATCTTTGTAAAGATGTTAATACTGTTAGGTACTGCTTCGAGGCCTGGGGTTTTCCAGTTAGGAGCTTTTCTTAATTTTGTTTTGATTTCTCTGGCAATTACTTCATCCCATTTCATATCCTGCATATTTGAATTTCTTCCTGTTTTCTTAAATTCTTCAATCCATTCAGCATCTTTGTTATGTTCCACAGGGTGTTCATAAATATTTCTCTAAAATGTGTTTTTTTCTTTTTGGTGGTGCTTCTATTCCTTTTACTCTGTTTCCCAGTTCTGCATAAACAGTGGCAGCTGGTGACTTCAAATGAAAGGGGAGCTATAGGAGACAGCTGAATGGGTGGGGCCAATGAGAAGGGGTGTGACCAACTAGGAAAGGTGTGGGGCTATGCTCAAAACCACAAAAGCTGGGACTTTAATTAAATACTCTGCCCTGGGTGCCAAACCATCATTATGAGAGTCCAATCAAGACAAAATGAGTGGAGAAGGAAAAAAATACTTTAATGCATTGGCTACATGACAGTTTACTTAATATCTAGATGGAAACAAAAAGGTCGTGAGGCATGAAAAAATAAATTACTTTTTAAATACATTACTAAAATGCCAGTCAAAATCAAGTATAAAAAACACGCAGCACTCAATTCAAACCACCTCTCCTTACACTGCAGTTCTAATTATAATTTATATTCAGTTTTATAAAAGTACCAAGTAACATGCTGAAAATAAAAATCTCTGTGATATCCCCACTTGTAAAAATGTTTCTTATCCAAAAAAGTCTTGCTGCCTGACAGCAACTATCTACTTGTCTGATGGGGAAAACATGATCAAAATAAAAAATGAATAGCAAACAAGAAGCAAGCTCAAGATAAATTTTTAAAGGATTACTGCACAGGTTATGGACCACACATGCTATAGTGGCAGTCTGTTTAGTTTATGGGTAAAGCCTGCAAAGATAACTGCAAGTCTCCAACAAATGTAATGAGCTTCTGAAAATACTGTAATCCTGTCCTTTATTACAAATACTGTCATATGCATTTCAATACATAAGGCTTACATGTTATCTAATTATGTAAATATTCTCTGCATGGCAACAACAAAAAGATGTTCAAAGTTGGTAATTTTTTAACAGTATGCTTATTAAAGCTTACTTGCATCTTACACTCTCAGACAAGGTTACCTGGTGTTCATTAAAACATTGCTACTTAAACACAGAGCAACAGACGCTGCAACAACATGCATTTTCTGAATAATAAGAAGCATAAATCAACAGCAAAAAAAAATAACAGAAAATCAGAGCATTCTGCAAAATCAAGAACAGACGAAAAGCCACTGTAGTACTTGTGTCTACCTTGGATGGGGTATACTCTGCACACTTACACTGCATAACTGCTCCTTGCCTTGCTTGGACACATCCAGAGTCACTACATGGGGGAGTGGGGTACAAGTATGTCACAGTTTGAAATGTCTCTGGCTGACAGTGATGGCCCTGACATATTTGTCATACCTCACAACCTCAGAGCAAGAGATCTGGGCAAAACCATAAATAGAATTGGGACAAAGGCCCAAAAATAAGGACAATTTTATATATCGCTCTTATAAACTTAGAAAGATAATAGAATAGTAGGTCTAGCATTAGTATGCATTTTCTGAAGGGTATGAAATCTGAAAGTCAAATGTCTGTTATTATTTTCTAACTTCAATCTTTAATGATTTGCCATTAATTTGCCAGAAAACCACAATCTTATAAGAAACAGATCAAAAATGTGGTGTGAAAATATAAAATAGCCACACAATACAGTGGTACTTTTAAGTTGAGCAGTCAACAAAGTAAGATAATCTACATGGATTTCTGAAATAAAAGTAATCTATAACTCTGATCATTACAATTATTTATTAATTGTAAACCATCCATGTTTACTTCCAAAACTGCCATTTTGCAGGAGGATTATTTGGGAGAGAGCAATATTGTGAGCCAAAATCGGGGGCAGTTGAGAAATTTGGATATACCTAATTCTATAAAGTGATTTATTTGCATGTGCCTCTGAACCTCTTAATGCAGGAAATCTAGACAAGGCCAAATATTTTGGGGGAACATACAAACAGTACTAACAAGTTTCTTGTATAAACTTAGACAGTTGATAGAATAACAGGTCTTGCTTTAGCATGCATTTTTCTGAAGGGTATGAAGTCTGAAACTTAATGGCTGTCATTATTTAGTGACTTCATTCCTAAATTATTTGCCAGAAAACCACACATTTTATAAGGAATAAACCAAAAATAAGAAGCAAAAATCTATTCATTCTGTGAAAATCTGGACAGTTCAGCGGTATAGTTCAGCCGGGTCTGTCTTTCGAGTTTGCCACCCTTCCCCCTCACAAAATCATGGTCGAATGGGGCCTCCACCCTGCAGCCATTCTAATGTCCATTTACTTGACTATTTCACCCCATTCACCATAAACACTGTAATGTGCATACTGCTTTACTTCTACAATGATTTAGATTTCATTTAAACGTTTTATTTTATATTTCACTACACAAACACTAATAGACATCTGCTAAACAAAGCAATGCAGGCTCACAATGAAAATAGACAGCGTTAAAACGTCTCTGCCCTTGAAACTCACATTCATTGAAACAACATTGAAACCCACATTCAAAGAAAATACATCTGGCCAGTGGTAGATAAAGATTAACTTTGGTCTGTTTTCAAATCATAGGCCCCTTGCACATGAAACATACATGTGTTCATTGATACACTTCCTGATTGTATTAAATTATATTCATTGTATAATGCAGTAAAGTTGTTAGAGGGCATTTTAAATGTATTGTTTTGAATATTTTTCCAGTAAACAATGAAACAAAATGCATGCATCAATAATGACAAACTGCCCAATGCAGAACATTTACATCATAAAAGTTTACTCAAACTTCTACAGTTCACCAGTATCGGTAAATATGCACAATCTCTGCAGAAGTAAATGTCATCTAATTAATTCCACATTAAAGAGATCTGTAACTGATGAAGAGGTTGCTGCTAGCAAGCAACTTTATATTTAATTGTTTCATCTACAAATAAAGTGCCCGTTTCCCTTGAGGAATAAACTGCCTATATTACTTTAAAACATGATAAACTAGTAATATTGCAATAGGGAATGGATGGCAAACTGATAACAGTTTCATAGTTACTAGGTATCACTGCCAAAGAGAACATTCTCAGGACTGCAACATCCACCCCTTTAAAAGTACAACACAGTACAGTATCAGCAATGCAGCTACATGCTGTGGGAGTAGAACTCACAGCCTTCTGCATCAAAGGCAAGCATTCAACCTGTTATGCTATTAACAATGCAAGCTGACTCAACATAAGCAGCACTAAACTTCTCTTCCCCTGAAACTCTCAGCTCCTTGTAAAATCCACTTGACACTCAACTGTATCTCTCAACTTTGCAGCACAAGAAATCTGGAAAAAGTCAAAATTTATTGGGGGGGGGGGCAAAAGCCCAAAAAACAGGGACACATTTTAAACTTAGCTCATATAATCTTGGAAAGTTGCTAGAAAAAAAATGTATCACTATGCATTTCACTACCAAGGCTTGAACCCAGGACCTTTGTGCTCTACAGTCAGAGCAACGTACCACTATGCCAAATCAGCTGTTACCTGAAAGGTGGGAAGACTGAAACTTAAATGGCTATCATTTAGTGAATTCAGTTTTCAACATAGCTCTCAACCTCTTAACACAAAACAGCTTGACAAAGCCAATAATGGGGGAATACAGCCCCCAACCATATTCAGTGAATTCAGTTCTCACCATAGCTGTCAACCTCTTAGCACAAAAAACCTTGACAAAGCCAATAATGGGTGAATACAGCCCCCAAAATAAGGACAAATTTTAAATATTGATCTTATAAACTTAGAAAAATTGCTAGAATAAAAGGTTTTGTGTTGCCGTGCACTTTCTGAAGAATATGAAGTCTGAAATTGAAATGCCTGTCATTATTTTGTGCATTCAAAATCCAGAAAACCACAGATTTTATGAGGAACAGAACAGAACAGAACAAAAATATGAGGCAAAAGTCTGAATAGCTATCACAAGTGATGGTGGGTAGGGAATTCAGGCTCTTCTTACCAACACCTAAAGTACAGCGTTTGAGCCTGAGTTATTCTCTCTAGCCCCCAGGTATATTTAATTGGGGCATTTCACACACACACACACACACACACACACACACACACACACACACACACACACACACACACACACACACACACACACACACACACACACACACACACACACACACACACTCACACCAGCAGCTGGGTTTGGAATTGCAGCTTTCTTTTTCCAAAGTCCCTTCTTCCCATGAGACTTCCTGCAGCAGCTTCGATCAAAAGATATGCAAAGTCCCTTCTTCCTGCAAGAACAGCTGCTGTCTGATCCAACCACATAGACTTCAGGGCAGCTGTACTCTGATGTCATCTCTTCATAATATGGACTGGTTAAACAGAGTTCCAGATCCCCGCATGCATGCGCAGAGTTCCAGGAACTCGCGGAGCATGCATAAGTCCAGATTCCCACACGCATGCGCAGAGTTCCAGCACTTGCAGCTAATTATTTTATTTCTCTTTTCCTTTCTTTTACAGCTGGGGGGGGGGGGGCTGCAGTCCTTCTGTGCAATAGCATGAGCCGCTCCTGTGTATAAAACTTTTCTAGGTCATCAGTGAATTGCTTTTTTGTACTTTTCCTTTATGTTTATTTGCATATCTTCTAAGTTTTTATCCTGTGCTGAATTTTTTTTTAGTTTATTATTGTAATAGTGTATGATAGATCCTGGTCTGTTCTGAAACTGCACATTGCTTTTATCACTTCTATCTTTCTTAGTATTTTTTGGAGATTGGTTCCCTCTTCCCTCTTCAAAACTAACAAAGGCTCAATTCTAGACTGGATCCTGGTCTCTGATCCCTCTAAATATACAGTTGCCCGCACCTTAGCAAATTCCTTTAGTGATCACCATCCAGCCTACACCATCCACAACTGTGCATCTCTCTCAAAAGCCCATAACATCCGGGTTACACAAAACTTATCAAAATTCTGTCCTCATAAACTCAACACTATCCTAAGTAGCTGCAACTGGAACTGTCTTAAAACCCTGCCACTAGATGATGCCCTCCTTTACTTCAATAACTCCTTTGTAAGCATTCTCCATAGCCTGGCACCTACTAGAGCCATTTGAATTAAATCCAACCATGCCCCTTGGCTATCTAAATCTGCTAAAGAAATCATGAAAAATAAAAAGAAAGCCTGGAGGCATTTGCTCAAATCTCATAATTCCTCCAACCTTATCCATTACAAACAGCTCTGTAACCTTGCTAAAAAAATTATTCACAAAGACAAGCAACAGTAGGAGCTTGCAATCAAATAGGAAAAATAAACCCAAACTATTCTGGTTTTCCATCAATAGTCATCTCTTAAATCCCAGCACAAACACTAATCCCTGTAATTACACTCATATGCCACCCAACCTTATTGCCTCCAAATTTAATTCATACTTTGTTGATGCTATAGCTAGTCTTACAGCCTCCTTTTCCTCCCCTCTACTAAGTAATCACCATATTAAGCCCTCCTCCTCCTCTTCTCATCTACCTCACAATATCTCGATCCCAAACACATCCATGCAAAACTGAATTTAATCTCTCCCCTATCCCCACTTCCTCTATAAAAACTGCTGCTAAGCTTAAAACCCTGCTCCAACTCAGCTGACAATATTCCATCCAAATTTCTTAAGATCGCTGCTGATGCATTAACCTATCCTATCAGCATCCTAATCAATACATCTATCCAAGAGTCATATGTTCTCTGTCTTTGGAAAAAAGCCATTATCCTTCCCCTCCATAAAGCTGGCCCTTCTTCTGATATCTCAAACTTCTGACCCATTGCTATTCTATCCCCCATCTCTAAAATTCCGGAAAATGTGTCAGAAAATAACTACTCCACTACCTGCTAAATAACAGCATCCTCTCCCCAATCCAACATGGATTCCATCCAGGGCACAGTACTTCTACTGCACTAATCTCCTTCTTGGTTACTATTAACAGAATCTGTGGCTGTGGCTATATAACATCTGCTGTCTTCCTAGACCTGTCTAAAGCATTTAACACTATATCTCACACTATCCTCCTCCCTCAACTTTCTTCTTTAGGTCTATCATCTCAGTCTCTTAACTGGTTTAAGAGCTATCTCTCAGATAGGCAACATGCCGTTAAATGGCAGCACTCTATCTCTCCCTACCTCCATAACCCTACAGGTATCCCAGAAGGTTCAACCCTAGTTCCCCTATTATTTAGCATATTCAGTAAGCAACCTACACCAAGCTATACTACACACCTCACTAGTTCAGTATGCAGACAACTCACCCATAGTCTGCTCTGCACCCAACTCCAATATCCTACAACAAATGACCCAAAAAGCTGTCTCTACTGTTGAATCCTGGCTCCACAAAAATCATCTTTCCTTAAATGCCAAAAAAAAAACTCATGCTGTTTACCCCTAAAAAAATACCGCTGCCAATAAACAAGACTTTAACATTCTCTCACTGAATGCAATAAACTTTGATCTAGTAGCTAGTACCAAACTCTTAGGAGTCATTATAGATGACAATCTAAAATTTGATTAACATATCCAATCCAACATCTCAAAAACCCATAAAAAACTAGAGTTACTTTACAGGCATAATACATTTCTCTCCCTATCTACTAAACAAGCCTTAGCTATCTCTTATCTACTCCACTCTTTAACCTATGGTGCACCCTTATTAATTAATCTGCAGTCCTCCCTGAAACTAAAACTAGAATCTTGCTACAAGATCACCAAATTTGCTTCTGTCATCATTCTACTCATCACCGTATAGCCTTAATAAATCTCCAGTGGCTTGAATTCCCATATTACCTACTTCTCCTTCAACTAACAACCACTCACAAACTAATTTACAAACCACAAGACTGCCCGGTATTCAGCTCCCTATTTACCCCCTACTCACCCACTAGGCCATTATGATCAGAAAATCAACACCTACTACACATTCACAAACCTAACATACTTGCAGGTAAACTCTTAAACTCCTGGATCATTTCCAGATTATGGAACAATCTCCCCTCCTCTGTCTGTTCTGAACAGCATCTACTTAACTTCAAAACTGCTCTACACAAGCACCTTCTCTCTAAATGGATCTGGAATTGTTCTACCCAGACTGATGTTATTACGTAACTCTCCTGCCTCTAGACCCAGACCTAGTACTGCTTTTCTTATCTATCTAACCACCTTAATGACACGTTTCCTCCACTAGACGTATCCTTGATGTAATATCATCCTTTATTATCTCATTCATACACCACCTTAATCATATCACTTACTAACTGCAACCTGATGTAGCTACTTTCTACTTGAATATTCTCTGCATTTTTGCTTTCCCTTCATACTTAACATTTGACATAGAATCTATAGCTGCACCACATTCAAACTGGTAGACTTTGCTGAATTTAATATCATTTTCTGGATACTCTGCAATAACTTTTTTATTTGGTTTGGATTTGCTTATTTTTGTCAATTTCTGTGTTGCTTATTTTGCCAATTTTTGTATTGTATTGATTCTTCTAAATATTGTAACTACTTTTGTTGTTATCATGTATTGGAGCTTTTCTCCCCAGGTCTCCACTGATAATGGGCTCTGTTCAGCCCAGTGAATTTTCCCAGTAAACAAATATCAATCAATAAATAAATAAATAAATAAATAAATACATTTTCTACTCTTTTAACAGTGACACTTCTTGTCTTAATTGTTTTAAAGTTTTCTTTGAACTCCTGTGTATATGTAGTTATGCCATAGATTATCACAAGTCCACTTGCCCATTTATTTGTCCTGTCAAGCCTAATTACACTGAAACCAGGTAGGGTAATTTCCTTGTGATTTATTTGTTTTTTCAGCCAGGTTTCTATAGCTATCACTACATCCAGGTAATATGTAGTAATACAAGCATGTATGTCTTGGATTTTGTTACATATGCTTTTAAGATTGATATTTAGCAGGAGAATGCTGGACATGGGGATGTGAGAGGAAAAGAGAATGATGCTTTTAATATTGTGCTGTTACTGTGGATTTTTTTTTTTGTGTTTAGTGGGGCTGGACTTTGGGTTAATGTCTCCACTGATTTTTTGGGGTGGAAATTTTATGAAGGAACGTAAGTAACCAAATGCATTTATGTTTTAGCTTTATTAGATTTTGTGTGATAACATATTTAGATTCAAGATACCTACAATTGAAAAAGTCTAAGAAGGTTTGTTGGTACAGTGTGTGTGCTGTATTGATTGATAAACATTGCAGTGTCGGTCTACTGATTGTGGGTTTGTAGGATTATAAATAATATTAAGTGGGGTTTTGTAAAATATGTTGATACACAGCTTTTCAAACAGTTTAGTAATATGGTAAATATTTGAGATGTGGTTAAAGTCATTAGGTCCCAAAGGTGTGTTTACCTTTGGAAAGCAATGACAACATTTTTGAAACTATGAGAGACAGAATTAGTGGTTAGGGTATAGATGCAGATGAGAACCAGTGGCTTACAGATGAATTCTACTTCAAGGCAAAGGAGCTATGGATGTCGTATATGAAAGAATGTGTTATAAGTACACGTTTTGTCTCATTTAATTACAAAGAAATAGATCTGAAGTAAAAATGGAAGAATATCGTGAAAGAAGGTATATGGCTGGGTGTAAAGATGTGAAATGTTGCTATAGTTAAAAAGGACATATTTTGTGCAATAATTTTAGAACATTTAGGACTAAGTTGTGAATCAATGTGACTGGACGGTGTCCCAGGTTGTGTCCTACACGAGTTCAAAGATGAACTAACCCCTCACCTAAACACACTGTTCAAACTTGGTCTCTCCACAGGTTACGTACCCACAGAGTGGCGCACAGAAATGGTTATTCCGCTCCAGAAAGGTGGACCCACAACAGACCCCGGGAACTATCGCCATATAAGCCTGACTAGCTTCGTCTGCAAGGCCATGGAGTGCATCATCATGGAACTCATTACCAGAGACATTGGAAACCTCCAAACTCTGGACCCTACCCAGTTCGGCTTTGTTAAGGGCAAATCATGCCTCCAAAACCTGGTGGACTTTTTTGAGACAGTTACCAAGGTTATAGACGAGGAAAAGGTGGTACACACAGCCTACCTAGACCTTGCAAAGGCCTTTGACACCATTCCCCATTCTGGTATTATAGACAAGCTCACCAGCCTAAACATAAATCCCTACATCACAAGATGGGTTGTCAACTGGCTCATGGACAGAACCCACATGGTAAGAGTTGCAGGAGCTAGGTCTGACTCTAAACCGGTTACAAGTGGCATTCCCCAGAGCTCAGTCCTAGGATCCCTCCTGTTTGGCATATACTTCTCAGAGATACAGGCAAGCACAGGAGGACTATGGCTGACCAAGTTCGCAGATGACTGCAAACTAGGGGGCTATAACTGACTCTCTGGCTGACACAGACATCCTCCAAAAGGGTCTCACTGAGATGGATACCTGGTGTCAAAATCATGGCCTCAAGCTAAATGCCAAAAAGTGCATAGTCATTCCCTTTGGAAAAAACAAAGTACCCACAAACTACAACATAGGTGGTAGTCCCCTAAATACAGAAGATGTAATAAGGGATCTGGTGACTCAAGTAGATAGTAAACTCTCCTTTGATAATCACATTGCCAAAGTGGTTAGAAAATCCTTCTATGTGGCCCACATTATCACAAAAGGGTTCGCATCCAGATCAAAAGAGGTCATTATATCCCTCTACTCACTGCTCATCAGACCCATCATAGAGTACAATGCCCCATTTGGGATGTATCTTACAAGGCACCTGCAACAGTTGGAAAGACTACAGAAGTACCTCACCAAGAGGATCACTGGCCTCAAACAGATGACCTATGCAGCTCGACTGAAGAAACTCCAGCTTTACTTGGTTGCATACCGCCTACTCAGAGGTGATCTCTGCCTGACATACAAGGCCATGTCCAACCCAGAACTGATGGACATACTCCACCTAAAGAAAAGCTTATTCCCTCAAGCCACATGCTCTAGGTATCTAAACCTCACCACAATAATAAATAGGACATGCTGGAGGGATAGATTCCTGTCACAGAGACTTCCCATGCTTTGGAACAAGATTCCAATCTACATTAGGCAGAGCTCCTCGCTAACACTCTTCAAGAGAAACCTTGATGAGTGGATGGGAAACAGAAAGTTTACCCCGGGGATTACTTCAGTGGCTCTGCTAGACAGAGGCACAGGGAACTAATCTAATGTGGTGGCAAAAGCCAATACATTCTGGCTAGGCTTATAAATGCCTTCGGGCAGATAGCCTAGTACCTACCTATGAACCTATGAAGAGGGGATTATTTAGCTCTGGGAATATTTTGGATGTATTGTTATTTTTTACTATTTTCATAATAGTTTAGGGCAGTCTAGATTAGATATTTAAGTAACTTTCAATTAGGTAACTTTGGCTTCATTATAATTTATTGTAGTTTGTGTTCTTGGTTACAATAGTAATTACATGCTGTGCATACCTCTCAACCTCTTAGAGTAAGAAATCTGGACAAAGTCATAAAGAAAAATGGGACAAAGGCCCAAAAATAGGGACAATTTGTAAATATTGCGCTTACAAACTTAGTTGATAGAATAACAGATTTTGCATAAGCATGAATTTTCTGAAGGGTATGAAGTTGGAAACTGAAATGTCGGTCATTATTTTCTAACTTTAATCTTCAATAAATTGCCACTAATTTGCTAGAAAACTGCAAATTTATGAAAAACTGACCAAACATATGAGGCAAAAATCTGGACATTCTGCGAAAATCTATATAGTTGAGAAGTATGAATTGTTATGGGGTTATTAGAATTTTGTTTTCCAAACAGTATCTCTGCTAGTAATGATTGATTCAAGTTGTTATGTAATCCAGGGACAGTTTTAAAATTTAACCTTAATCATTTTTGAGTGAAATGTTTTATATTGAAAGTGGGCAGAGGGTATTGTAGAAAATTCAGATGGCTGAGGTGGGATCTGAGCAATCATACAAGGAGACCAATCGATAAGCTGTAATTCATGTATGAAGTTGCTGCAGAAGTAATGGATATATTACTTGTTTAAATAGTAATGGAGGAAAGTTTTGGGGATTTGAATGACCAGTGGGAGAATATGGGGCATATACCTCTTAACTGTCCAGATTTTTTTTGCAGAATGTCCAGATTTTTGCCTCATATTTTTGTTCTGTTCCTCATAAAATTTGTTCTTTTCTGGCAAATCATTGAGGACTACAGTCACTAAATAGTAAAATATATTTGCATTTTTGACTTCATATCCTTCAAAAAATGCATACTAATGCACAACCCAACATTTTAACAACTTTCTAAGTTTTTAAGAGCAATATTTAAAATTTTCCTCAAAGTTTGAGCCTTTATCCCCCCATATATTTTGGCTTTGTCACACTTTTTTTGCACTTGGAGATTGAGAGTATGATGGAGCAGTTTTCACTAAGTGAGGGGGATGTGTAGCCAGCTTAAATTATCAGCCAAATTAGTAATGATGATGCCAATAATAAATGTGTTATGAGATCTGCAGTTATGCCTAGTAGTGGATATGACAAGTTATGTCAGGTTGTGGAAACTAAGAATGTTGCTTAAGGCATTTTTTTCTTAATGGAAATGGAATTATAATTTAAGTCCCCCACAGAATTAGTCTATGCTGTTTTGTAAAATGGAATAGTTCAAGGATGGTATTTTGAATAAGTGACAGATGTGCTAGGGAGGAATATAAGTAGTTCTCAGAAAAGTCCTGGTGGAGCCATTGAAGAAGAATACAGATGAGGGTGAAATTATTTTTCATATTACTGGTGGCAATCACAGCTGGATGGGTATTGCAGCCTTTACAAACCAGTGTCAGGGAACCCCCACCTCTCTTAGCCCCAGGTCTTTGGTTAGTAAACAGATGATAATTGTTATTTATAGAAGAGGAGATCCAAGAGCTAGATGTCAACTTACATTCAATACTTCCAATGAACTTTGTGTGGTATTGATGCAGCCAAAGTTCAAGGACAACTTGTTTATTATTTATATTAACCATGTTTAGGAGAACTAGTGAAAGTTTGCTACTTCTAGTGTTAAGAAGATAGCTAGTATAAGCTGACTATACTAGTTTCAATGTCTCCACCTAGGTATGAAAAGTACACTTATTACAGTTTTAGGCTGAATAATTTTACATAAAGCATTAGATATAGGCGAAGCAGTGAGATGGTAATTGTAGCATAGGAAGAGATTTAAGACATACAGGCCACCATAGTGAGACGATGCTTGCAAGGTAGATGCAGTTATAGGTTTTCTGAATATGGGTTTCTTTGATGTTTGCTTTGCAAGCATAATATGAGGTTTAGGGTATGCATAAAATGAAATGGGGGGCAGAGAGATTTGTAAGATATATTAAAGATGAACAATTTAATATGGTACATAAGATAAGAGGGAAAGTAATGATACCTTTTCTGTTATAAGATAACATGGTTTTGACTAGTGATAGTTTAAATGGCTTGAATTATTCTGTTGTGTAGAAGAAGGATGAAGAGCTGTATTGTTTTGTATAAAAAGGATGAAAATGAAAGCAATTTTAAGTTACAGATGAAATATGTGGAAGCTGTTGAGATAGTTTGTAAATTTTGGCATATAACTTTAAGAAAGATGGTTACAGATAGTGAAAGGGGCTGAGGACAAGCAGGGGAAAAAGATGATAAAACAGGAGGTGGCTGGGCAATTGGGGTGGATGGAGAATGAAGTGGACAAGACTTCAGCACCACCACCACCACATTTAATAAGAGACAGACAGTCTGTGTATCCACAGTCCAATCTTGTGGAATCACCACTATCGTCAACAATGCAGACCAAATAAGTATATAGAAAAGAAAGAGATTATTAAACTAGCAAACAATATTACCATCAGAGCTATTAACATTGTAAAAGAAATATGAAACAGTAAAATGAACCAGAAATGCAAATGGGGTGATAGTGGGATGCTTTTTTGTTGACTAATATATTTTTACTTCACAAAAAATGTGCAGATGTCCAGATGTTTGCCAGAGAAACACAGCCAGTCATGATTCCTAAGCATCCTTCCCCAGACTACATCTTTGAGCAATGGTCTAGTCTCTATGTAAAAATTCATTAAAGAAATATCACAAATGTATACGACTGACTATAGGAAGTCTGCTGAAGTAAAGTAAGGTTTGAGAAGAAGCAACTTTTTTGTATCATATGTATTTATGTAATGTAGCATCATGTTTTAGAAGGTAGTCTCATCAGCCAGATATGTTATCATGTAATGCAGCATCAGGTTTTAATATGTAGTCTCCCCAGTACTGTAACTGAGGGGGGCCTTGCTCTCACTAAACAGAAGTATGATATGAATCATGGCTCTGTGTCTAGTTTTACCTCCTAGACAAATACAAATATAACATGTCAAGCTGGGTGCTTAAGCTCAATACTCATTTCTTTCATCACTGAAATACCAGGATAACCTAAACTTGAGATGAAAAAGGAGACAGTAGTTTGAAAGAAACTGTATTAGATGTGTTCAGTTTCAATACATATATTGTCAGTAATGACTATGCGATTGTGCAAAGTGTTTTATTGTTAAGCTCTAAGTTACTGGTAGCATGTGGAACAGATAAAGTTCTGTGTGCTAAATATAATTTTGATTGGGTGCTTACTATGTGCTGTTGAGCGGGATGTCAAGATTCACCTCTTGAGTTTGCTTTGCTCTGCAACCAAGGTAAATTTCTTAATATTCATGTCTCAAATACATAATAAGTTGGTTATAACCAGGTACCCCAGTCATAGGCTTCTATGTTAAACTGGAATTGTAATTATTTGGCAGTAATTTTGCAGACATAATTATTGTTTATCAAGAAATGTAGACTTAAAATGCTGAAAATAAGTGAAGTTGAACTTAGAGCAATAAATAAATGAACAGATGATCAAAACAAACAAACAAACAAACAAAAAAAACCCAAACAAACAAAGAAAAAAAATGAATAATGCAAACCTCCACAAACATTTTGCTATATCAAGGGATTATATTCATTAAAGAAACTGTAGCCTAATGATATTATGAGACTGTAAGACTAGCAGTGCATTTTAGCTATAAAGAGAAAGATTTACAGCTCTCAAGAAATGCATACCAAAATATACCAGTACTTTGAGTGAGCTATAGTCAGTTCCCTGTTGCAGGAAGAGTGTGCCTAATGCTAAAATGTAACATGACATCACATGATAGTGAGTGGACTTCTAGGCTCTGCATTTCAGAGGACCACCATTTCAGTAAAAATGGTAAGTTGGGAATGCGGTTTATGACACATTTTAGCTGGAAAACAAAAAGGTTCATAGGTTGTAACTAGGTTAATGACCACTAGAGCCCTTTCAAGCCTAGCCACATACCCTAAGCCATTTGGATCCCTGAGTATCACAGGCTTCTAAACAGGGTGGGCACATTAGTATGGAGGTAACTAAAGATTTCTACCAGGGGGAGGGTGTTAATTAACATTTCTTATTGACAGCTTCTCTCAATAAGGGACATGGGAGCCAGACTGGAGGTAAATTTACAATTTTCCATCCAGTTGTCAAGGTTTTGTTTGAATAGAGTCATGGATGAACTCTGTTTTACATGGATGTAGAGCCTAATCCATAGTGCAGGGATCCTTTGGGACACATATCTGTCCCTCCAGCATGCTCTGCTTATGTCAAAATTAAGTTCAGATCCCTGGAGCTAGAGTTTCTGCTGCTGTTTGTTTTGCATATATTCAATAGTTCCAAAACATTTGGGTCTGTGGAAGCCTTGTAAGCCAGGCAAAGATCCCCTCTCAGCAGTCAGTAGGAAACTAAATACAGTGACAGAGTCTTTAGGCAATCAGTGTAGGACAGGATGTACATGCCCTGAATTCCCCTGGTGAGAAACTTTTGTGGGTGTTCCAACTGTTGTAAGTGTCTGGTTAGATACATGCCAAAGGAGGCATTATATTCAATGTTGGGTCGGATAAGGGCTGAATAGAATGATACTATAACTTCCCTGGACTTGGATGCCATAGCCTTACCTATAAGTTGGATGACATAGAATAATTTTCTTATTATCTTAGCTATGTGCTGATCAAGGACCAGATTGCTATCTACATATATTCCCAGATCCCTTACTACTGGGTCGACTCTTGGGGGTATTTTATTACTGGAGTAATTACCTTGGGTTGACAGTTTCCCAAAGGACATTATAGTACATTTTTTATCAATGAGTTTTATGCTGTGGCTTTGGCACCATTCATTTGTCTGTGTTAAATCCTATTGCAAGAAGTATGTGTCATGGGTGGAACCTTTAACAGCTGCCAATTTACAACCATCTGTGAAGTTGGTTAGCCAGAGAGCTTGACTTCAAAGAAGTAGATGCCAAGCTTGAATTAGCCCGGCACAGAGCTCTGGGATCTCTGCTTGTGGCTGACGTCTTTGTAGAGGTGGTCTCACCAATCCTGACGTCTTGGGTCCAGTCTGATGAGCCAGCTGTCAATCCAGTGTGTTATATAAGGATAATGCCTAGCTCAGAGAGCTTGCCAGCATTGCCTGCACTATGTCACAATACGTCAGTGATGATTATCTTATGTGAGTCGAAATGGGTGTGATAAGATGATTCCAGTAAAGCTTAATGAATATAAATTTTCAGTTCTTTGTATCCTTTTGGAAGCCGAGATAGTCCACTTAATTCACATGCAATGGATGCTTCATACGATGCTGCCCGACAGTCTGAATTTTTTAAAAAGCATATTTTTAAAGACAGGTACATGAAAAAATATTTGTTGTTTACATATCTGTTTTGTTTACAGCATGACTATTTTCTTTCTCAATTGGCACATGTATTCTTGAATGCTACAATTGATTGCACATTTTTAAAAGAAGAAGGATTCTTTTGTTGATTAGTTTCAGGAAACGAATGTCTGAAGTTATGGTCTCAATGAAGGCAAAGCAAAAATGGTTTCATTTTTAGAAAGATATGCAGATGCTAAAAAATATCCTCTATTCTAGAAATGTTGCTGTGTTGTTATTGACAATATACAGTACAAATGAACTCTGTTTTCATGCTTGAAACATTAGATGTGGCAGGCCATAATTTTCATATAATACACATTTTCATTTGTAAGAGTATATGTACTTGTCTGACAGAAAGAATAAAAGAAATAAAAGCTGTGTGTGAGCTCAGTATTGTTTGCCAGCGCTGAGTTTGAGATCTTTCTTAAATTTTGTTTCAGTAAAATTGACTAAGACCATCTCAGTGGTGCAAATGATAAATAATGGCACGTTCTAATGATCCAGGTTATATTAGTAAGCTTGCATACTGGATGGTCGACTTGAGTAGCTGAAACGTGATTACACAGTCCAAGGTGAGGGAGAGGTGATTCTCCAGTACTGGAGCACTACATATCAACCAGAAGGGTGATCATATCAGGCCACTGGACCTGCAGAGTTACTGTCTAGTAAGGTGTGACCTGCTCTAAAGTCAAATGACACACACAGTATTGTGATTACCATTGGATTGCAGGTGGGGCAAAAGGCCTGAAAGTCACAAGATGCAGGGAGAAGGTTAGGGAAAATACAACTTTATTTTTGACATTTGATATATATATATATATATATATATATATATATATATATATATATATATATATATATACATTCAGACTTTAGTGTATGTATGTATTTATATATATATATATATATATGGATCTACTCTGAAATGTCTAAAACCCATAACATCTCATTTCATAACATTGAGACCAGAACATCTAAAACCCAAAACATCTGAAACCCATAACATCGAATTTCATAACATCTAACACTACAAATCACAAGAAAATAACATCCCCTCCACATATAACAACACCAAACTACCAAACACACTTTTTACTACATTTCTGCACAGGGGCAAGCCCTCCTGCACCACCCTTGTGAAGGGCTCTGCCCCCCCACAGCCCCCTTAAATTAAATATACCAACTCCAAGATCTCACTACAGTGGGAAAAAGTTAATTTCCTAACCCCACTGTATCAAGCCCCCCCCCTGCAGAAATGTAGTAAAAACTGTGTTTGGTAGTTTGGTGTCATTATATTTCATTATATGTGGAGGGGATGTTATTTTCATGTGATGTTATGGGTTTTAGATGTTTTGAAGGGGACCCATATATGTATATATATATATATATATATATATATATATATATATATATATATATATATATATATATATATATATATATAAGTACTTGGCTATCTACCTTAGGGCTATTTTAAGCTCTCAGAGGTGAGAATCAAAAACTCTACATTGTGTCTGTGAAATAAACATTGTAACCATTATGCCAATCACCAAACTGGGGGTAGTTTATTTGTATGGGTATGTCAGTTACATGTGTGTGATGTACATGCTTATATGGTCTATATATTGCTATGTGGTATAACAAATGAAATATCAATTGTTATGGGTTTGATAATTCATTTCATGATGAATAGCGAAATACTGTATTACAAAATAAATTCTTAAACCTCTGAATATCAGCAATTTAATTTGTTTTACCCTAGAGCATGAAATGTTTTGCTGTTTTCCTATCACTTGAAAAGAATGCATTTGTCTATTACATTATTCTCATAAGTAGATTTTTTACTGTAGTACTTATGTTTTGTGAATGAGAAGGATGTAGTACTAAAATATGTTTTGTGCTTTTTTGATTGTTTGGGGGGTTTGGAGTATATTGCAGTGCTGGACCACTACAGTGATGTGATGTTTAGCAAGGGTTCTTTGACCTACAAACTTATAGATTTTTTTCATTGTATTTTATTTTGATTTTAAATTAAACTGTGTTTCAGTATCTGTTCTTTTTTTCATAAACATTTTTAAGATGTTTTGAGTGTGTTTACTGGGTTTAAAGTTTAGGTCAAATGAGGCAACATTTGATTTTCAGACTCAGAGTAGAGGTGTGCCATACTACAGAGAGTTCCTTGTACCCCTTGGAGGTTGCATTAGTTGCTGAGATTCCTGGGAAGGCTCAATAAACGGTATTGTTTATATATATATATATATATATATATATATATATATATATATATATATATATATATAATTTTTTTTATTGTTATTTATTGTTTATTTACTGACATTTGTTGACCGAGAAAGTTCACTGGGCTTGGTACCCATTTTCAGTGGAGGCCTGGGCAGAAAAGCTCCAAGTTACATGACAATCATTACATGAATTTGTAAGGAAACAATTACTTATAAAGCAAGTAAAATAATATAGAAAACTATCTAAACAGCACATATGTTGTAAAAAGGCACAACACAGTAACAATGGAAGATTAGCATGTAGGAATATTAAACAGAAATATTTAACAATACAGTTCGAATTAAACAGTTAGAAATATTTAACAATACAGCTCAATTTTTTGGGAGGTGTAGGAAAAGGGAAAGGTAGGTGTAGTGGGAAGGTAGAATTGGAGAGTTATACTTAAAGGTAGGGTAGATATAGTTAGAATCTTATAGCTAGGTGGTGGGGATATGTAGATTATAGGTGGTATGTATTTAATGGTAGTATTAAAAGTAGAAAGTGATAGAAGAGAAAATGTGTTAAGATAGTTGTACAGATGTGTGGACTAGGATACTAAATATTAGATATAACTCATATGGTATAACAGTATGACATATACATAAGTACATTTGCTATGTGAAACAGTTTTGCTATATTAAGGAGGCTGTGGGTATGTGTTGCACGTTCAGCTGAGGTTATCAGTGAGATGTTTTAGTTTTCTTTTAAAGGAGATTATGTTGTCTAATTCTGTAACTGATGATGGGAGGGCGTTCCACAGCTTAGTTATGGAATGGGAATAGAGATAGCTACCTCCTCTTTTACTAGGTTTTGATATTTTAAGTAGGTGTTTATTGTTAGAGCTTAGGTTTTTGGATGGGATGTAAGGTTCAATGATATTTTTTACTGAAGGTCAAAACTCTGGTTTATAAATGAGTTTATGGGCAAAGGTAAGTTGTATATAATTTAGGTAATGCACACATTTTAGCCAGTTTAGTTCTCTAGTGGCCTGGCAATGGTGGGTGCAATTTGGTTGGGCTGATGTGAATTTTGCAATCTTATAATAACAGGACTGCAGTTTGTGTTGCAAAGAGTTGTGGAGAATGGTGAAGATAGGAGACCCATAGAGTCAGGTTGTAAGGAGAAGACTTTTTGAAAGTTTTATTTGGATGGATTTGTCTAAGTATTGTTTTTTTCTGTAAAGTTTGCCTAATTTGAAGTGAGTCATTTTTATTGCGTTATTAATATGCAAGTCAAAGCTAAGTTTGCTGTCAATAGTAATTCCAAGCAGTTTGCCCTGATTTACTAACTCTATTTGGGTTTTGTTTATGAAAAATATAGTAAACTCTGTGGGAACAGGTTTAGATGAAAAGATGCGTAGTTTAGATTTATTAGGGCTAAGTAATAGCTGTGATTGGTTTAGCCAGAGTTCTATGGACGTAAAGGCTTTTTGTGTTAACCTTTGGAGGTCAGAGAAGTTATTGGAGGTACAGATTATAGTTAAATCATCTGCATATTGTATAGTAGCACAGTCAGAGGGAACTTTATGTAGGTCATTTATAAAAATATTGAATAGTAGGGGTCCTAAGATTGACCCCTGGGGCACTCCTATGTTATTTAAAAGAAAGCTAGAGAGGTTATTATGTCATTTTATGGATTGCTGTCTGTTTTTCCAAGTAACTAGTGAACCAGGTTAGGGTGGCATCAGAGCATCCTAGTGATTGCAGTTGCTGAATAAGTTTAATATGGGAGACTGTGTGAAATGCTTTTGAGAGATCCAGTAACAGGACTGATGTTAGTAGGTTACTATCTAGGGCATTATAGATGAAACTTGTGAAGGAGACTAGGGCAGTAATGGTACTGTGGGATGTTGTGAAGGGGATAGTAGGTTGTTGCTGGTTAGATATTCAACCAGTTGTTTGTGGATGCATTTTTCCATTATTTCAGATAGAGGGGACAGTATGGAAATGGGTCTAAAATTAGACAGGTCATGAGGGTCTCCACCTTTATGAAGTGGAGTGATTACTGATTTTTTTCCAGAGCTGGGGAACTGTGTGTTCTGCAAGTAATCAATTTATAAGAATACTTACTGGAAAACCTATTGCCTTAGCATTGATTTTGAGGTATTCTGGGGGAGATTATCAGGGGATAAGGAGCCTGGTTTCAGTTTGCAAAGTAATGTTTGTATTTGAGAGGTTGCTACAGGTTGGAAGTTAAAAGATGGTATGGAGCTAATATAGCCTTGAGATATGGTGGCTGGGTTAATGGGATTTGTGGTATTGCCTGCATTTACTAATGTAAGGAGAATATCAATAAAGTTTTTATTACATATTTTACTGATTTCAATTGGGCTTTTGTCTGGAAATGGAGATGGGTTTTGGGTGCTGCCAGGATTTAGTAATGAGTTGACAGATTTCCAGAAAAGTCTGGGATTATTACTGTGGGAGTTTATTTGTTGACAGAAGTACATCTTTTTGTCCTGATTAATGGCCTGTTTTGCTTTGTTTCTAACTATTTTGAAGGCGGCTTTGCTTGGTGGGGGTCTTATCTTTTCCCCATTTGTGCCATGCTTGGTCTCTATTAATCTGTATTTGCTTGGTTGACTTAGATAGCCAAGGAGCATGGTTATGTTTAACTCTCTTTTTTCTTATGGGGGCTATGAAGTTAAGGGTATCTAGAAAGACAATACTGAAGTAATGTACTGCACTGCTTCATCTAAGGGAAGATATTTCAATGGGTTCCAGTTTAGTGTTTGCAATAGGTTGCAAAAGTGAGACAGGCTAAAACTGGCATGATTTCTAATATATTTGTATGAATGAATACTTGGGGGGGGGGCTGATAGTCTGTGTATCAGGGCTGGTAAGTGGTCACTTAGGGTGTTGGGAAGCATGTTGGGACTGGAGTAGTATTGCAGGTGGGATAATAATATCCAGTCTAAGGTGGATTCAGAGTGATTGTTTGTTGTGTGTGTTGGGGTTTGTATAAGTTGTGTAAATCTGAGCAGATTGATGGAGTTTGTGGAGTTGTTTGGTGTTAGTTTAAGCCAATTTATATTAGTGTCACCAAGGATGATGGTTTCATTTGAGATGTAGTGGTTAGACCATGATAGGAAGTCTTCCAGTGTTGGGATATTGGGACCTGGAGGAATATAGATGGTGGCAATAGATCTTTGTTTATGGTTGTTGAAAAATAGTGATGCTAATAGGATTTCGATATTATAGAAGGTGGGAGCTATTTTTGGGTGGGATATTATGTTTAAGTGGTTACAGTATATTAATGCTAGGCCTCCCCCTTTCTTATGAAGCCTATCTTTTCATAATATCTGATATCCAGAGGGAAGTATTTCTGAGTCTAATATCTGGGGTTTGAGCCAGGTTTCTGTTAGAGCAAAAATATCAGGTGTATACTGCGTAAGCCATGCATGGAAGTAAGATACTTTGTTGCAGACACTACAGATGTTTAACTTCACAATGCAAAGATCTTTTGCTGTTTTCACTGAGAGTGATGTAGAGTTGTTAATATGTTAGGTGGGAGATGTTCCAGGGTTTGGATGAATATCTCCAATTTGACATAATAATGTGAAGATAGTGGTTTGGATTGTGGATGAAATATAGTTAAGTATGGAGTATGTGTATGAGATGTATAATTGTTTGATTTAAAGTATATTAACATGCAGTTTGGTCTGAAAAGTGGTGGTGTCTTTGTGATTGAATAGTGATGGCGAAATATCAGAGTAACTATTTTGGGATGAGTTATGGTACATGTATGCTGTAGTTTTTGTTTGGGTTAGTTGGTGTAGTGTGGTGTTGTGAGAAGTGAGGTGGTAGAGAGTAAGTAGGTTAAAGAAGATTAGGGATGCTATTACTAGAGTTAGAGTTGTTTTGGGTGGGGGAGGTGATGAACTCAGGGGATCTTCGAGCCTATAAGGAGATTGAAAAGAGTGGCTTATGATTTATAAAACTAGAGATAACGGGTGCGGGATATATATATATATATATATATATATATATATATATATATATATATATATATATATATATATATATATATATGTATATATATATATATATATATATGTGTGTGTGTGTGTGTGTCGCAAAAGTGCTTTTCACTGAAAAAGCACTTTCGCGGAAGTATGTCTGCAGCTAGAGGGAGTTGTGGGGGAATGACTGTTGCAGAGACCATACTACTGTGCAGATAAGGGAAAACTTGCCTTCTCCTCACTGTAGTGTGATTTCGGAGTGAGAATATTAAAGTAGGGGGGGTGTGGGGCACAGCCCCCCATATGGGGGAGCAGGGGGGTTTGCCCCCTGCATAAACATTAATTTACTGTTTTTTTCTTTTTTTTTTTGAACACACTTTAGCAAAAGTTGTTTTTCAGTGAAAAGCGCTTTTGCTAAAGTGTGTTCTGTGATAGTGGATTTAGACTGTTGAGCTTTCGTTCAACAGTCCTAGATGCATATATATGTATATATATATATATATATATATATATATATGTATATATATATATATATATATATATATATATATATATATATATATATATATATTCTATCCTATACATTCTGTATCTATATTTATACATATCTATATATATATATATATATATATATATATATATATATATATATATATATATGTACACATACACATACACATATATATATACATATATATATATATATATATGTATATATATATATATATATATATATATATATATATATATATATATATATATATATATATATATATATATATATCAAAATATAGATATAGCTAGATGCATAGATATATATATTTATGTGTTTGTTTTTGTGTGCATTTTATATTTATTATTATAATGTGCATTTTGAAGAACATTGCTTTGTTCAACAAATGCATTGGGTGATCAAGATTATCAGACATTCAGATAATCAAACGTCTGATATTATGAAGTGCCTTTTATTTTAAAACTGGTGAGTGGAGATTGTGAGGGGGGTTAGAGAGTATACATTTCTGTTTTGGTGTTAGGGAAGGGTTAGCTAAGAGTATAGGTGTTGTGCATTTGCATACGAGCATGCATATTTTAGGGTTAGGGTTAGGGTTAAGTAAGGGGATAGATCTTATATTTGTAGTGTTTATTACTGTGTTGCCCCTTCCCACCCCAGTAATGTGTGCTAACCCTAACCCTGTCTGTGTGGTTTTATCAACATTAAGTTAGATCATACCTAAGCAAATCTTATATTTGTGTATATAGTTTCTGGTTGCTTGAGAATTACTATTAAAAATAGGCCTGACTAATACTGTACCCTATACTGTTTGTTTGGTTTGACTCACGTTGGGGAGAGAGGGAATTTGTTCCTATCTTCTTTTTTAAAACTCTAAAAATGTAAAGTATGTTTCTGTAGGGGAGGGGGGGTGATAAAGTGCAACACATCAAAATTGTACTGTATTTCTTTTATATTTTTTGCTGGTTACTTGAGAATGCCGGTTGTTTGAGTTCAGGTTAACTGCATGTATGTTAACTCTATGTGTGTGTGTGTGTGTGTGTGTGTGTGTGTGTGTGTGTGTGTGTGTGTGTGTGTGTGCTTGTGAGTGTATGCATATTACATGTGCATGTATGTAGATATATATATCTATATATATATATATATATATATATATATATATATATATATATATATATATATATATATATATATATAGGGATCACCTTTAAATCCTCGAAATCGCGTTTCGCCGACACACTAATAACCGACACCAAAAGACCGACAACAAAAAACGCCGACAACGCAAAACACCGAAAACCATTACAGCAACACACTACACGTAAACAACACAGTACACTACATAACATATGCACTATCCCTAACCCAAACCCTAACCCTAAGGTCCGACACTACCGCACACTTACCCTACCTGCACCCTAACCCTAACTCACTTACCCACCCGTAACCCCAAGATCCGACATTACCGCACACTCACCCTACCTGCACCCTAACCCTAACTCACTTAACCCACCCCTAAACCCACAGTCCCTCACTATCGCACACACACCCTACCTGCACCCTAACCCTAACTCACTTACCCACCCGTAACCCCAAGATCCGACACTACCGCACACTCACCCTACCTGCACCCTAACCCTAACTCACTTAACCCACCCGTAAACCCACAGTCCCTCACTATCACACACTTACCTGTCCACTCCCTAACACTAAATCCCTCACTCGATCGCACACTTACCGAGTCCGTCGGGTTCTCACCTTGTCGGTCATCTGCATTGTCGGTGTTTTCATCCCGTCGGATTCCGTGTCGGCGGAACGCGTTGTCGGGCATCTAAAGGTGACCCATATATATATATATTTATATATCTGCATGTGTGTGTGTGTGTGTGTGTGTGTGTGTGTGCATGTATATTTTATATGGGTCCATGTCAGAAGGTCAAAGTTCCACAAAGTCAAATTTGAAATGGTCCCCGGGATTCATGAAGCTCGGCGCAAGGCCGGCATAAGGCTTGCGCCATCCGTGTGGCATATATATGGAGTAGTCACGCCATATACATATTAATGAAGGGGCACAGCCGCCACAGCCATGTGCATAGGAAACGTGCACGAGTACATGGGGCATAACGAAGTTGCGCATGGAGGCGTGTCAGTGTCGACTGTCGATGAGCAACCTAAACTGCTGAATATTTTATTCCACCTGCAATAGTAATCACACCTATCAGTGTCCGTGGATACTGAAACGTATGCAAAGCATGCAGGATAGTCCCTGCGAACAGAAAATGAAGAATCAAACACAAATACATGGTAGGGAATAATGGGTCCCTACCCTTGAACAAATGACATGAAAACCGTGTGCCCGTAGTCCAACGTAGTGTTGATAGCTATAACATGTGGAAGTGAAACGTATCATATGTTAGCGCGCCGCCAGTAGGTACGTCCAGCCCAATGGAGGGGGTCACCAGCTGACCCATAATGTGAGGGGGGGAACATAGCTGTGCAGATGTGTCCATAACAAAATACTTGCAAAATGAAAAAATTGTAATACTTCACAACAAAAATACACGAGGAGAAATGTAGATATATGTAGTGACCATATGTCCAAATCATATCCCACAAGGCATGTAATAGTCACACACAAAAGGTATGTCCGTATTTCACATACATTTTCACAATGTGTATATATATATATATATATATATATATATATATATATATATATATACACATATATACACAGATTTAAACCAAAGCAAATTATGAAATGAGGAATGTACAGACATATGTATATATGTACATATATATATATATATATATATATATATATATATATATATATATATATATACACACACACGATACATGAATAGATATATACACAACAAACATATGTCCCTGTACATATAACACATGTACATAAATAGGTCACAGTATAGTTATTATGGATAGACAGACAGACATGCATGAAAGATGAATACACTGCTGCTTTCCAAACCAATGCCCAGAAAGTACCAGTGTGACAGGACCTGCAAGTTCTACACATTAAACATGAATATAGGTGTTCTTTGCAGGACCCCAAAAATTGATGCCGTACGAAGTGTGAACCGTCATTGATGCAAAAGACATCACAACTGCAACTACGATATAGCTGTACATGCAACAGTAGCAGGTGTAAGGGTAACAACACATGGGTCAATAGAATGTATGACGTACGACCTGATATCGGGAGAGTGGGGAGTGCTCAGAAGTGTCCTCACACTTTATTATCGCTCACATTAAACATGTCTAATTTTTACTTTGGAAGGGTGTCAGGTATGGGAATCATGGGTATGCAGAAATGGGCCTAGGTGTTGTTTGGCACAGATCTATTAGGTACGCCCCATGGGAGTGATCAATATACCTATGTGGGTACAGCACACGCCTATATTCTCCAAAAAGGTGCAACCCATCTACTGGATATCGTGTAAACCATTGGGGGAAGACATAGAGACCTATATCAGTATCATGTAGGAGATTATCATGGATGGACATGCGTACGACCAAGATGGTAACCATACCTGCCAAACTTTCAGAATAAGACAGTTGGACTAAGGCATAGTACATGAAATACAAATAGGGACTATATTAAATATACCCCAGACAAAGTCAGAACATTGATAGAATAATGGTGTAGTCAGGAAACGAATGTTATGAGAGTTAGTAATCATGAAATAGAAATGTCAGTCATTATCACCTAACTGCACAGTCCATCATGCCTTGCCAGCAATCTACCAGAAACGCACATTATTATGACAAATGTAACAGAATCATAGGTCAAACCTCGGGGTGTTTACCCATAATGTGTAGAGGTGAGAGGTATGAAGGTAACCCATCCTAAATAAATGTACAGAACTAGTGATACTAGGTGGACAGGTGAAAAGAAAGACGTCAGGGCAAATGACAAAACATGTACAAGTCAAAATCATGTATTTCCACAAATGTGAATGACAACGTATGGCCTGTGAAAGTCAATGTTGAAGGTTAATAGACTCAAAAGACATGTGTCCCTTAGGGTGTCATGTAGTGTCACCGATACAGTGTCCAGTCCCCCATACTCATACGTGAGCTCTGCCACTGACGGAAAGCGCAAATACCGGCGTACACATAAGGTACATGATAGAATAATTAGTGTGGATAAGCACCTGTTGGCCTGTGTGAGGAATATAACCCTATGGGTGGGTGTGTCCTGCAATAGGAATGTAATGGCATCTGGTCTGTGATGACACCATATATTGTGTGTATTGGTGTAAGAAAACTGATATCCTGTATCAGAAACATACCTCGCAACTGTACAGAGTCTCACAGAATGTGCAGATGTATGCCTCATATGTTTGGTGTGTTCCTCTTACAATCTGTACCTGTCTGGAAAATACCTGAGAACTGAAGTCATTAAATAATGACAAACATTTGAGTTTAAGACCCCAAATCCCTCAGAAAAGCCATACTAATGCAAAACCTATTATACTGTCAATTATCTACGTTTGTAAGAGCAATATTTAAAATCTTCCCCTATTTGTCCCCCCATCATATTAGGCTTCGTACAGATATTTTGCTCCAGGAGGTTGAGAGGTATGATCAGAAACAGATACATGTCTGAGGAAACAGCATTATCGACTGCAAGATAACTCAGAATGTATGAAAAGTGCTGCAGTAGGAAGTTCTGTATTGGCCGCAGGTATGTGCTGACATGTCAAATGACACAGCAGTCTACATGAAGTACCTCTAGGGCTGTCACCTTTACCAATGATGACAGTGTGACATACCCACAGCCATGCATACACCACAAATAGACATAGCACACAGCAAAGCCTAGGCCATGATACACGAAGCCTCCGGCATGTATGGATTGAGTGAGAGTACAGCAAGGAAAAATGACTGCCAGGCTATTCAGCAAACACCCGTAGGGGCATGCATGACCGCCCGTAACATGAACATTGCACGGACAATGTTGTGATTTGCAACATACCCCATTTGTATGCGAAAGCTATGCAAATGATGTAATTACGCGATACATGAAACAGTAAGCTGTCCGTGCAAGAGCAGAGTTATGTGTAGAAATTTACCCGGATATTAGCCAACTAACATTCTGCACATTGTTAAATGGAGCAATGACAGCTGCAAATACAGTATGAATACAGTCGAAGAAACATGCCAATGTCCAAGTCCAAGGCCAGTGGCAGCTTTGTCCATTGGATATCAATAAAACAGTAGTTGCCCTCCCCCGATCTCCAGTGTGGAAGCATAGCACAGCACCATGAGAATGCGCTGCGCTTCAAAACAAGTCAAATATGTATAATATACATACAAAATGCAGGTTTAGTTAGATGTTAGTACGCCATGCAGATGAATGGCAAGCTGGAGACAACATGGCTACTGCGTACTGGTTGTTATGTGTGCAAGCACTCTGTCAGTGATGTAACAAAGCATTTGTAGGCAATGTGATGCAAGTGAGGCTGAGGATAGTGAATCACAACATGTCATGCCATATGGGCCAAGCCTCTACATTGTAGTGTAGGTTAAGGGGACTATTAGAGTAGAAGATAGGTGACAACATGAGTGTGTATGTATAAAACACTGTAATCTCACCAGAGCAGTGTCACATGTTTGCTGTCAGTACTCAGTGGAAGAGGCGTGTTATGAGCTATCCTAGGGAATGTCAGGAGACTGATAGTGTATGCCATGGATACCACCGATATGACCTGCAAACCTGCCCACAGTGTGTCTGTGCCCGTGCGCGCCAGTAAGCCTGAGTAAGCATGTGTGCGCGCGTGCTAGCCCATGTGCACTTGTGGAGGAACATGTAAGCTAGTGTACGGATGGTGAAGCCCGTGTAATGTCCTGTATGCCAGTGTATGCGTTTGTAAGCATGTATACATGTGTACTACACACATCACACATGTACTGCACACTCAGAGACACATGCTGCCAATACTGCACACATCAGTGAAATGGTACATGGATGGAGAATACATCATCAGAATTAACAGTGCTGTAAACTATGCTACATTGATGGTCATAGCTGCAATGCATCATGCCTGCTGATACACACCTGGAAGTAACACACTGTGTGTTTTAACAGCATGCTAACATCAATACAGTGGAATAAAGCCATGGAGTGCATCAGCACCAGGTTAGTCTGATCCTGCATCAATGTTACACATCACAGGTGGTGGCACAGGTGACATCATATGCACAGGATGTGGTGTCACATTTCCAGAGCTGTCATTGAGCCATCCAATGTACATGTAGGTGTGTTTGTGTGAGGAACAACAGTTATTGCATGGCCCAATGGTGATGCACTGGGTTTGTGTATGTGATTGCCATTGCTGTTTGTGATAAGTGTGTGTGTCTGCATATACACAGGTACAGCATGTGTCAGCCATATACAGGAGGTTGTGGGACAGTCAGAGACCGTACCTGCTAGGCTGTAGAGATTGCCATTACTGGCCATGGACACCCCTCCATGCATCCAACACAACCCAGTCCTGCACCTGTCAATGTATACACATACAGTCCTGGGATCTGTACCACAACCTGTGGATAAACGTGAGTCTGTAATATTAACCTGAGTTGCATAGTATTGTCAGTTACTACATATGGATATGAGCCATTCTCACACTCCAATGTAATAACCACTGCTGACTGTTGCCGAGATGTGCATACGACCATTCAAAGGTGCTGTACTAACATTGTTTCCAATGCCCGTGTAATACCCAGCAACACAATAACCGGTGACTACACAAGTATAACCCACGATCACTACAGCACACAGTATGTGCACTATCACAGAGCCATAGCAGATGTACATACATCCAAGGTGCTCACATACAGATAATGCAGCACATTCAAGAGTGATAATCCCAACATACATATCTATATACAATATATATATATATATATATATATATATATATATATATATATATATATATATATATATATATATATATAGCGTGTGTGTGTGTATATATATATATATATATATATATATATATATATATATATATATATATATGTGTGTAGATAGATACATACACACACACACACACACACACACACACACACACACACACACACACACACACAAAACACACATGGCAGGGTTGGGAGCAGAACACAAATGTAACCACTGTACCACACGACAGCATTACACAGTTACAGAACGCGCTACCGTGATTAGTAGATCACAGGATTCACACAGGCATACTTCTAGCCTGCAGACAGCAGCATCAAAGGCAAAGACGCTGCACGGATGTTATGGAGAGTGAATACTGTAAAAGCAATGTACTGTTGTCATGCAGCTGGAAACACACACATACACACACACACACTTGGCAGGGCTGGGAGTCGAACATACACCTAACTACCCTATCACACTACAGCATGACGCATTTACAGAATGCGCTACTGAGATTACTAAACACAGCAGTCCCAGAGGCAGACATCTAGGCATGTGTCATCATCCGCAAAGGCAAAGATGTTGGTAGGAAATATCTGTGGTGTGAGGCATCTAAAAGCAAGACTGAGTCCCCAGGGGTGGACAGGAGCATGTGCGCAAACACACGCACGCGCACACACACACACACACACACACACACACACACACACACACACACACAATACACCTAACAATACTATCACACTACAGCATGATGCATTTACAGAACACACTACTGAGATTACTAAACACAGCAGTCCCAGAGGCAGACATCTAGGCGCGTGTCATCATCCGCAAAGGCAAAGACGTCGGTAGGAAATATCTGTGGTGTGAGGCGTCTAAAAGCAAGACTGAGTCCCCAGGCGGACGGGAGCATGCACGCAAGCACACACACACACACACACACACACACACACTTGGCAGGGCTGGGAGTCGAACATACACCTAACTACCCTATCACACTACAGCATGACGCATTTACAGAACGCGCTACCGAGATTACTAAACACAGCGGTCCCAGAGGCAGACATCTAGGCGCGTGTTATCATCCGCAAAGGCAAGGATGTCGGTAGGGAATATCTGTGGTGTGAGGCATCTAAAAGCAAGACTGAGTCCCCAGGCGGATGGGAGCATGCACGCAAACACACACACACGCACACACACACACACACACACTTGGCAGGGCTGGGAGCCGAACATACACCTAACACCCCTATCACACTACAGCATGATGCATTTACAGAATGTGCTACCGAGATTACTAAACACAGCAGTCCCAGAGGCATATTTCTAGGTGCGTGTCATCATCCACACTGACAAGGATGCTGACAGGGATTGTATAGAGAGTGATCAGTCTGAAAGCATACAGACATATTACTTTCCCACGGTAGACATAGACAAACACATGGCAGTGGTGTGATCAGGGCAACGTAAGATTTATGGAGCACCACAACAACAGGACACAGACACGGGACGTGCCACAGACAGTACACCCTTCAAGATAGTTGACCAGTGTGTACTAGGTAGGCATCCATCGTGACGTTGAAAATGGACATCTGTTGCCTGGATGACCACCATGGCTATACAGGATGTCAACGGCCATGCCCATGCACAGAGGGACATCACCGACACAAGGTGTCACTGGCCATGGCCACATGCTTAGTAATACATGTCTGTTCGGACTGTACTGTGTGTCGATCTACACAACGGCGTACTGGGCATGCTCACGATATGTTTGAAAAGATTTCTTGGGAAAAGGGGCCTTGTACTAATAAGCCATTGGGTAATTTTAAATGTGGAAGGTGTTCTGTATGTTCCTACATTTTTACTTCTGCTAGTAGGTTGGTGATTAATCACTGTGGCATTTCAATTAGAGGTCATTTTGATTGTTATACAAAAATGTAGTTTATCTAGCCTTATGTCAAGTATGTAAGGCATTTTATGTAGGTAAAACTTTTAGGGCTTTTCGGGAGAGAATTAAGGAACATCTTTTGGATATCAAACATGGTAGAACCACTAATGCTCTTGCTAGGCATTTACTTGACTATGGCAATCATAGTTTTAAGTTTTGTGTTTTACAACAAATCAAGTTGGACCAGCAAGGCAGAATTATTGATCTACACTTGGATATTTGTGAACTCAAATGTCAGTTTAGATTAAATGCACATCACTTTCCCAGTCTTAATGAGTATAGTACTATTAAGCCCTTATTAAAGTTGAAGAACATCACCGGTGTTAAATAGTTTGGTATTTTTAAGTTAGTTTTATTATTTTTGTCCCTTATTTTTCATTTTTCTTTATTATTTAATTATAAATTTAGATTTTGTTGGTTTTGCAATTCTTTTTATGCACATCATTCATTACATTTCATTATACTCTACATCTTTTATAATGAAATGGTTATTTTTTATTTATTATCTTTTGTTCGTATAGTTCAATACTTTAAATGTGGTATACATGTGTAGTTAGTTTTCAGTTTTAAGTTCAAGTGAAGGCAATATATTTTAATTGCTTAGAATTTTAATGAAGTGTTAATTAATTGATTGGTTAATTGTGATGCTTTTTAAGTGAGTTGGTTCTTATGTTTTTTGTATTCTGAAGAAGTCTGTGGTTATGGATGAAACCTAGGTCAATCGTGGCTGTTATTCGTTGGCAATAAACGCTTGTCGGCTGGTATTCCGTTTTCCTTGTGTTTTTTTGCCAGTACGCTGTTGTGTAGATGGACACACATGACAGTCCAAACTGAGCCCTTGCATGTTGATACTCCGTCTGCATGCAAGATGGCCCTTTGCAACTGCTGTGTGAGCATGCCCAGTATGCTGTTGTGTAGATGGACACACATGACAGTCCAAACTGAGCCCTTGCATGTTGAGACTCCATCTGCATGCAAGACGGCCCTTTGCAACTGCTAAGTGTGTGAAAGGGATAAATCCTTCCTATAAATAAACTTCAGCTTATTGCTATATATAGAACTCAAATCTCCCTCAGGCCTTAAAAAACTCCAATTTCTACCTATAATCTTACTTATCTCATCCGAATCACCATTATATGTTGAGATATAAATTAAAGGTGAAGTAGTCAAAAATCGTGACCTATCTGAGTCATAAACCATTTTTTATTTATTATCTTTTATTAGTATAGTTCGATACTTTAAATGTGGTATACATGTGTAGTTAGTTTTTAGTTTTAAGTTCAAGTGAAGTCAATATATTTTAATTGCTTAGAATTTTAATGAAGTGTTAATTAATTGATTGGTTCATTGTGATGCTTTTTAATTGAGTTGGTTGCTATGTTTTTAGTATTCTGAAGAAGTCTGTGGTTACGTACGAAACCTAGGTCAATCGTGGCTGTTATTCGTTGGCAATAAATGCTTGTTGGCTGGTATTCCGTTTTCCTTGTGTTTTTTTGGCAGTATACATTATCTTGTTCCTTGGTTTGTTTTACAACAGCGTACTGGGCATGCTCACACACTTAGCAATTACAAAGGGCCATCTTGCATGCAGATGGAGTCTAAACATGGAAGGGCACAGTAAGGTATACCATCCTGCATGCAGATGGAGTCTAAACACAGAAGGGCACAGTAAGGTATAACTGTCCCCACGCACAGGGCGGTCACCCACATGCAGTGACCAGTACACACTCAGCTGCCATCACAGCTGTCACAGGTGCAGATCACAGACATACACACCGCAGTCTACACTGTAGCCCTTGAGACACCACCATGTCGTTGCTGCAGCAATACACAGCCATATATTACCACAACACCATGTGATACATGACCAGTGGACTGTATAGAGTTCTACAGCAACTGTGCAGAGTACACATGTACTGACAGGGTTCCAACAGGTGTTATGCATTGCAATTATACCACTATACATGACCAGGTCAGCTGAAGGCATACCAGGGGCCCGGGTCTTACACAGCTGTGACAGATGAGTGTTGCTGTACACCAATGAACACACCTGCTTGGATATGTCAAACATGTGATTGTAGTGGATGTGTGCATGGACCACACACACAACACATATGTACATAGCTAAGCCTTTGCTGTTCCCCATGCAGAACAGTGGCCTAAGCAATCATACGCATGCAAATGGAAGGTGGGTCCATGTCTGTTGAATGCTCACAGTACAGGAGGTAGCAATGTTGACGTAGGACACATTCCCCTGTAGTAGTCGCCCATGACACCCGTGATATCATACCACAGTCCATGTGTTATGTATGGCAACGCACATGTCCACCAATAGCAATACATACAAACATGGCTACAGGAGACACATGTAGGACCAATGCACATGTATAATCTGTACTATGCATGCAGAAACCATGCATGTGCAGTGGCTGATGTCCATAGCACAGCTGTGCCTAACTACAACATGCAGCCGCAATGCAGTCCCATCATTGACACCTGTATATGGTGACATACAGACAGTATGGTAGGTTGTACACCACGTACGGAGGGATGTGTGTACATAAAGTGGTGATCCACCTGTGTAGATGTATGTGTGCTGGGGATGGCTCACAGGTGTGTCACACGCCATCCTACTATGCCATGTGCAAACAGTACGCTATGTCACTGTTACTTGATGGTGATGACATAATGCATAAACAGCGGTCAGGTGTTACCAACTGTATGTCACGTGGCACCTGTAACACTGACATCCTCCCGTGTGCATATAGCCACACAATTGCCAGACATAGCGTTGGTACACATACTGTGGACATTACCGCTGCATGTCTATCAAACGGCTCATCATATGGCAGGTGTATCATTCCCAGCACTGCCATGTGTGTCTGCTTGTGTGACCACACATGCCACATATGGTGGGGACTACGTTCCAGTTGTAACACATCCCTGTACACCATTGTAGAGATCTGTACATACTGCAGTGTGGAAAGCATGACGTCGGCAGGCATGGTGCATCACACACATCGGCTATCCGTACACACATATCTGGTCACCACAGTGTGTTTGTGTATGTATGTATGTATGTATGTATGGCTGTCTGGTGCTTAGTGTGAGGGTGTATGCTACCATACAGTGGAAACAGGATCACTAACCCCTCATGGTGATGCAGTCTACTACCCTGTTGATGCCATCGGTCCCAGCCATACTGGCTACCTGTGCATGTCCCTTCTCTGTGCCATGTCGTGTGGGTGCAAAGTACTGCGTGGGTGATGACCACATAGGCAAGGGTCCACACCTTAACACTATGGGGTGTGCGTTATAGTGCAGTAGACCCCGTGAATGTGGCCATGTCCCTGTACTCTGACAGGGTATTACTGCTACACAGTGTGGCCTCATGCTATCAGGTGGCCTCTAACGTCATCATTGGCCAGACCGCTGTGTACAACCCCTGCACCATGTCAACATACTGGTAATGTTTCCTGATATGTATGTCACATCTCTGTCCACTGTAGCCTGTTCAACTGACCACATGCTTCAGGTGCAGTATATGTGTGGACATCTGTGTCATGTTTGGACATCTGTGTCATGTTCAACTTTCCAACAGTCAGGTTGAGGGTACGTTTAGCATGCTGATATTGCCATACATGCCTGTGAGTACTCCAAAGTTACACATGGGGGACTGCAAACACTGCTACCTGTAGGCACATGCCAGTACACCATAGGAGGGAACCAGGGCATCATTACCAACATGCTGTTACTGTTGTAACAGAGACACATACTGTGAACATATCACAATGCATGCTGCACCTGGACTACATGGTATGACTGGTGCATGTCGACAATACACCACTGATGTCACATACACATCTCTCAATATTCACACATGACCAATGCAACATACACATCTCTCAATATGCACACACAAGTAATGTTAGATACACCTCTCACATCTCTCAATATTCACACACGACCAATGCAACATACACATCCCTCAATATGCATACACAAGTAATATTAGATACACCTCTCACTATTCTGTTCACCCTGTGCATCAGACCATTTGAGCATATCCCTGCACTCAGTATTCACACACAACCAATGCAACATACACATCCCTCAATATGCATACACAAGTAATGTTAGATACACCTCTCACTATTCTGTTCACCCTGTGCATCAGACCATTTGAGCATATCCCTGCACCGATAGTGTGGATGACAGGGATGCGGCACAGGCTTCATCATATGCACAGGGTGATACTGTTTGCCAGGGGCATAGGCTGCACCAATGGATGACATCATGTGTGCAGGTAAGGGCCGGTGATTTGAATGGACATGTCTGTTCCGTATGCATGTGGGTGTTGTGGAGCCCTGCAGTTGTGTTTGCTGTGTGCGTGTATGTGCGCACACAGTTCTGTCATTTGTGAGGCCTACACAAGGGTATTATGGACAGCTCCAGAATGTACAGACCAGGTTGTACAGCTCACTGTGACCGGACACAACCACGTGTCCTGTGCCTGCCAGAGGTTGCACGGGCACTACCAGGCAGAGGTACAGAATGGCTACTGTCTGATGACACATGGCCACTGGAACCGTGTCCCCACCGGGAATGTCCAGGGCCATGTCCATGTGGCCTGCTGTTACCTGCTGTGGACAGCGCAGCACCAGCTGCACTGCTACTGCTACCGGCACTATGGGAGCGGCCATGTGAGGTGGCACGCTCACGTTGACCTGCAGTAGGTGGTACAGCTGGCCTACGTCCATGTGTCCTATGCCTCACCCCTACCAGATGTTCCAGCACAGACAGCTCACGCTCGCGGATTGCCATGCCATGGTCGAGGATTCTGACCATGTCACCCAATCGCCTGTCCAGAACATCAGCAAGCTGCTGTTGAGCACCTGCCAATGCCTGGATGTTGTTGTTTAGAATACTGATAGCAGCCCTCTGCAGCCTCTGCCCTTTTCTGTTCTGCCGTTCGGCACGTGCCTATGCCGCCATTACAGTCTGGAACAAGCATCTGGTGATCCCAGCTGCTGCGCTATGTCCAGCAGGTACATGTCTGCCAGAGGCCCTCCTACGAGCAGCACCAGCCACATGCCTGTGTGGCACATCTGCAGTCAGTATACTGCCATCATGGTGTGGAGACACACCTTCTGTAGCCACCACACATTCCTGTTCAACGCTAACAAACACTGACTATCCATCCTCTATGGCCACTGTAGATGCGGTATGTGTTGACAGCAGAACTGTGTGCGGGGAAGAGGGGGACATAGCTGGGATAGCAACCGTTGGCACAGATTCCACCCTTGACATCCCTGCCTGAACCTCGTGCATATGTTCGTCACTGCTAGCATCTGTGGGGACACTATCAGATGGACCGCAGGAGGGTAATGCACCTACATCACCTGTGAATGCAAAGAAAGACTCTAAATTACAATAGACACACACGCACACCGACACACACACACACTGACACACACACACACACACACACACTGACACACACACACTGACACACACACACTGACCCACACACTGACACACACACACTGACACACCATGCATGTGAGATGACAGATGGCATGCAGCATGCTTGTGATACAGCTGACAGCATGCAGCTCAGACATCAATAATGTTTGTAAGCATACCCCCTGGAATGCACACTACAGCAGGCAGGTGTCATATCATTATCCGTGCAATTCACACAATCATGGTAGTATGCATGCATCCCCGTGATACACCATGTGGACCAGAACAGGATAACAGTACACATGGCTGACGTGACCTTGACATGTAATCTGCTGACGTGTGCAGTAACATGCATGCATGCCTGACACAATGGTGTCCTGACACACGTACAGCATCGTACTGGGTATCATATTGCGGTGTTGTCCATATGCCCTACAGATAGAATGCATGTTGAGCAAATGTGCATGGGCATGGTAGGGGACTGTGAGCCGTCTACATTGCTGTACAGTGTGATATACAGACACTGTGCCATTGCATGGCATCATGAGGCGTCTATATTGCTAATCAATGCATGCTATGTACGCATTGCATATCCAGAACTGCATGCATATCCATGACATACCTGTGGATTGTGACCTACGATGCTGAGGTGTATACACACCCAACCATGCTGTGTCATGTGACAGGTCACTGGAGGACATACAGATGACACCCCTGCACGATGACTACAGAGTGTTAGCTGCCTGGCAACCATGTCCACACATAGCGGACCTGCCACGTCACCATTTCACACATGACATTAATGTACCACGCACACAAGGAGCACAGCTAACAGTGATGTCCTACGGCAGGAGAGGAAAAATACAGTATCTGTGGCCTGGTGTTACTGTCAGTGGAATCTGTGAAGGTGACTACCATCATGCTATGACACAGACGTCATGTTCAACACATCTTATGAGGTACACATCACTGACACCTCCACTAGCTGTGCACAGGCATTTAGGATGTGCAGAGTACCACATCACCTGTACAATCGGTCTAGTATGGCTGTAATTGGACCATGTGTGGACAAAGTGGGACAGGGTGTATCCACATCCTGTCTTTGGTTATGGGAAATTGTGACAATATTGCAACCAAAATGCTATGTTTCTCAGACATGTCGGATGGAACATCAAAATGTGTTAAACCTTTGCAGGGGCATATAACACAATGGTGATGCCTGTGGTCTGCCCATATCACTGCTCACTGTGCGGTACTGGTTTGTGTAAAACACGTTTTGTTCCACTGTATAGTACATATGCCTCCATTGTAGAACACCTCAACCATTGTATGCACAGCTGGACACACATGTAGCAATGACAAATACTGTAGTTTCATGTCTGTGTATCATTTCAGTTGTATATATTGCACATGGATGGCCTGTGTGGATGATGGGTGATGCGACCTGTATATCCATGTATTAACTGGCCACATGGAGAATAGATCTATGCTTTGACATGCCTGATACCAATGACAGCCTCACCTGCAATGGACTCTTGTCTGTGCGGCACGCCAGAGGTACCTGTATAGGGTGACACAGCAGTATGAACATTATCCATGACTGTATGACAGCCACAGGGTGCACAGTGCAAGTCAACACATTTGCCTGTACAACAGCATATAGTCAGCACGTGTGCATACCATACCTCTCAACCTCTTAGAACAATAAATGTGGACAAAGCCTACTATGATGGGGGACATATAGGGACAACTGTGACATATTGCTCTTACTAACTTAGAAATTTGCTAGACTAATAGGTTTGCATGCACATGGGTTTTACACGGAATGTTCAATAGTAAACACAAATGTATGTCATCATTTAATGACTCCATTCCTCAGCTCTTTGCCAGAAAGGGACAGATATTAAGGGTAACACACCGACAATATGAGGCAGACATCTGGACATCCTGCAAATACCTGTACAGTTCAGAGGTATGGTGCATACACAGGGTAGGCTAAAGCATGTGTGTCCACATACCTTGCATATGTTGTTACATTACATGATGTACACTGACACATGCACGTACGTGGGATATACTGGCCATATGTTCAGTACTGACTTACCAGGCAACTCCAGGCTCATTGGTTGGGAGACACCCACCTCCACGATGGCAGCTAGTGTTTGTGGGGGCTGTTCCGAGGGTGTTCCCAGACCGGCCAGTAGCTCCTCTGTGTATGTGAGTGGAGGCTGGGTTAGTGGCCCACCACCTGTTCCACCTTGTTCCCCAGTGATTGCAGTGGCTCACTGTTTTGCATGACTTATCAAGTCCGTGCAGTGTCTGTGCACCTGGTGGTAGGTGCGGTTGTGGCCGCCCACTTTGTTGACCCTCCTGCAAAGATTCTGCCACAGGTCATCCCGCTGCTGTGCATGCTGTGGCACATGGCTAAATAACACCTCATAGTTCTCATGGAGGTACGGGATTATGACATCATCCTCCTGTCAGCTGTATGCTGGTAGGCGTGTACGCGACATTATCTGTAAGACATGATGAAGGTGACAGGTCACATTTACAGTCATGTACAGTGATACTGCTGCACATACATTTCTAGTACATCTGCACAGTTATCTTTGCAAATCAACATGACACTAACACGACTGGCATGTATGTGTCACACACATGTAACACCCAGAATGCATTGGATATCATCCCCATATATGTGTGTCACCTCATTAGTGTTACTACTGCATGTGATGTCTGCCTCCATGTGGGAATGTCTGTTTGCCTGCACTGGTGTTCTTACCTATCTACACATGCCTGATGTATCCGCAGTAATGCGGTTGTCCTTGATGCTGTGGATATGTCACATATCAACACAGACACAGCCTTACTGGACTTGGGCAGTGACAATGCACCAAGTATGCATGGAAACCTGTACATGCATCTGTTTTGCCATAGACATCTACACTGCACTGTACAGCTGTTCAACATCCTGCCACGGATCGCCTGTGTTGCACATGTGATAGACATGGGACAATGGCTAGTCGGACATCATTCTCAGGTAAGGTTATTGGCTATAGCATGTACGGGCTGGGTTTCCTAGCTGTATCTGACACCCATTATGCCACCGTGAGGGGCATCAGTGACACATTACTGATCCAGATAGATGATACTACATCTACCATACGGCCATCACACCATGTATGACAGGGATGATATGTGCAGCTATGTGGACAGGACTGCATGGTATGGCAGGTGTATGTCACAGGTATGGCACATGGATCTGTCCAGCATGTGGCCATCCTAGTCGTAGGACAGTGGTTGTCCATGACATATGTCTTTCAGATCAGGCTATGGACATGTAGCATGTCTAACAGCATAGTGTGGCATATGTCTGTATGCAAGGTGGATAGCATGCTGCATACTGGAGGTGAGTATTGTGGACGCTGGTATTGGCCATCCACGCATGGGCCCTACCCCTGGAGGGTGATGTGTATTCCAATATTGGTCACACGGGTGCTGTGTATGCCTGTCCAATGATCTCCGTGCTCATGGATACCACCCTGTCATGTCATGGGTACCTCGGATGACTACCTAAAAGGCCAGGGAGACTTCTCCAGCTCAGGGAGGTGTACTACACTACACCATCCCTAACACAGTGTCCATACTGTTGACCACAGCCTAGGTGTTGCTTAATGGGTACGGGGGTATTCCCCTAGTGGTGTAATTGCTGATATCATCCACCAGAATGTGCACATATGTCACACACCTCACACGCACAGCCCATTCTGTATGTTGTTCGCAACACTGTGACAACTATTACCCATAGGTCATGGCCATTCACATCCTCACATACACAGATGGCTGACATTTGTCTGTGTGGTATGGGCTACAATGCGGGTGGGGTACAACACATTAACCCTGGTTTACTGTAGCTGATACCGTGTGATATGCACATGTCACTGTAGCACCTTTAGTAGTTGTGAGTCTGTCAACAGGCTACTAGTAGAACACTCCTGTGACATACAAAGGCATTTGTAGCCGAACATCCATAATGTCTTGTACATCTGTACTGCTAACATCTACACTGATAATGGTTCATGGACTTGCAGACCATACCTGGCAGTGTTCTGATGCGGTGCAACCAATCATGACTGTTGTCAACACTTGTGGGTTGATATTATCCAACACCCTATCTGTAATGTATGGGCATGCTCGGCACTTGTTCAGAGCTTCTTGGCACGTTATGAGCTATTGCTTAGTTTAGCACCCATTTCACACCAGTCCTCACAGGTACACTGTCTGTCCATACATTTCCAGCTTGATAACTGTACAACAGCTGTCGTACACACATCACTCACATATCTCATGAGACATGGTGGTTTATACGGCGTGTCCACCTGGCACGTACCACTTATATACAGGCATGTCCAACTGGCATGTACCAGTGCTATTGCCTGTCACTATGATGACTATGTTGTACATGTGGCAATAGAGCTATTCTCATGTACACAGTCAATGCACATCTCCCAACATACAACAGTACAGCCTGTGGGGGATGCACATATGCACCCCTGCTGGAGGTTATACTGTCAACAACCCTGACTGCACCTGACAGTCATGTGGTGATGTGCAACATTGACAACACACCTCACACATCACATAGTCCCACATTATCCCCACCACAGGCCACACATACGGAGACACCTTGTACAGTACCCCTCCATACTCTGTGTGGGCACCAATGACAGCCCACATCGCCATACACATCCACACCAACCTATAGCCCACAGACACGTGTGCCCATCACATACAGCCAATAGGATGTCATAACATACACAACACACCTGTCTTAGGTGACTGTCGGCAGTCACACTGCTGTTCCACTCAGCAGGCTACACAAGGCGATAGTCACTTACATCCTGCTGTTAAGTAACTGGTTCTGCAACATAACCTATGCACACATGCCACAAGTCAGCAGGTACGATGTGACTCATCTTCCATGTTTGTGTGACTGAAGTTGTATCTCAGGGCACAGACTACATGTGCAGGGACATGCAATAGCCCACCAGTGTTGTAGCCCTGATGGTGTGGTCCAAGCCCTGGGAAGCATATTGTGGTCATCCGGACATGTTACCACTGTACTACAAATGACTGTGTCACTCCCAATGGTTGTCCATGCTTCTGCTGTCATTCCACAGGCGTTTAGTATACGTCCACTTTGACAGACCCAGTCAAACAACATCATGCTGTGGCACAGTTGACCTGCACCTGTCAGCCCTGGGAGTACGGATCACATGTTGGACTCTTGCTGCTTTTATACTGCCTGTCTTGCACAGTGTCCAATAACAGTCACCATCAGAATGGGAACTGGCTAGTGAAGCACGTGGTCATGTCACACAATGCTTGACATCATCCTCTGTGATGCATGCAGGCAAGGCACACCTGATACTGCACCACTTCAATATCTCTGCAGTGACTGGGACCTGCCCCTTGGCTCTGCAGAGCACACCTGCAATGACTGGTTATAGACAGACCGTACATCTCAGGCACATGCCTGGACTGGCACACCCACGGCTGAGGTGCCCCCATATTCCACTATGTTGTACACACATCCCGGCTGGTTACTTAGCACAATGCATCACAGGTGCTCCACATGCATATAACTGTGTCCGGAACTACTGCTGCTACTAATGTGAGACTGACAGTAACCCACACTTAACTGTGATAGCCGCACATGTACTAACACATTAGGCGTACGCTGTGCATGAGTCATAACCTCCACTCGGCTGGTTCAACCCATACACCACCTCCAAGACCAACAGTATCCTTGACATGGACACTACCAACATGTGACTGCTGTTCCACACCTGGGGTTATCCCCTCATTCGTGGAATCCGAACATATGCTACTCACCTTTGTTAGCCACATACCGGCACCACACACTTCACGGCATACACAGTAGTTGAGTACTACAACATCAACTACATATGTTGTATGACAGCGGTTGTTGTTGTCGTGACACACGTGCAGGTGGACAATGCACATGCAAACGCTGAGACATACCCCAGTGCACTTCATTAGCACGTACACGACAATATGGTTCATGCTATTCCACACAGAGCCATGATGGTACACAGCAGATTACAGACGACATTCTGGGGGTGCGGTCCCACGGACATACTTTATAACAACAGGTGGGGGCTGTTTCACAGTGGTGTACATTCACATGGGTGGGGTAACTCACTGGTCAGCCTCGGTAGGGCCACGGATCCCTCATCACATACGCCATAACTAACTACGTACACATTACTGCGACACATTCCGAGATGTACCACAAAGCATTATGGTGGTATGTCAGTAGTCATATGCAATACCCACATCTGCTCACACATACAACTGTCGCTCTGGAATATGACAGAAACAGGTGATGTTGGCAACATGCTGTCTGATGGCTTCAATGCTAACATTACACCCTCTCACTCCCTGCAGGGCCACATTCCTTTCAGGAACATTGTGGTGTACCTGCAGTCACACCTACACAGTACTGACCTGCACTCTATATGTCCTAGGACACAAGCCCCTTGTCACCCTACAATATCCCAGGCTGTGATGTCAACAGACCTCTGAACAGCATGTCTCCCCACTGGGACACCATATTCAGTAATAGCCTTTTCCACACATTGTGGCCCCTGACTGGCACACAGCAACAGTAACACTCCACACAGGTGGCACCACAATGCACGACTGGGACTATTGCCCTACACACCTCACTGGACTGTTATGCACGGCTATAGGGCACATCATCATGGACATCATTCACTGACTCTTTGTTGTGCTCCAGTCCTTTGATGCCAGCTGGGTTGGTCTTGTTGGGGCCACGGCATGCCTCCTACACCTGCTGAACACCTTACATACAGTCGCCAATGTAGTTGAAAACGACACGGGGGTCCACACGGCCTGCATTGTCCTCTCGCTGCCATTCAGCACCGTTCTACATTCTGGTATTGACAACATACACATCCACCTGCACATCACAACATATGTCCCCGGATGTTATGCAAAGTGGCTAATGAACGGGACAGACACACTGAGGGTGGCATACCATATCACATACTGCATTCCAGTTACACTTGGCATACCACAGTCCTCAGTCATGGGGCCCTCATGTTCGGTGTATGCTTCCCTGAGGTACAGGCTACCACTGAGGGGACTTCCCTGCCTAGCTTTACAGACCACCACATACCCAGCACCGTTGTTGCTCCACCAGCTGATACAGACCCCATCCATATGGGTGTCGCTGTGACAGATACCGATATGAACATCATGGCCTCTACCTGCATGACACTTGGTATGAACATCACCTTTGCAGTACACCATCCACCCACTGGTTATCACATAGGTGTTGGTCCCCTACATACATGTCGCATTGTACATGTTTGTAAGACACATGTATGTCGCACACACTCCTGTGATTACCACATTGCCACTGTGGCATGGTTATCCGTCTACGTGTCCACACATGTCTGTACTGGGTGTGTAGCTGGTACATAGGCACCCATTGTACCTCTGAACAATGGACTTATACACACATCCATGGGTACAACACCCCGCTTAGGGTGTACCTTACACAACAGCTTTACATAACTCAACATTAAAACGCCATGATGTTTATTGAGCTACGACTGTTAAAGTTTGCGGCTTATGTACAGACACCACGTCTGTACACATTTGTGGACTACATACTCAGGGGTGATGTCTGCTGCAAAGACAGGGCCCATGTCTGCAAATATGTTTATGGATATACTCTGCATACACAACATAAACAATAGCCACTATGAGCATGATGCTCATAGATATGTGCACACATGCGGCAGTGTGTGGCATGTGCTTGGGGGTTGCATTCCCAGACCGGACACTCACCATGCTTTGGGACATGATTCCTATGTACATCACGCATGGACAGTTAGTAGCAGTGTTCATGTGATACTTCGCTTGGTGGATGGTGGACACATGTACGCCAGGGATCACTGCAGTGGTTGTACTGTGCAGAGATGCAGGTCACACATGGCTCTTCTGTTCACAGGACACTACCCTGGAGAGGTGCCACTGGTGTGCACACTGTAGTTGTTGTTACACATAGACTTGTCAGACTGCATGGTACCCCACTATGAACCTGTGGAGCTGTTACATGTCCTTTGTGCATCGTTACAGGTCTAGCCCTTCCAGTTAGATTGGCTGTCATGCTATTACAATGTCCCGTGACAACAGGCCATATGTATACTGTTATTGTACACGCCAATCATGTTCATGTTTGTCTGTCACATCTCTTCTGCTATTCTAGTATGGGAGTAATGTTTGCATCCTTTGCAAATGCACAGAGTGGATTACATATTATTTATTTTATCATAACTGTTTATACATATATTAATTACATACTACTCACATCACTATATGATACCTTTGTTATGCATCATATGCCTGTTCTCCTGTGTAGCATATCTGACATATCAATCTACTGTACTATGCATTACACATGTTTCACATGGTATCCCATAATTCAAAGCATACTTGCACAGAGGGTCCACCTTAGACATGTCATTGACGTTATATGCCCATACACATGCGTACTGTTACAGTACATCTACATATACTATCCCCTGCTATGGCACATACTTATTGGGCATACCCTGCCACTGACGGCGGGTCGTATGACATTGTTCTGTTTAAAGCCATCATGTTGCATCCCTTGTGGTGTCTGTGCTGTTTACCGTGTGTCCCATTGCTGGATGCACATCTTCTACAAGCATTAGTATGATCAGCAAGACATCACTACATAAATACCATTCCCCACTTTATGCATGGCGGACACTTTTAATTACTGCAAACCAGGTTATGCATACACTGACATAACGTAATACAGAACATACTATACATACAGTTAGTGTTCTACATACCTTGATATTGTTCTGGTGTTTCATCTCTATCTCGCTCTTCTGTATCACTCTTTCAACTGTTTTACAGTATGAGCATACAGTTTGCATATCTGGCAAGTCATCCTTATATACATCTATACCTGCAACATGTGGTTTACTGCCGCCAATTGGTGGTCCAGTGTGACTAATTACATGCACTTCAGCTGTGCAGCTACTCCATTCACCAATTACACGACAACAGTGGGTTATAATTGAATTCTCCACTTGGGCGTTGGCCATTTGCCCTGCCTTCTGGGAGATGGCCTGTATTGTGTTTTGTTGTGCGTAATTGCAACTGCTATGTGTAGAGCCAAGTCTATTTTGGAGTCTTGTCCCCCGTGGATTGTGTGTGACAGCTTGAGTATGTGGTTCTACCTGTGACTGTACCTGTCATCCCACCCATCTGATAAAGGACTATTGCAAACACCTGTAACATCGCCGTTTGTTCCATTATACGACGGATACAATTTTGCATGGCGCCTTTAAATGTGTCTGTCACAAGGTATGTTAACGGTTCAGCAGATGTAATTGACTAACTAGATGTTTGGGCTGTGGTTATGGTCTGTATTGCTATTGTTTCCAGTGTGGGGGATCTAGGCGGGTGTATGTAGCATATACAGTTTTGCGGGGCTTGCATTTCTACATAGTCCATATATATGTGTGTGAGCCCCTACCCTAATTACAGTGCTATCACTTAATAGACTTCTGTTACGGGAATTTACTTTGGGCCATTTTTAATTGGTTTCTATATGGTATGCAGGTGAGGTTGATACTTCCATACCTCCAGATGTACGGCGATATGTGCAGGGATATTTGTAAATGACCACTATCCCGTGAATGTCTGTCCCAGATATTTGCAGTCATTGCAGTGGTGTTGGTGTCAGACCCTCTGTCACATGGCTTGCCACCTTTTCATATGGCCATAGTTGGACACTTGCGGGTCACACAGTGGTGTTTACAGGCTGACATATGGCCACAGTCAGTACACAGGATAGCACATACTTTTATCCTCATTACATACCAATTGTTCTTGGTCCTTCACTACTTATCGGTTTGCATGTAACATTTCTGTTTCTTACATACAGGCATGGGTATTTCCTGCAACTATTGCATATTATTTGGGACATACTAATGTCCTAAACTCTCAGACAGTTGCCCTTCATAATGTTTCATGTCAGGTCACACCTGCCCAGGGGGGGCTGTCCCTCCCAATGTGGGACAGGTGTTTACCGCATGCCTATGGCTAGCTATACCCACACCTACCATAATCATCTCCCTCCGTGTTGCCACCTACAAACACACAATGCGGACACACACACACACACACACTTTAGTCACACGGGAACACACATGGCACCCTCAACACACACATACACAGGCTACATCACTCACAACTATAGTTGTACATGGTACCTATGTGGACTGCACCACCGCCAGCGGTGACTACATGTCCTTACTATCATCATATTGCTCGCGGTTCTACTGTTCCACTACTGTGTTCTTCCTGTCTTTCAGCCTCCTGATTACACGTGTCGGTGTGTGACACGTTCCATAGTTGGCGGTATCCTGTTTATTTGTACCTCAAAGGTGTTTTGAATGTCGTCGACCTATCTATATATTTGCAGATCTCAGTGACCCCTTGTATATTGACATATATCACACTATCGCCCTTTCTATCTGTATTATATATGTGTATATATATATATATATATATATATATATATATATATATATATATATATATATATATATATATATATATATATATATATATATACATATCTCGGACAGGGGTGGTGACAGGCACGCTACGCCTTTCATTGTGTGTTTGTCAGTGTATACTGTGTTTCCTGGACTCCGCACATTTGTGTCTGTATCTGTCACATTACACACCTGCCATAGGTTAAGATTACCTCCCATTCCACTTTGTGAGGGACAGTCTCTTTTTGTGCAGTTGTGTCCTGCGAAATATTTGTGAACATAGCAAATGTCCTGCGACTTTGTGACAAACATACTCCCTATAGTTTATGTCATAGTTGCATAACACACTTATTCTGTATCTGACCCACCTACATGTTACAGGACACGGAACACATACCTGCGACCATTACTAGAATAAGCTTTTTATCTATGCAAAACACTGACGTTCTGGTTTTCATACTGGCTGGGTGTATGTGTTGTCCTGCAGACATCTGGCGTATGTCCAACATTGGTCATTTGAACTGTGGCAACCCTACTGTACGTACATCTTGCCTAGCAATAGTGTTGGGTGATTGTATACATGACTGCCTGTTCCACTCCTGGCAGTGGTCGTTTTACCCTTCAGAGCAGGTGCTATTTGTTCAGGGGTGACTAATGCTGGTGTCACCTGTTCTGTACATCACTGACCATGATCTGCGCAGTGGTCGGTGATGCTTAGCCCTGTTTCGTGCATATCCATACAGTTGTATTTAAGCATCGCTTACCAGCTGTGGGCAACGCTTATTCCCGCTAACGTGTTCTACACATGTTCTGATGACCCGGATCCGGAATGCATTACCCGTGCCATCGGGATTACGTTACATCCCTTGCGGGACGTGGGACCGGGAACATGCACGACAGTCACTGCATGTACCACTTGGACATCTGGGGGTTGTACACGAATTATGTCATTTTGTATGTGCAGTACACTACAGCAGTTACTCCACACTACACTGACATGGATAACTCCGTTAGTTTACAAATTGATGGGTCCAGTTAACGGTATGTCCATGTGATGTTTACTGGCTGTACTCCGGCATTGGGTATGTATATCACAATTAGCTACACCTGATAATTTGCTACACCTTCATATGACCATGGATGCAGCATGCCAGGGTGACGAATGCCTGTCATGGGTACATCCCCTGCCTTGACACAACATCCATGATTACATATTGTGGAGCCCCTCAGTAACGCGGTGGGTAATCCGTGATGACTGTGTGTAGGACAGTGCTTACACACATGTGCTCCCGCGATTGCCTCTGCTCCAGTAAGCAACAGTTGCTTACTCAATGTTGTGGCATCGGGAGTCACTGTTTGCCCCGTATGGTGTTTTGCCTCTGACAATCGGGCGTGTACCTACTGATGTACCTGAGAAGCTATACACACAGCATCGACAGATGCTGATAGGCGCATCTACTGTTCAGGTGTTGACATTTCCATGTTCCAATGGCTGTTGAGTGTACAATGTTTGAGGGCTGCCTATGTAGGATTCCACAGTGGGCCACCTATACATCATAATTTACAGGTAGTCGTGTTTGTGTGCCATCCATGTTACTGTGTGTGCAGGTGAGGAGGGGTGTCAGTCCGTGGGAGCCTACACTGTCAAGGTATGTGCTATATGTTCCCTCTTTGCCAAGGTGTAGGCATATTGGGCATGCCTCCATCTGCCTACTGGGGCTGGCACAGTGTGTCCGTGGTCTGGATCACTATGTGCCTGTGTTGGCCTTGGCAATTGTGGTGGGCTGTGAGGTCCTCCCCCATTTTGACCCTGCTGCAGCTATTTCCGCAGGATCATATTATGTAGCATGGTACATACTATGAAGACGTGGACACACATGCCTGGAGAGCACTGCAAGGCTCCACCAGATGTGTCCAAGCACCGGAACTGTGATTTCAGCATCCCGAACACACGCTCTATGATGATTCTGGTTTGTGTGTGTGCCTCATTATGGCGCACTTGCATTGGTGTGTGTGCATTTCTGATGGGGGTCATCATCCACGGCTCCAGTGCATAGCCAGCATCCTCCACAAGGTGACCTTGTGGGATGTCCCCCCTGACAAATACCTGATACAGCTGTGAGGCATGCCAGATATGGGAGTCATGGTAGCTTCCAGGGCTGCCAGCACACACATCCATGATAATGCCCTGGGCATTGCACACAACCTGGCAGTTGATGGAGTGGAATCCCTTGCGGTTTATGTAGCACCTACCATACTCACCGGGTGGTGACTTGATTTGTATGTGCGTGCAGTCTATCGCACCCAGTACCACCGGGTAGTTTGCCACACGATGGAAGTGACGCATATTGCTGGCCAACTCCTCCTGAGTTCAGGGGAAGTATATATGCTCATTGGCATGTGGTAAAATGGCATCCAGGAACTGGTGTAGTACCCTGGATGCCAATGCCTGTGAGATCCATATTATATCTCCAGTTGGCCTTTGAAAGGTACCTGTGGCTAATATTCGCAAGCTTACACATACCTTCGTGTCCACTGGGATGGGTTCCCCTCTGTTGTTTCTGGTTCTCAGGCATGGCCGGCACAGCTCTACTATTTGCTGTAAGATGTCCCTGTCCACCCTGTAACGCTCTACTATCTCCAGATCATGTAGCCCCTGGTAGGTTACCCTTGGTCTGAACACTCTTCTCCTCCTCCAAGGCCTACGGTGGTTGGCGGCATCATCCTCCACAACACCGTTGGTCTGTAACACATGCTGATGAATCACAGCTATGGCAGCTCCCAACATGTACATTTTAAAAGTTCCCCATCTGTTTACATCTATGGTGCAGTGTTTGGGAATACACAGGTGTGTGTTGGGTGCTTTCACACTTTATACTGTTTTGCTGTGAACACTGATGATGTCATATGGTGTGTATGTACGATTGTGGCTACAGGGTATCTTTTGTGTTTTATTAACGGAACCACTATTGTGCTGCCTTTGGTGTTGCATTACATTTGGATGCCGTGAATTACCTCCTGCCCTTCTGTTTACATTTGTGCACGTTACACCTACCATTTGCTGGCATGCATCCAGCTGCCTGCTTTCATTTGTACTTTCCTAGACCTGGCTTATCTTGCGTAATGTGTGCTATTGTCGATCTACTGTGGGTTTGCTTTGCTCTGCTATGACAGTTCTCCTATCTTTGCATTCCAGGTCCTCCCCTCCTTTCTTTGCAATCCTATGCCTTCCCTATCCTGTTTTGCAGGTTTCTGCATGCAGGCTTGTCTACTGCCGTCGATTGGCCGCCGTGAGTTGATTGGTGTTAATTGCTTATTAGTACGCTAATTACCCTGCTTTGGCATTTCCTTCTTTTCTTCCCCTGACCTTCCTGTTTCTGCTATTGTTAGCGGCGTGTGCATCCGCTTACCAGGTTTCGGGCACAATTTCATCCCCATACACATGCGCTTTCGGGCACCATGTGTGCTCTCAGCTAAACGGTTCTATACCTTCCTCCCCACCCCTGTCCTGCAGCTTTGCTTAGCAATGGCCAGGCCAGATTTGCATTGCTCCAATGTGCTTACCGATACGGTGGCACACCCCTCTGCTGATGTCATGTATCACCTCTGATACATTCCTCGGTGTTATAGCGCTGCGCCATCAGGTACATCCTTAATCTAACAGTTTGCAATTCAGTATTACCTGCCTCATTTGCATGGCATTGACTACTAATTCATAGTTACAGCGCCGAACAATGCCGCAGGCCCCTGGCAACCCTTGCGCCTTGCTTGTGGTGTGCCATGCCTACCATTGCATTTTATGGTGTAATCCTAATTTGTCTTTCATTGCGATTTTATGACATTTGTATATATTTCCTTTGTATTCCTGTTTGCACACACATGCCCTGCGGTTGTACTGTGCGTTACTGTGGACATGACATTAAATGTTGTTTTTTAGGTGTTGTACATCTTTTCTTGTGCCATTGGCTGCGTATTTCGCCATTGGCATATATTAACTTTGTAATACATGAGTCTGGTCCACTTCCATAACTCCGATGTTCTGTTTGGGAAAATGTAAACCATGTTTTTTGGTTTACATTTCCATGGGCTTGCGCTACGCCTGCACCACTTCGTGAATCGCTGTATGCCTTCATTAGCATGGTGCGACACTGCACATGGGGTGATTTGCATACCTATGCCGAGGGCTGCGTAGATCTGGCATATGCCGGTAGTGCACGTGGAGTTGGTTCATACCTGAATCACTCGGCGGACATATTTGGCATTGTCCCGCATACGCTATGCCTGCGCCCGGCGCAGGCTTCATGAATCCAGGGGTATATGATCAAAGTGCCAGAACACTGAAGCTTATGTATTGGTACTGTGGTACACACACACACACACACACACACACACACACACACACACACACACACACACACACACACACACACACACACACACACACACACACACACACACACACACACACACACACACTATGCATTGGGTGCAGGGGGGCTTGCAAAAACATAGATTTTTGTTGATTAGTGTTGTTCACAGTTCTTGCTCTTTGATCATATGATCTCAACCGTATGATGTTCACCATTGTGGAACTTTCATCTTCTGACACAGTCCTATATTATATATATATATATATATATATATATATATATATATATATATATATATATATATATATATATATATATATATATATATATATATATATATAAGGATATGTCACATGGGCCTTTATTACAGGAGGTTTAAGGTATCACACAATGAAAACTCTTGCCCAGGATTCAATAAAATCCATGTAGGCTCCATGTAGAGCCTTAACAGAATGTATCCATGTACACGACCACAGCTCTTCCTCAGCAGTGTGCCATACATATTAATTATGATACATTGCCGAGGGAGATCACAGCAACACAGATACTGAATCCATGTAAGACTGACTTTATAATCTGTTCCTTAATTCTAAACTGTCCAAAAAAATTCTGGACAGTTGGTAAGCACCGCACAGTACTTTTTGGCTTATTAACCTGGACCAAAAGGTATATCAGACATTTTATTTCATTAAATTGCACTTTTTACATTTATGTGCTTATTTGTGAGGTGTGGCACATTGCTTTTATTATTTTATTATTCTTTTTTTTATTAATTTTCTTGTGCTTGTTTATGTGATATGAAACTGTTTGTGTGATGCAGCATGTTATTTAGCTAGGTGTAACGTTGTGTATTTGAACAGTATACATCTGCTAGACAGCTAAAAATAGAAACTGGATGTATTCGATTATTGTCAGTCTGCCATGCTTAGCAACACTCAAACCTATGCAGCGAAGCTGCTCTCTGCTTGCAGGCACCTTCCCAGTATTTCTGCAGATATTCCAGTTATCTGCACTATCCCAGTGGCTAGATAGGTTGTCATAACCTATAGTGTAGTAGGTCCCTGGTTTGAGTCCTGGGTAGGAATGTTTTTTACATATAGTGCTGTGAAACTGCATCAGCTGACTGAAACATTGGTTGACTTTAAATTAAATAATTGTTACAGTTAAAAATAGTCAGAAAAGCTGTGTGTTGCTAAGTTTCTCTTAAATATAGATTTGTGAGTTTGAGTAATGCTAAGTGATATGGCGCTTTTTTGAAAGTTGCAGTATGACATGCAAAGGTGGGAATGCAGCCTATATAAAGACCAATAGACAGGAATTTCACATCATTCCTTGGAGTCTGACCTCAACTGTGGATATGGCTGCTGGAGTTGGTGAGGGATCACGCTTTTGGGTTCAAAAGTGGAGTGTGCAGGAGTCCAGTGTTTTTATTGGACTCCTGGTAGAGAGATATGGACCCTGGCTGCTGCAGGGCAAGTACAAGGGCTTAAAGTGCAAGTCTGTGGCCTAGGACCTAACCAGTGCTACTGGTAACTCCCACACTGGTGACCAGTGTCATCACCTCTATGATGACTTGAAGCATAGGAAGAGGGGAGCCTTGGACACCTGGGTCCAACATGCAAGAGATGGGCACACCCCACAGATATGTAAGTATGTTTTCCAGTGATTTATAAATATTCAAGCTGAATGTGTGCAGAATTGGTATGCATAATGGTTTGCTTCTCTTACTACAGCTGCAGAAGAGTGGGCTCACAGTATGCAGTCCCATGCTGGGCATCTGGCCAAGATGAGGCAAGCTTGTGGTAAGTAAGAAGATCATCTAAGTAATAACTTAATGCATAACTTAATAGTACAGTAAACTAAATACAGATGTTGCAGTCAAGAGTCAGGTATGACATACCTGAGACATCGTACATCTTTATTAATGTGTCAGTGCATATCTGAAATGGTAGAGCAAGTAAGCATACAGTACTGTGTAGCATAGCTTCCAACCATCAGTTAATGTTGTCTACCCAGATTAAGAGTCACTGTTCTGGAGTTCAAACTGGCTGCTGTTCTGTGAGCACTGCTATCACCTAGGTCTCTGATATACACTGGATTAAAACAAACCCTGAAGGCAACGCAGAATTAATAATATAGAAATAACTGTAGATATTTACTGCTAATATCATCCAGCAAACAAAAGGGGAAGAAAAGTGACAGATTCAGCTCAGAAACAGCAGGATTAACTAAGATTTCTGAATAACAGCTTAAGCCATGTGCTACTAAGGCCCTGTATCTGACTGCAAGATTGGTAAAACACTATACAGCAAGATGCCAAAAGAGGAAAATAATATGGAAATAACAATAACTAAGGTCAAATTCTCAGTACTAGCCTCACCTGAGAAAGACACAACTTCAAAAAGACAAAAGATAACTAAGCAAACTGACAACTCTAAAACTACAAATAAATCCAAGTTAGACCAGACAGCTAATCTGGAAGACATAAAATCTGCCTTATTACCTATCCAGCAAGCAATAAAGGACTTATCATTACAATTTCAAAACTTTGGTGACTCATTCAGCCAAATAATATCCAGAATGGAAAAATCTGAGTCCAAAATAATAGAAAATGAAATAAAAATAGACTCTATTTCTCAAAGAATTGATGCCCATTACAAAGAAATACAAAACTTATAAGCAAAAATAATAGACCTGGAAGCAAGATCTCAAAGGAACAATATCATCATCAGAGGAATACCTGAAACTGTACTTCATCACAATCCAATACCAACAATCAAGCAAATAATAAATTCTCTGCTAGAGGAACCTGAAGAAATACAGCAAATAACAACAGAGAGAGCCCACAGAGCCCTGAGGGAAATGCAAACACCACTGAAACCAAGACCTGTCTATATTAAAATATTAAACTACCAAGATGTAAATAAAATCATACTGGCAGCAAAGAAAAAAGGCACACTCACCTGGAATAATAATAAAATCTCCTTTGTTCAAGACCTCACAATACAAATAAGACAAGCAAGACAACTAGTATCTCCATACTGCAGGTTCCTAATAGAAAAAAAAATCAAATTCCAGATGAAGTATCCAAATCAACTAATCTTCTACATCAAAGAGGTTAAATACATGGTCACTAACCCCAAAGAGGCAAAAGAGACATTTCTGGCCATTTTCAAGCAAATTCCACCTTCAGAAGTGAAATAAATCCACAAAAAAAGATAAAGGACCCTTGGATGAAAAAACTACCCCATTCACGAGCACTCTAGCTGGGATCCAACTCTGAAAGCTTCCCCTTGCTGTCTAGGCCCTTTAATCCATGAGGTGAGCTATGAAGAACACAGGAACAGGAAGTACAGCCTGGGTAGGAACCAAAAATCAACTGCCGTTTCCGATGCACGAATATAGGAAGGAGCCTCCTTCTGGGACATTGGTCTGCAAATTCAGTCCCCCTATGATTTTGAGGACTCCATTAAGAACAGTCAGACAAAATGGATTTCAGCAAGCTCTAAAAGATTTTACTGCCTGAAAAATGAAAATGTATCTGCCCCAGCTAAAAGAAGAAAGCTGCACCATAGATGTCAACCAATCTGCAAGCAAAACCTTGAAGAAATAAAGTACTGTTGAACTGAACAATTCACTAAAACAGTACACTCAATACTGTGTAGGTGAATGAAAATCCAGCCTTAGATAATAGGCAAGAAATAAACTGTCAGAAACAGGCTAGCTCATAGATTAATATTGGGAAAAAAGGGGAAAAAAATGTTATATGTTTTATGTAAATGCTAGAAATGTGTTAAAAGATCCTAGAGACAAGTAATCGCAGGAAAATAGTAAAATAACCTAACAATCTTGGGGTAATGTAAATATAGCCTTAATATGTTAACTATAGCAGAAGGACTGTTTGGCTAAGCTGTTTTTTTTTTTTTTTTTTTTTTTTTTTATATCTCTCTCTCTCCATACTTCCTACCTCTGATAAATAGGTGCCAAGTATATATTTTACAACCCACACAGACTGATGTGGAAAAACATTACAGGCACCAAAGAAGGCCGAAATCTGAATAAATAAAGGGGAGGAAAAAGAAGTCAAATGAAAGAAAAATGTAAAAATGGCAAGATTGATTGTTTAACAATATTACTATGGTACACATATTGTTATAATTTACTGAGGAATGTATATTAATATGCTGTTTTAAAAATACTATTAGAAAGAATTAGTCACAAGACAAAAACAATACATGCTGTACCTTAAATGCAATACCATAATTGTATAAATAATATGTTGGAAGAGGCGAGGGATATTAAGTAGCAGTGTTTGTTGAGGGAACTAGTTTGTTTAGCTTTGTCCACATTGTTTATAGTAACACAGGGGGGATACTATGGGTTAAATCTATATCTAAAAAGAAAAAACATTCCAAGATTAGACGTAAAGGTAAACCATATAACGAACCTTCATCCTTCCCCCCTGATTATTCCTGGTCAGGGATATAGTGGTTAGACACAGAGTAGGGACGGGGATAAATAGATGCTTTCCTAAACCATCACACAGTAACACATACAAAGATAACAAAACAAAACTATTATACGAGGACCCCCCCATTAATATTCAAAAACATGCACGCTGATTGATCAGCGTGCACATTGTAAATCCGAGTTATAGTAATGGAAAAAGGTCCGATCGCCCAGACTTTTTCCATTACTATAACTCTTACAGCAACACTGTCTCGCTATATTTAACATAGGACAAACCAAGCATATGGTTAGGATTCAGGTCCTAGAACATCTTAAAGATATTAGGAATAATAATGAAGTGAGCCCTGTTGCAAAACATTTCCATGATAAACATGGTGATTCCCCTAGTAGTTTGAAATTTTGTGTGCTTGGTATGCCTTTTTGTCTAGAGGGGGTGATTCTGTGGCTAAACTACTAGAGTTAGAAACTAGGATGATTTTAAAGTTTAAGACTTTAAAGCCCTTTGGTTTGAATCAGGAATTGGGTATTTAATATTTCATTATTTGATATTTTACATTTATTATTTATGTTTGCATTTAGTATTTACTAGTGTATTTATTCATTATATTTATTTATTACTGTTATTTAATCATATTAATGTTGTTACTTTAACTGTTTAATAGATAATGAATTAGCTGATTGAATTATTGACAGCTGTATGATGTGATGGATGTGTGTATATATATCTGTTTGAAAATAGAATGCACTGTGATCCATGAAGGCGAATTGCCGAGGTACCAGATCGCTTGAATAAAATAGTGCTGGGTAAGTGCTGGTGAAATTGTGTTTTTTCTACTAAAATATTTACCTCTATACTTGCAAACAGAATGAAAAATCTGATAGGGAAAATCATTTCCCCAGAACAATCCGGTTTTACACCACATAGACAGACAAGTGACAATACATTCACATTAGATGCACTAATATCCTATGCTAACCAATACAATATCAACATCTACACAATGGTAGCAGATGCCCACAAGGCATTTGAAAGGGTTAATCTAGAATTCTTACTCCAAACACTACCCTACTTTAATATACCCAATAACTTCATTCAGATCATCCAAACTCTCTATAGCAACCCATACACATTTCTATATATAAATAAAACTTGGTGAAATAGGATCCTAATAAAAAATGGAACAAGACAAGGATGCCCATTATCACCCTTCCTGTTTAACCTACAACTAGAACTACTCTTTCTATACATTAAACAAAATACATACCACAATCCTCCATCAATACACAACTTCAAAATATACCTCACTGCATTTGCGGATGATCTGAACATATACTGCACTACACCAAATTCAGATATAAACAAAATAATAGCTGCAATTGAACGTTTCTCGACTATGTCTAACTACAATCTAAACCTCAATGAAACTAATATTTTCCCCCTAAAAACACCCAAACTCATCTCACTAATACCATTGTTAAACACAATAAAAATAAAAGAAGAAACTAAATATCTGGGAATCACCTTTTTCCAGAATAACAAAGACTTCTACCAATACAATGTAAACCTTAAATGGCAAAATATAATGCAAGACTGTAAAAGATGGAACAACCTAAAACTACCATTCTTGGCCAAAGTATCAATAATCAAAATTAACATTTTACCTAGACTAACGTATATATTCATGACATCACAGACAACAATACATAAATTCTTCAAACAAATTCATACCTTCCTAGCAAAATTTATATGGGAACCCAAAAAAAACAGAATCTCCTATCCAAAATTAACACTCCTCAAAAGCAAAGGAGGACTAAATCTACCAGATTTTAAAATGTACTACTCGATCATTAACACTAACAGAATATTAAGAATAGCAGAACATAACCTGTCAATGGAAAATTGGTCTCCTCTTTGGGTGACAATTGGCATACGGCAACTGTGGTCCCACTTCACAAAGGCGGTGCCTCCACCAATCCGGGAAATTACCGTCCCATTAGCTTGACAAGCTTGATCTGCAAAGCTATGGAGAGGATCATAATGGAACTCATAAATAAAGACATAGGAGACTTGCAGACTTTGGATCCGACCCAGTTTGGCTTTGTCAAGGGCAGATCATGCCTTTTAAACCTGGCTGACTTTTTCGAAACAGTCACCAAGGCCATTGATGAGAGAAAGGCAGTCCACACAGCCTACCTCAACCTGGCAAAGGCTTTCGACACAATACCCCACTCAGGTATCATTGAAAAACTCATCAGCTTAAATGTAAACCCATACGTCACAAGATGGGTTGCAAATTGGCTAAGTGACAGAACCCACAGGATCAGAGTTGCTGGCGCCATGTCAGACTCAAAGCTTGTCACAAGTGGTGTCCCACAGGGCTCAGTCCTGGGCCCTCTCCTGTTCGGCATCTACTTTTCAGAAGTACAAGCAAATACAGGAGGATTATGGCTGACAAAATTTGCAGATGACTGCAAACTGGGTGCCATAGTTGAGAACACATCTGACACAGATATCCTTCAGAAGGGTCTTATAGAAATGGAAAACTGGTGCCAGAGCCATGGCCTAAAGTTAAACGCCAAAAAATGCATAGTCATACCCTTCGGGAAAAACAAGGTTACCCCTAGCTACCATATAGGTGGCAACCCACTAAGCACAGAAGAGGTGATCAGGGTTCTGGGTACCCAGGTTGACAGTAACCTTTCATTTGACACTCACATTGCCAAAGTAGTTAGGAAGACCTTCTACATTCACCACCTGATCATGAAGGGATTCACATCTAGATCAAGGGAAGTCATCGTCCCCCTGTACTCATCACTCATTAGACCAATGATTGAGTACAATGCCCCATTCGGAATGTATCTGACATGACACCTTCAGCAACTGGAAAGGCCCCAAAAGTTCCTCACCAAAAGGATAAAGGGTGTCAAAAATATGTCCTATGCTGCCCGACTGAAGGAACTTCAGCTCTACTCAGTCGCTTACCGTCTGCTCAGAGGTGACCTGTGCCTGACATACAAGGCCATGTCCAACCCAGAATTGATGAACATGCTTCACCTCAAAAAATCTAGATCCTTCAGAACTACAAGGGCGGGAGACTTAAACCTTGACACGGTTATTAATAGGATGTGCTGGAGGGACAGATTCATCACCCAGAGACTCCCTATGCTGTGGAACAAAATCCCAATACATGTGAAGCAGAGCACCTCGCTGGCTTTGTTCAAGAGAAATCTTGACCAATGGATGGGAGATCACAGATATACCCCAGGGATTATCTCAGTGTCACTGCTTGACAGAGGCACAGCAAAATAATGGGCATAGTATCCTCCAAACTAAAGGAGTGGCGAAAGCCACAAAACTCTGGGCTAGGCTTATAAATGCCCTTGGGCAGATAGCCTAGTATGAACCTATGAACCTATGAACCTAAGACAAATCAAAGAACTGTGTTCCAGTTACCTCCAAAATGTTACTATGACCAATAGTGACATAGAAACTTTTAGCAGGTTTTGGAAAACTATTATCACAACAAAGAAAACTATTACTAATTCATATAAAATGATAAATGAAATCAAATACCAGAAAGACCTCCTCTTCTCTAACTACTGGAAAAAAATTAAACCATCCATAGATTATCAGCAAATAAGCCAGGCAATCAATCTAACACTGAATATTATACCCCTCAAAAAGTTAGCATACACTCAGCTCATGATCAATAATAATGCTTATTTTACACCTGCAATCCTACACAAATTTAACACATCAAAATCACCTTTCTGCTCACACTGTAAGGACCAGATAGCTGACTTAATCCATATATTTTGGAGCTGTAAATGTGTCTATAAACTCTGGAACTCTCTCAAGGTACAATTACAAAAAACAGGTTATCAAACATCAGCATTAACTTGGGAATTCACTCTATTACACATTCTCCCACCCAACATACCAAGAACACAAGCAAATACACTTTTAACAATTTTCCTACTAATGAAACTGTATATAGCTTTTAAATGGCTAGATACGATAAATATCTCTTGGGAGGGTTTTAAACAAATAAGCTATACAACACCTTTTAGCTCATAAAATAGTAATAGATAAAAGAAACAAAAACATGAAATCCAGAGAGATTTGGGAACAAACCTTTAATATCATATTAGCATAATTCATCACACAGCAACTTAGAAATACACTATAATGGAACCAAAGAACACATACAGGTTCAGATATTAAATAATAACTTGGATATTACGAATGTATATGCTGTCTATCTATATAACTGTGGAACTAACAGCGAAAGCATCTATATACATAGTGTAAATAGATATGTTGTACGACCTATATCCTGTGGTATTTGACATCAATGTATAACATATATATATATATATATATATATATACGGTCATGTTGTAAGATAGTTTTTATTTGTGACATTTATTAATGTAAAAATAAAAATAAAACTTATTGAAAAAAAAAACAGTCACTGTTCTGGTCTGCTCATTGTCTGAAATATGCTGTAGGTTACACTCAATAAATAAACAGGGTATATGGGTTAGTAAACAGAAGGCCTAGACAGCAATCCATGGGCGACATGCCAGAGTTGAAGCAACGTTAATCAATATAGTTTAAAAAAATATTGGTGGTTTGATAAGTAATAATTTTCAAGTAAAGTATTCACTATTCCTGTATTCACTGCATGTATGTTCTAATCTGACACCAGTTAACTGTTACATGTAAATGAATAAAGAATGCACCAACAAATGTCAGAAATAAGTGTAGTGCACTACCCAGAGTAAGGTTCAAGCCTGTGTTCTGTTCATTTTGTCTGAAATAATCCTGTATATTTCACTCAGTAAATGAACATGGTGTATGGCTAAGTTAACTAACGTCCTGAACAGCTATCCATGTGTCTAATTGCCAGATTTGAAGCAACATTATCAATAAAGTTTAAAAGCAGATGGTATTTTGATAACTAATCTTCTCAAAAAAGTGTTCACTATTCCCGTATTCACAATGTGTGCTCTAATCTGACACCAGTCAACTGTTACATATAAATGAATAAAGAATGCACCAACAAATGTCAGAAATAAATGTAGTGCAATACCCAGATTAAGGGTCAAGCATCATTTCTGATAATTTTTCCTGAAATATGCTGCAGACAGCATTCAGTAAATGAACAGGGTATACGGCTAGGTTAACAGACATCCTACACAGCCATACATGTGTCTAAATACCAGATATGAAGCAACATTAAGCAATAAAGTGTAACAGGAGATGACCTTTGATAAGTAATGTTTTCAAGTAAAGGGTTCAGTGTTCCCATATTCACTGCATGTGTGTTCTAATCTGACACTAGTCAACTGATACATTTGTATGAATAAATAATGTACCAACAAATGTCAGAAATAAATGTAGTGCAATTCCCAGATTAAGTGTCAAGCTTGGGTTCTGTTACTTTTTTCTGAAATGTGCTGTAGATAGCACTCAGTAAATGAACAGGGTATATGGGTAAGTTAATAGAAGCCCTAGACATATATTACATGTGCATAAATGCCAGATTTGAAGTGACATTAAGCAATGCAGTGTAAAAGGAGATGGTACTTTGATAAATAATGTTTTCCATTAAAATGCTCATTATTCTTGTGGTCCCTGCTTTTGGTTTCCAATCTGATGCAACACACAACTATGCATGTGTGTAAATGTACAAATTCACACAAAATTTTGCAATAAAATTCTTAAAGGAGATGGTGCTTTGAGAATTCATTATATTCAAATAAAGTGCACATTATTCCTGTAGTCACTCTTTGTGGGTTCTAACCCCATGGCAGCCAAATGAGAAATGTCCAGCTGTCTAGTGTAATTAGTGTACATGAACATGCCTCTCAACTGTCATGATTTTTACAGAATGTAATGACTACTGCCCCATATGTCTGGTCCTTGATTAGCAGATATATGGCATTACTTGGAATGACATTTAATGGCCAATCTGTTATCAGAACACCTTGCTACTAGTGCATGAGCACACTATGTAAAAATGTTCCCTGTAGTTGCGCCTTTGTACCACCATTTAGTAGGGTTTGGCCCGGAATGTCCCATGGTAACAGTCTGAGTGGTGTGCACATGCAACATCATCTATACAATATTAGCAGTCACTGTTCTCACAACTGAAATCTGACATATGTAGATATAGTAGTAGTTTGTGTAGTTATATTTTCTGTGAAGTTACTAATGTTCTTTTTTTCTCTCTTACTCCACACCTTCTCTTCTTTAATTTATTAATTATATTTATTATTATGATTTGATATTCATATATTATTTGTAATTACCTCTTATGTTGGCCATCTGTATAATTTAATATTGCTTTGTTGTTAAAATACTTTCATTATTATTGTTGTGTTCCTAATTATATTCTTTTCTATTTCTTTCCATTACTCATTATTATTTTCTAATATATTAATTACATTTGTTTGGTTATGTTTATTTTTACCTTATGTTTATATTTAATTTCCTACAGTGAGGCAAGGTAGGCCAGTTCCAGGTGATCTCCTACCTTGGCTCCCCCGGCTGCGGCACCAGGAGCCAGCACATCTGGGCCACAGCCTGGTTGTGCCTTCTCTGCTTCCCCAGCACTACCTCCCCCATAAGGTAGTTCCACAGCACAGGCTGGGGGTGGACCTCCTCTGGGAGTGGAAGTGGAGGGGATGCTTATGTCACCTGGATGAACTGCCAGGCATGGTGCATGGGCTGCTGTGGCAAACTGTCAGTGCATGGCTATGCTGCATAGAGAGCACACTGTCCATCCTGGTGGGGTGGCCTTGCCCGAGGAGCTGGCATCAACCACTACCTCCACAGGATCAGTGAAGTTGCAGTGCTGACATTCCCATGGGTGATGACTTCAGTCACACTGCTACCGCGTCGGATGTCCATGGGACTGGGATTCTACATCACCCTCCCCAAAGAAGGTGTCCATCCCCTCTTGTGTCACACACCAACCCTGTCTGTTATCTTGTCTGTCTTATCTGTCTTTAAAAGCTTCCTCACCTTCTCAACTTACCTTCCCCACACATACATATGCACCTTCTCCAACATTCCACTCTCACCTTAAAAAAAAAAAAAAAAGAAAATGGGCACCTGTCCCCCCAAAAAATATTGTCCCATACATAACTCTCCACTTCACACATGTGTCCATTGGACACACTTAATTTGGTCAAACAGGCTTGACAATGTACTTATGTTGTCCTCACCTCTCTCTCTGGGAGGGTGACAGTTCAAATTCAGCTAAACAATTTGTTAAAGTGCACAGCTCTTGTTGTGCAATAAATGAATACCTATGGTTCTTTCCTACACCCTTCCTGCACATACCTACCTGCCTTTTACTATGATTCCCCCTGCTTGTACCCCATTTCACCACTGTCCTCTCTCCCCATTTTTCATTTCTTTAAAGATTTTTTGCATGACACTGTGCAATGCACAACGCCACTAAGCTAAATGGCGCTATATTGATATATGTGTGTAAAAGAAAATGAATCATGTTCACCTGCTCCCTATTTCAAACCCAGGATCATCGCACTTACAGAGCAATGCATCAACCCCGCAAAGCCACACAGCTGTTAATTAACACAAGTATTTCAGCTTTTCCCAGTTAGGGGTTGCCACAGTGGAACTCCACTCCACTCATGATTGGCAGTGGATTTTTACGGTGCTGAGTTGCCAGCCCGATGCCCAACCTTCAAAGAAGGCACGCCCATTCATGCTCATACCTACATGCATGTCTTTAGCATCACTCGATTGCGGGGAGGACATGCAGACTCCACACAGAAGACGCTCCAGCTGAGAATCGAATGGAGAATATCTTGCTGTGAGGCGATGACGCTAACCACTGCACCACTGTGGCCATTGTTAATTAACACAAGTGTTTTAAGCAAAACATAATACTTGCCATTTTCCCATCATTAAGCATGTTTAAGCAATGCTGTGCATCATGCCACATCATGCAAATCTGATGAAAGAGTAAAAGAAAAATGGGAGTGTAACTTGGACTGTGATATAGGAATACATCACAATAAAGTCAGACAAATAATCATGGATATAAGTGAGGTATCTGACAGCACATAACTGTTAAATTATATCTGCAACATTTAAAAATACACCTGCTAAAAGATTAATAGAAAAACAGGTGTTTAACTGGGACTCTTGTGAAGAAATACATCCCTATAAAGTCATACATAGGTTCATAGGTTCATTGGTATGTACTAGGCTAATGGTCCTGGGGCCTTTACAAACCTAGCCCATAGAATTACCCAGGCATTGTGCCACCAGAACTTAGTTCCCAGTACCTCTGTTGAGTATAGCCACTGGAGTGATCCCCAGGGTGAATTTTCTATTTCCCATCCACTCATCAATATTTCTCTTGAAGAGGGCCAGTGTGGTGCTCAATTTGACATGTATGGGAAGTCTATTCCATAGCATGAGCAGTCTCTGAGTTATGAACCTGTCCCTCGAGCATGTTCTGTTGATTGTGGTAATGAAGTAGAGGTCTCTGGAGTGTGTGGTGTGGAATTGGGATTTCATTAGATGTAGCATTTCTAACAGGGCTGGGTCAGACATGGCTTTGTAAGTCAAGCAGAGATCGCCTCTAAGTAGGTGATATGAGACAGACAATAGTTGGGAGTTTTTTAGTCATATAGGACAAATGTTTAAGGCCTAGGATCCTCTTTGTGAGGTACGTTTGTGGCCTCTCCAGTTGTTGCAGGTGTCTAGTGAGGTACATGCCAAATGGGGCATTGTACTCAATGATTGGCCTAATAAGGGAAGAGTAGAGGGAGACAATGACTTCTTTCTTCCTGGATGCAAAACCCTTAGTAATGAGATGTGTCACATAGAAGGACTTTCTGACAACAGTGGCAATGTGGTGGTCAAAAGAGAGGTTGCTGTCAACCTGCGTTGCCAGATCTCTTATAATGCCTTCTGTGTTCAGCGGACTACCATCAATGTGGTAATTCATGGGAACTGTTTTTTCCCAAAGGGGATGATGACACATTTTTTGGCATTGAGCTTAAGGCCATGGTTTTGACATCAGTCATTGGTCTCATTGAGGCCTTTCTGTAGGATGTCAACATCACTTGGGGAGTTAGTAATAGCTCCCAACTTGCAATTGTCTGTGAACTTTGTCAGAGTCCTTTTGTGTTGGCTTGGACTTCAGAGAAGTAGATACTAAACAGGAGAGGACCCAGGACCAAACCCTGTGGGACTCCACTTGTGACTGGTCAGCAGTCTGACTTGGAGTCAGCTACTTTCACACTGTGGATTCTATCTGTGAGCCAGTTTGCAACCCACCTAATGATATACAGGTTGATGCCTAGCTTAGTGAGTTTTTCTATGATTCCTGAGTGGGTAATGGTATCAAAGGCCTTGGCCAGATAAAGGTAGGCTGTATTTACCAGTTTGCCTTCATCATAGCTCCGGTGACTGACTCAAAAAAGTCAACCAGGTTGAGCAGGCATGAGCTACCCTTCACAAAACCAAACTGTGTGGGATCCAGAGTTTGGAGATTCCCTATATCCTTGCTTATTAGGTCCATGATGGTGTGTTTCATAGCTTTGCATATCAGACTCATTGTGCTAATGGGGCAATAGTTCCCAGGGTCTGTAATCATTCCACCTTTGTGGAGAGGGATGACTGTAGCAGTGCACCATTTGGTAGGGACAAAGCTTGAGATGAGGCTGTGGATGAACAGGGCATACAAGTGAAGTGCCAGTTCACTCTGTAGTTCATGTAGAACACAGACAGGGATATTGTCAGGTCCCATTGAAGCTGTATACTTGGCCTTGGACAGTGCTCTTTTAACATGTGTAGCAGTAATACTGGGTGTCTGGCAATCTACAGGTATTGTGATTGGTCCTTTGGAGGAGAGGGTTAAAGCTGGCAATGAATCTATTGGCCAGTATATTGGCAATATCTGTTGGCTTGGTATAGGAGGAACCATTGTGCAGTAGCTCAGAGCAAATCTGGGTATTGCTGTGGAGATTCTTTACATAACTATGGAAGGCCTTGTGGTTGTCTTTACTATATGCTGCAATCCTGTTTTCATAGCTAGCTTTAGAAGATTTGATGAGGGATCTCAACTTTTTGTTGAGGCTGATAAGGGAGTTTTCCCAGTCTTGGGACATCACCTTTCCTCCTTCTGTTGTAGAGTTTGTTTATGGCAGGGGACCACCAGATTGGCTTCCTTTTTTTTGGAGGAGAGCATCCTGGTTCTATTGGGTATGGCAAGATCAATGCATTTGTGTACATGTCTGTACAGTGCATTGGTGTATGATTCAGCAGTCATGTAACTATTCTCCATTTGCATGGGTGCCGTGAAGTTAGTCACCTCTATTTTTGGGAGCCCAAAATTAGCTTTGGAGAAGTTTTTAATGGTGGTTACCTTTGTGGGGGTGGGGTGGGGGTGGGAGGGATGTGTATTTCCAAGGTGATTCGTTTGTGATCAGATCTAACTAGGGAGGAGTTGACTATTGGTGTAGAGCAATGGTCACCCATGTTAGTAATGATCAGGTCAAGGATGTTGCTACCTCTAGTGTGAGTAAGAATGAGCTTGTCCAGGGCATTGGAATTAATGAATTTCAGGAAATGTTGGGCAAGTGTATTGGTACATGAGTAGTTTTCCCAGTTAATGGAGGGGTAGTTGAAGTCACCCAGTATAAGAGTGTTAGGTTGGACCCTAATATTCTCCAGGGTGCTTAGGAATGTGGAGTGCGAGTCTTGGGATATGGTTGGGGACCTATAGCAGGCTACAACCTGAATCACTGTCGTACCCAATGTTAGTTGCACCTGAAGTAAATCTGATACATCATGTTGGGCTACCAGTCTGGAGGTGTGTGCATTCTTTATGAATATGGAAACACCACCACCTTTGGAGTTTCCATCCAAGTTTTGGGGGCTGAAAGGTATGGAATGAGTTATTTATTTATTTATTTATTTAACATTTGTTAACTGGGAAAGCCCGACTTGGAACAGAGCCAATTTTCAGTGGAGGCCCTGGAAGAAACACTCCAGATGCATGTCTTTATAATGTGAGAGGAAACCCAAGCACCCAGAGGAAACCCACACGAATGCAGGGAGGACATGCAAACACTACACAGAAATCACCCAAGCCAAAAATTGAACCAGCGAACTTCTTGCTGTGAGGCAACTATGCAGGGGTGCTTTCTGCTGCTTTAAATCAGGTCTCTGTTACAGCACAAATGCTAATGTTCTCCATTTTAAAAAGTGCTTAGAGCGAGTGCATTTTGAGATTTAGACTTCTAGCTTTGAGCAGCATGACCCTCAGATTGCATTTGTTTGTAACTGTTATGGTGGTAATTTGATCTTTGGAACACCGCCTAAAAAGTCACTATAGGGGTGGCAAGAGTCTTGGCCAGTATCCGGAAGCCCAGGGGAGGCAGATGCAGGCCATCTCTGTCAAAGCATCGAGGTCTGTCAATCATGTCATCCCATGCAGACAGATACTGGATCCCCTTAGAATGACACCAGAAACTTGGCCAATTATTCCAATCAATAATATTCTGGTTGTACTGTGGTATCATTCTGCGTGATGGTAGGATGCTGCTCAAGGCTAGGGTCATACTCACCTGGGCTACATAAATCGAGAGCTCCTCCATGTCTCTTTTCATGTAGTCCAGGGAGGTATGGCTTGGGTCATTCACACCCACATGTACAATGACAGAGTCATATTTGTACCTGTTGTTGAGGGACCTGAGTACGTACGTTATGTAGTGGATCCTGGCACGTGACAGGCAGCTGACTGTTACATTCTCCTTATTCAACCTAGTTAGTGGGACATCAGTGTGCCTCACTATCAAGTCACCTATGACTAGTGTGTTGGGCATGCTGTTTTGCCTTAGGGGCTTTGGTTGAGTGGCACACTGTTTAGGAGAGTTATGTGTCTCGAGATTAGTCTTGTGTTGTGGTGGCCGAATGTGTTTTTGCCTTGGAGGTCTCTGCTGTTTGTTTGAGTAGATTTTTATTGAAAGCCTGCATGAACGGGGGGGGGGGGGTTGTGTTTTTATGTGAAGGCAGTGCTGGTGTGTTTTCTGGAGGGCTATGTGTTCCATGTGGTGTGCTGCAAGTGCTGACCTTCTCCTCTCGACCTATTCCGGTCTTGGCTGGAGAGTGCATGGCTTCCAGTTTGGATATATATGTGCATCTCTTGCAAGTCTGAGTGTTGGGAGTTAAGAGGAGAGGGTTGTCAGTGTACATGTGGCAGTTGTTCCATTGCCTCAGAATGCCCAAGTTCACCAGGTTAATAGGAAAAAGCACAGGGAACTGACATTTAGACATGCCAGGAGGGGTGGGCATTAATAATAAGTACTGGAGCTGTTTCCTTGTAGAAGGTTTAGTGTTGGTAGAACTTTGTGTGCTACAATAATTGCTACAAGAAGTCTGATAAAGTGCTAGACTAATAAGCTAGTAAAAGTGCAGGAGAGGAGAGAACTAGCAGATCTAAGGGAAAAAAATTGAAACGCAGAATCTGGCACCACTCAGAAGCTTACAAACAGTCCTGGATACAGGAAATCTGTATCTGGACTAGACTAGTTACAGGAAAGGTGGGAAACAAGCCCAAATGTGGGCTTTTAATTCAGAAAGTTGAAAAAGAGGGGAAAAAACTGCCCAGCCAGCTAATAAACTACAATTACTGGGCCAGAAACCATTCCTCTTGTGGTAGATAGGCCACCTAGTGTTTACCACTCCCACTGATAAGCTAGAAGGCTTCCCTCCAACACAGAAAGGCACATAATAATTGATGTTAATGAGGTTTGTAACAGCATGTAAGTGTACAATTATATATTTAAAAATACACTTGCTGTAGCAGTGACTCAGTAGCTCAGTCTGTTAAATATTTTGAAAACATTAGTTTTGGGTCCACGGTCCTGGCTTCAAATCCAGTGCTGTCTAGCATTTAAAATGCATGTATGTGTACATCACTTTTATGAATTCTGATATGTAAGACTGTCTCATTATCTATTTCTCCACCCAAAGCAGTACAGATGGAATGTCTGCTTTTCAGTGATGGAAGTCAAAGCTCTACAGATAGGAACACAGTTAATATATTCCTATTACAACACTAGAAAGTACATACAGTGTTAGGTCAAAATCCCCTGTGAAGTATGTAATTCAGATGAGGCCCAGTAATATCAGACTACAGCACACAATGATTTGTTAGTGATATTACAGATAACTACTGCTGCAAAAGTAACCTACACATATAGAGGTCATTGTAGCACATGCGTTCCAGATGACTAGCATAACATAACACTTGACTTGGCAGTTGTCCAAATGGTTGACATAATGGTAAATGTAGCCCATACCTTGTTCTATGACACATCAGCCATGCTGCCTTTTACTCTGTTAATGATACATTTGGCTACCATACTTACCTTAAACACATACCTCAATTTCCTGTGGGATGGGTGCTCTGGGTGTACACCAAAGCTGCCAAAGGTCACACCGTTACTCATAAGTGTTGTTGTCCTCCACATTCTGCAGCCTGTGTGACTATGCTTATTACCTCCAGCAGCAGCAGCTGCAGCCAGTAGCACACACATCTGTACATAATAAATATCTACTACAAACATTCTCTCTGTGCTGATGTAGTATCTTTACCCCATAATTTTCACCCCAACATATGAGAAAGGGGATGGGTTCTACATTGAGGCCTTATATCTTGTTAAATTGTTGCATGGGGTTGCCTTATTATACTGCAAATCAGCTGTGTATGCTGCAAATAGCATTCCTGAACCACAGACTGATTCAGGGTGAATCACCTACTAATGAAAACCATTTTAAAAAGGCAGACTCCTAGCTAGTGGAACCATTGTATATGAGAGTTACTTTCTATGATGAACTTGTTGTCACAACACTTATATACCTGTATCTTTCAACAGAGGAGTATTGTATTCCATCAGGTATGTAACCATTTTGTTTCCAACATGATGCATATGTTTGAATATACTTAGGGGGAATGGGGATTACATCAATTAGCCTTTCTTAGAACTGTACAGATGACATGTCATTGATCTGCAGCTATGTAACACCTACATAGGATGTAGACTACAAGAAGGGGTATAATGCTGTCTATTAACTAGAGACACAGGTCTCTTGGATACTTCCTTTGTTATTTGTAATAATACACAGCTATTTGATTGGCATTGTATTCTATACATATCTTATGGAGGGTTCCTGTTATGGGCACACTACAAGTGGACTCCTGTGTTGGGTGTGTGATTGTATGTGAGTATCTATCATGACACAAACAGAAGATGATCACTATCGCTATTATCATAGTTGGTCCCTCACCCTTTGTATGTTTGGCACTTTGTTGCATATGTTTGGCACTCTGTTGCATATGAGATGTGTAATCAAGCAGGGAATACTGATAGCCTTCCTTTATTGCTGTATCTGTGCATACTGTACACCCACATATGTGAGCCTGACGTGTTCTAATTTTTGTTTTGCATTTCAGGTGATATCATGCATGCCAGATGCTGCCCACCTTTCACTAAGGCTGACAATTAAATCATAATTGAGGCTTTAAGACAACACTACCAAGTCCTGCTTTCCAGATGGAGGGCAAATAGGCAAGAGTGACAAACCCTGTTGGACAAACTGGTCCATAAAATAAATATTGTGGGTCACCAGAATCATACATATGAGCATGTGCGACACTGTGCCGCAAACATGATCCACTCGGCACGCAGATGGGCAGCGGATGTGACCAGGTATCATCAGGTCGCTGGATGTGGGCCTGCAGAGGAACAACCTCTGTCAGTCATTGAAGAATTCCTGGTGAATCTTGCAACACATGACAGCTCCCAGGCACCCATCACATGATATTTTGCGGATGTGGGTGCCACTGTTTCCACAAAAGAGGAGGGTCCAGGTATTTTTATTTGGATCAGCATTGGAATACTGTAGCACTTAGCGTGTCAGGGTGTACATAGTTTTACATGGATATCAGGTGTTTTATGGGGTCGGGGAAGGAGGTTAGCTGCAGTTTTAAGCTCATGCAGATATTGTGACCCACATACCTGATAACATAGCAGCTATTGTAAATGGGAGATATTTGGAAGTAGTACCAATGTTATAATGTAACATGTGATGCTGTTTACATTACCTCTCCCTCAAATGTTTTTCAGGACCATCAGGAATAGGAGGAGGCCATGCTCCTGCTGCTGGTAAACACAAAACATTTTTGTCAGCGATGTATATTTACTTCAAGGCATTAGCTAAAGTGTCAACCAAGGCCTGCTGGCTGGATTGATGTACTGTCTGCAAGACTGACAAATGTACAGATATGTTCTTACTGTACACACTTTAGGGTCATACCTATGCCTGTGAGTGTGGCCACAGTGATTGATTTCAGTATTGTCAGGACTTTTCAGCTGTCCATACTAGCAGCTGTCCATACTAGTAAACTGTGCAGAGATCTGCAGACTGTCAACAGTGTACATAATTTATGTTTTGTTCATGAGAGTCTAGTTTAAAGATCTATTATTTTCAAATACTTATAGATTTGGGTTAGACAATAATGTCATCTTGTCCTATTATATCAGATTGTGGGTTATACAAGACTGTAATAGTGACAGCTGTGTATACAGCTTAACATAAATTGCAACATAGTACTGCACAGCATAGTAGTGCAGGTATTAATGTGATGATTTCCCTTTATATCACAAGTGACCTGAAAAGTTGGTCTTTATCCCCTTCACAACCTGATGTCAGTGTCTCTTCAGACTCTGATTATGACGGTGGCCAAAGTGAGGCACAGCTGAGGTTGCAGGGGCTGAATCTGTCACAGAGGTTTACATCCCTCATCTGCTCTCATTATCCCCATACACATTCAGTATGCATGCACAAACCCAGTTCCCTAAGGCCACAGATATTGGGCCATTTGGAGGGTGGAGACATTGAACAGGGAAGCGTGGCTACTGTGGCTGCAGTGAGTGTCAACACTGACCATCAAAACAGTTGGTGAGGTTCCACACAGGTTGACTGATAGGAGTGCTCATAGGAGGCCTGCTGTCCCTCCACCACCTGTTGCAGGTGTCTCATCATGTGTCACTCGGCATATATTTTGGGCCATCATGGAGGCACAAGCATGTTCTCAAAGGAATTCCAGATGAATGCTCAAGATTATGGATGCAGCACAGTCTGACATCTGTGACTGCCTCCACAGCATTGCTGATACCCTAGATTGGTTGACTGATGCAGTGGAAAGATGTTGGTCTGAGACAGATTGCACACTATCTGTCTTGGAACTCACATTATCTGTGATGGAATGTCTGGTTGGAACTGAGCTTCGGACTTATGGACGTTAGTCAGCAGCTACATCTGCTGAGAGTCCACGTGGCCCTGCACAATCACATTGTCGTAGTTGGTAGTAAATCCAGTGCTCCAGAGGGGAGTGTGCTGTCCACACCAATATGTGGCAGGCCATGGCCTCATGGTCATGGGCATTCCTGTGGAGGACATGGTCCTGGCAGACAGCAGTCACCCTCAGGTAGTAGCCCAGCATCTGACCTTGGGCATGGAAGTGCCAGTTCAATTCCTGACAGAGACAGTTCTCATGTTTGGGGGTGGAGATGATGAACTGTCAGCTCTACCATGCACAGCTCAAAGCTGTCCAACATACAGACATGTAGGGCTAGCACTGAGTTTGGTTGTGTTCATGCAGACACTCACAAACAACTGTCACATTCAGGTCACCTACAGACACACATGTCCCATTTACATGGTCTGTCTTGCCTGGTTCCCTTTCTGACTCACACACACACACACACACACACACACACACACACACACACACACACACACACACACACACACATGCTTGCCAACCTATTGGGTTAGCCTAGGCTTCCTGCACCCCCACACAACACTCTGTGCAAGTGATGATACCTGTGCCACATCCCTGCCATCCTTCTCATTGATGCAGGGAAATGAAGCTATGTGTCTGATGCACACGGTGACTATCTAAATGAATATGTATTTGTTTCATCCATTATTGCCTTTGACATACTACTTGTAATGGTCAGTTACAGATATTGTACACTACCATTAGTAATGAGTACCACATTATTTTGTGTATGTTACATTGGATGTTGTTGTAATGGCTGTGTTAGTCACACAATGAGAGGTGTCTCATGGAACTGTTTACATTTTACTTTCAGGACTGTGTAGGGCACACCAATGGTTACACATATACAATTAACCCATGAATGTCAGAACACAGGATGGAATGACAGCACAGAAGAAAAATGTCATCAGAAAGGTAAAACAGTATAGGTGCATGGCTGCATAGGTTCATATGTGTATAATAGGCTAACAAAAATAAGGGCTTCTTTCAGCCTAGCCATTCATCCCTATACTCTGACAAGGTCTGATACCCTTGATAAGTGTAAGCAGGGTTTTGTGAGCTGAGACATGTAGAAGCCGGGGCATGAGAGATGAACCACCTACAGTTTCCCTGTGTTCATTAGAGACATTTGTCCTAAAGCACTTATCATTTTTGTGTTCCCCATCCTATCGTGTAACTAGCACATGATTTGCAGTAGGGTGGAACTCTACTTCACATGGATGGGGAGCCTGTTATATTTTGGGTGTAGTCTGTGGACTATATACCTGTCTCTACAGCATGTCCTATTTATACCACAGTCAAGGTGTAGGTGTGTGGGACAGGTAATTCTCATGCTAGTCCTTTCTTGGGCATGCAGGAGGTACACAGTGGTGTCTGACACCTCCATGCATGGCAGGCATACATCTCTCCTCCAAAGCATGTAGGAGACAGAATACACAGTTGCGGCCTTCATGCGATCTGCATAGGGCATGTTATATACATTGTGCATTGGTTTACTGTGGAACCTTTGTGGATGTTACAGTTGTCAGATATGTCTGGTTAGTTACATACCAAAGGTGGCATTGCACTCAATGACAGGTGTGAACAATGATTTTCTTGGATGTACACGCCATACCTTTGTGTATAGGTTGCGCAATATAGAATGAATCCCCAAATTTTACCAACCCATGACAGTCAGAGGCTAGATCACTATTTATGTGTTCATAAAACCCTGACTATTGGGTCAGCTGTTGGAGTTGTGCAGTCAATACGATAGTTACCAGGGGTAGATAACTTCCCAAGGGAACTCAATATGACCAATTTCCATCCTATTGTCATCTTATCCTCATCTCTAAAATACTAGAAAAAAATGCATTCACCTACAAATTTTACCCTACCTCATAGATAACCATCTGCTTACCCCCAAACAACATGGGTTCAGACCTAGCCACAGTACTACCACTGCTCTCCTCTCATTCCTCGAAATCATCAACAAAGCTTGTGACTCCAGCTATCTAGTATCAACCCTCCTCCTGGACTTATCCAAGGCCTTTCATACTAATTCTTATAACCTTCTTCTATCCAAACTCTCTAATCTTAACCTATCTGTCTCCTCTATCAACTGGTTCACTAGTTACCTCTCTGACATACAATAAGCTGTCAAGTGGAAAAAAAACACCTCCTCCTTCCTTAAGACCCCTACAGGTGTACCCCAGGGTTCTATATTAGGTCTCTTACTCTTCAACATTTTCATTAATGACTTCCACCAGTCCATCCCTAATGCTAACTAGTCCAATAAGCAGATGACTCTACAATCATTTGTTCTGACATCTCCATTTCCTCACTCCTAAAATTAACCTGAGAGACCTTCTCTTCCACTGAGCACTGGATGTTAGATAATCATCTAGCACTCAATGCATCAAAAACTAAACTTATGATATTTACTCCCTCTAAAAACAGTACTATAGACAAGAACTATTTCTCTGTTATCCACCAAAACAATACCTCTCTTGAGATAACACTCCATGCCAAACTTTTAGGTGTCCTCATCGATGAACAGTTTAAGTTTAATATCCACATACAAAACAATATCAAGAAAACCCTCCAGAAACTTGGTATGCTTTACTGCCACAATTTCTACCTCACTACCACTACTAAGTTAGTTCTCCCTACTATATACCTCATTCCCTCCCTGCTATATGGTGCCCCACTTCTTACTAATCTACAAACTTCCCTAAAGGCAAAACTCTTTTCCTGCTACAATAAAATGTCCAAGTTTGCTACAGGTTACAAATCCTCCACCCACCACTCTAATGCTCTTCACAAACTAAAATGGCCAGAGGTCCTCAATTATCTGACCTATACTCAACTCACTCAAGCTCACAAACTTATCTTACATCCATCTCTCTGTCCCTCTCTTGCCTCTTCTCTCAAAAATGCATCTACCAGATTGAATTCTGAGATCAATAACCAGAATCTGATTGAACTACACAAACCTGCTCATCCACCAGGCAAACAACAACTACCCTTCTCTCTAGCATGGCTTTCATTCATACCACCCATAACCACTCTACCTTTAAAATGCTGCTCCATTCCCATCGCGTATCCCTCTGGGAATGCTTCTGTTCGAAGCCTGGATAACTCCCTTCACCATTATACCCTGTTTCCCACTCTTCCTCCCTCTCTCTTCTCATACCTCTCACTAACCTACCACAACTCTTACCATCCTCTCTTCCCTCCTCTTTACATTCCACATACACTACTTCTTGTACTATTCTGTCTCTTCTTCCTCAACATAAAATCCTCCTCTCCCCACTCTCTACCCCTGATATAACTCTCATATGATACCTATGCATATCTCCTTCACCTCTACTGCTATACTCCCACTGTACAAACAACATACTTGTAAATATGTACTAAAAATCTTTTTCAAATTTTCAATTTTCTTTAAAATATTTTTTTCTGTAAAATCTATTTCAACACCGTAATACTCATTTGTTACAGATTTTTTTCTAAACTGCATAAGGTCCTACATCTGTATAATGTCTTATGTCTATAGAATGTCTGTATTTTACTACTGTATTACTCATTTGTTTATGCATTTTTCATATTTGTGTAATCTCTCATGGAGCTTTTCTCCCCGTGACTCCATTGAAAACAGGCTGTTCTTGGCCCACTGGACTATCCTCGTAAGCAAACTGTAAAATAAAATAAAATAAATAAAAAATAAATAGCACTGTGCATTCCTTGGCATTTGGTGTTAGTCCATGGCTCTGTCAACAACTGAATGTCTGTGTCAGCCCATCCTGGATAACTATTGAGTCAGTGTGGGATTCAATGACAGCTCCTAATTTGCAATCTTCTGGAAATTTAGTCAGTCAGAGGCCAATGACAGTGGCTGTGACTGCAGAGAAGTAAATGCCTAGAAGGAGCAGTCCCAGGAATGGTTTGTGAGGGAGTCCATTGGTGACTGGCCTCAGTGTAGTGGTGGACTCCCCAGTGCTATTGTCCTGGATAATGTATGTCATCCACTTGGCTATCTACCGGCTGGCATACTAGTTTGTAACTAACCTACAGTTTGTCAACAATGTCTGATGGCCTAATAGTGACAAATTATTTTGTCACGTCATAGTAAGTAGGTTGAATCATTTTCCCCTCATCCATTGCTTTATTTACCACTCAGTGAGGCCCACCAGGTAGGGTAGGCATGATCTATCCTTGACAAAACCAAACTGGGTTTGGTCCAGTGTCTGTAGTTGTACTACATCTTTAATGATCATTTCCATGATAATTCCTTTTATGGCTTTAAATATCAGACTACTGAGACTTCTGGGGTTCTCTGCATACTGATTGTCCTGTGTGCAACTTGATATTACAGTTAATTCTATCATGGTTTCCAAGAAAATTGTCACCTAAGGTGTCTGTGTCTGTAGAGAGCACAAGCAGACACTAGAGGGGAAACTAATATGTACACCCTGTAAAGGTGAGGGTGGAGTATTTACACAGTTATTCTGCAGTTAGAAACTAATCAAGCAAGGTGTACTGAAAACAAACAATTACCTTATGTAGAACACTGAAAAGAGGAGAGTGCCCTGAATTGCTGGTGCCTGGCTATTACTACTGCTTGTCTCATCAAAGTCACACTCTGCTGGGATACAAAGCTCCTATTCTTTTACTCTCACCAGAAGCCAAATGTTAGTACCAAGCTCAAGCTGAGTTGCAGGCCACAGCCTGTGTGTTGATCCACACAGTTGTCTCATATGATACAAGTTTCTGTAGGCTTGACATACTTTTTTCCAAGTAGATGCACTGATTAGCAACCAGAGCAATTATTTGACTTTTGCATGTACTATGCCTTGTGTTTCGAGCCTCATAGGATTTGACTAGGGTATTGACCTCATGGTGATTAGGAGCACAGCTGCTGCATTACAATACAATGTTCAATGTTAGATGACATAGATGTCCAAGGTTGCTCTATCAAGCTCCACAGTGGCAGTGATCCATGTTAGGTGACAATTTCACAGCAATTCATGCAGCCCACCCTTCAACAGCATAATGGTGGACATCTGCATGACATGGATGTGAGGCCTACTGCAGAGGAGTAGCCACCTTTGACCAATGTGTTTCGCCCACTCACATGTCCTAGTTATATCATACTGTACATTTATGTTACTGGAACACAATTCTGTGTTCACACATCATTTCACAGAACATCCAATTGCTGTCTGGTTGCTTTACAGCCATTGTAGACTTGCAAGACCAAAGTGATGACTGCAAAGTTGAACAAGTTTTCTGTCCATGTATAGACATCCACATCTTCAGTGCAAAGTGTGCTTACAGATAGTGTGTTTGAGGCTGTCAACTGCAAGGGTGTAGCAGTATGACCCTAACTTTGCTGGAGTTGTACACTGTCACATTTGTAAGTATGTTATTGCAACCCTGTCTAATAGCAGTTTTATGGTTAATGCAAGTGCCATGTGCCTGGCAAAGCATGATACTCAATTTACCATGTTATGCCACACTTTCAGGTACTGTTTTACCTTGAGATAACATAAAGGTGATAACATGTTAAATTTAAGCATCTGTCAGACTACTGCCTAACCATGGCCTGTTGTGACATATACACAAGCAAGAATCTATTGGTAATGGCATTATCACTGACTGCTGATGAGATGTGTAAAACGTTCCCAACCCTCTACTCCTACTCCACACAAACACAATGTGTGAAAGATGTGACTATATTAAAAACCTTAAATCCATGCTCTCTCACACAGCAGTCAGTACATATGATAATGAGTGGGTTGCCAACATGCACACTTCACCTACTACTCCACCCAAATCAACATCACACATACCTACATGTGTGGCAGTCCTTACCAGACACATAAATAAACACTGGGCACCTCAGAAACCCAAATGTAAGCTCCCTACACATAATCCTACCTCTGCAGAACATAATACACATAATAGCTCATGCACCACTGTCTTACTGGTCAAACAGCTAAGGAAAAACACAAAATCAAACATATTACTCATAGGTGATTACATCATGAGACACATTGATGTGCCTCTCACCAGGCTACATAAGGGGAAAGGTCATGGTCAGTTTTCTGTCAGGTGCCAGGATACGCCACATCACATATACACTCAGGTCTATTAATGTCAAGTACTGTTATGACTACTTCATGGTTCCTGTTGGTGGGTACAACTTGAGACATACTTCTCTGTACTGTATTCAGAAACATGACTGAGCTTACAGACTATGTGTCTCAGGTAGGTATGCCCTTGGCCTTGAGCTGCATTTTTCCATCAACTAGGATGATGACTCAATACAAACAGAAAATGATTGACTTCAATAATTGCCTTAGTGTGTGGTGTCATTGTAAGGGCATCCACTATCTCTCAGCCTGGGATGATCTGTTCAACAGACCTCAATGCTTTGCCAGAGATGGACTTCATATGTCACCCCTGGGATTTTGGCTACTGGCCATGGCTATTGCCACCACCATAGTGCACCTTTTAGGTGGTGTCTCAAGGGAAAATTTTCCAATGAGAAAACGCCATCTGCAAAGAACATCACATTTATGCTGCTAAAAGCTAAGAATTTCCCCACAAAACTCCACTTACTGGGAGCTGTACCCACCTTGGAAGATGCAGACATTTGTGCAGTCACAGACACCAGTGTCAAGGCTGGGGAAAGCACCACAGCCATTCCAGGTTACACTTCCTTCCACACATTCAGACCTCAGAGTTAAAGTGTGCAAAGTTAATGGAAGCAGTGCATATGTACTCATTAAGGATAGATGCACATCTAGATTGGTTAGATAGTATGATTCCCTGGAGAAGCTGCAGGTGCTATTAATTGCTTATAGGACACCTAATCAAGCCATGGCCAGCTACAGGAACAACTCCATGAATCAGGACATATACTGTATTGATATGGATCTACTTGAGTCTATCAAAATACATCAGAATAAGATGGTCTGGGTGATTTTAACTACCCACCAACTGGGTAGATTACTCATGCTCAAACTTACTTGCCCAGAGGTAAGTTGACTTCCTTAACTATGATGCCATGGACCAGTGGTTTGACATCCACACAAGGGGAGTCAATGTACTGGATTGGTTGCTTACAAATATGGTTGACCACTGTGGAACTTCCACTGTGAGGTCCTCCCTGGTGAGATCTGATCACAAATTGGTCTTATTCTAAGTAAGTATCACACCTGACACCCCCCTTACAGCAGATAAAGTAATAAAGTTCAACAAAGCAGATTATAACCTCCTTTGAGCTTAGCTACACCACCACCCACAGATGGGACAGACAGCTATGCTGAACTCTACAACAATGCTTTATAAAAGCACCTGTACAACTGCATTGACTCACTTGTACCTGACAGGAGCAAAACAAGCTCCTCATGGCACAACAAACCTGCCAGGTGGACAACTTCCATTAGCAGCCTTTACAATAAAAGGTAGACATTGGTGTCGAACATTAGGAAGGAAGGAACCACCTAAAATGGAAGTACTCCCTCCTCAGCTTAAATAAGCAAATAAATGTTGTTGCAAAGTTCTGAAATATAGTATGGGACAAAGTTATCCCCCTCCTAAAAGGACAACCACAAGGCATTGTGTAGTTACATGTGTAACATAAAAGGAAAGGCCCACATTGTTGACAAACCCATAGGTTCATAGGTTTCATAGGTGTCATAGGTTGGTACTAGGCTATTGGCCCTAGGGCCTATACAAGCCTAGCCAAACAATTCCCTGGACATTTCTTCCCACAATATTTACTTCCCTGGGCCCCACAGGGTGACTGACATGATCCCCAGGGTGAATTTCCTATCACCCATCTCCCATCAAGGTTCCTTTTGAAGAGGGCCAAGGAGGCGCTCTGCTTGACATATATGGGTAGTCTATTCCAGAGTATGGGGAGTCTCTGGGTCAGGAACCTATCCCTCCAGCCTGTTTTGTTCATTGTGATGACAAGGTTTAGATCCCCGGAGTGTGTGGCTCTGAGGGATTGGGATTTCTTTAAGTGGAGCATGTCCAACAGGTCAGGGTTTGACATGGCCTAGTATATTAAGCAGAGATCACCTCTGAGTAGACTATATGTCACAGAGTACAGCTGGAGTTTTTTTAGACGGTCAGCATAGGGCATCTGCTTTAGGCCTGCGATTCTTTTAGTGAGGTTTTTCTGCAGCCTTTCCAGCTGTTGCAGATGTCATGTGAGGTACATATCAAATTCGGCATTGTACTCTATAATGGGTCTAATGAGGGATGAGTGCAGTGGGACAATGACCTCCTTTTTTCTGAAGGAAAAGCTCTTAGAGATGAGGTGTGCCACATAGAAGGATTTCCTGACTGTTTTGGTGATGTGGTTATCGAAGGTGAGACCACTGTCCACCTGTGTCCCTAAGTCTCTCATCGCACTTTCAGTGTTTAGTGTACTGCCACATATGTGGTATTTCATGGGTACATGTTTTTTCCCAAAGGGGATAACTATACATTTCTTGGCATTAAGCTTGAGCCCCTGGCTCTGGCATCAAGCATCTTTTTCTGTAATGCCCTTTTGTAGAATATCCACATAATTTTGGGTTTCAATAATGGCTCCCAGTTTGCAGTCATCTGCAAACTTTGTTAGCCAGAGTCCGTTAGTGTTGGCCTGTACTTCAGAGAAGTAGATGCCAAACAAGAGCAGTCCAAAGACTGAACCCTGAGGTACTCCACTTGTCACTTGTCTAAAATAGATATCACTGCCAAGTCTCAAACCCAGGAATCTGTGCACTAAGTCAGAGCAAAATGCCACTACACCAAATCAGCTGTGTAAATAAACAGCCTCTGAAAGGCTCGAACCCAGGGCCATGCACACCATACACATAGTGATTTACCACTAAGCCATGCCAGATATAAATAACCAGCCCTTGCTAGTCTTGAACCCAGAGCCCTGCACAGTATAGCCACAACAATTTACCACTAAGCCATCTGAGCTGATCATAGTTAATTATACCATATATAATGGGCCTGTAGACATAACTAACCTATTGGCCAACAGGTTCTGTGATAACTGCATTCCCCTATCCCCACCACACATAAACCATGACATCCCTACAACCTGTCACATACCTTGTATCTCTAAAGAGCAGGTAGTAAATGGCCTCTTTAAGTTAACAAATACAGCATCTATCACACCTGGTAACATCCCTGGCTGTGTACTACATGGGATCCAATATGGATTACTAACACCATTGGGAACTCCTTGCAGTTATAGTGTAACCACTGGCTGTGTCCCTGCTGACTGGAAAATGGCCACTGTTATCCCCTTGCACAAAGGTGGTGCAGCCACTGACCATGGTAACTATGGACCTATTTACCTGAATAGCTATATCTGTAAGGCCATGGGGCAATTCATTATAGACCTTATCAACAAAGATATAACTAATCTACAAACACTTGACCCTACACTGTTTGGATTTGTGAAAGGGAGATTGTGCCTGTTAAACCTGGTGGACATCTAGTCACCAATGATGTGGCTGAGGGGACATCTGTGCATACAACCACTTGGACTTAGGCAAGCTGTTTGACACTATCCTGCATTCAGGTATCATTGACAAGCCCACGCAGCTTGCCATCAACATTAATATTATTAGTGAGGTCAATAACTGGCTCACTAATAGAACTCATATAATTAGAATAGGGGTGTCCACCTCCAATAGCAGAGCTATAACCAGTGGTGTTCAACAGAGTTCAGGCCTGGGTCCTCTAATGTTTGGAATCCATTTATCCAACATACAGACACAAAGTGAATGTCTGTGACTGACAAAGTTTGCCGATGCCTTCAAAATGGGAGCAGTCACAGAATCTCCAAATTATGTCAACATCCTACAAGAAGGTCATACATGACCAAATAATTGTTGCCTCAATCATGGCTTTAAACTCCATGCAAATATATGTAGTATCATTCCTTTTGTAACAGCAATTTTCCTGCTAAGTAGCACATCAGTAGCAATATCTTAAGTGCAAACTCAGGTATGAGACACCTAGGCACAAAGACCTGGGCACATACGTTTACATCTACCTTACCTTAGATCACCATGTCTCTACAGTTGTAAGAAGGGCATTGTATTGCTCATGTCATAGCTGAGGGCACTGTTACCCAGATGTGAAGTAGTTATAACCTTCATGTACCCTTCCCTCATCAGGCCAATATCTGAGTGCAATGGCCATTTGTTTATTTATATTTCCAAGCACCAGTGGCAATTGCAGATACCACAAAAGTTCCTCACAAGGGAAATCGAAGTCTTCAGCATCTGTCCTATGGGGATCATCTGAAATTACTGTCACTTTCATCTGTGTCATACAGACTACTCAGAGGTGATCTCCGCCTTGCATACAAGGCAATCTGTGAAGCTGCTTTATTGGAAATGTTGCATATCTGTAAGTCAAATGGTACAAGGATTACTCACTGTAAGGACCTTAACCTGGTATGTGACATCAATAAACCATGCTGGAGAGAGAGAGATATGTCTACCAGAGTTTAACAAACCTTTGGAACAGACTCCCACATAATGTTAAACAGAGCACCTCATTGGCCCTCTTCAGATGCAATCTGTATGATTAGATGGATGACCATAATTTCACCACAGGGGTTCTGCCTTTGTCTCCCTTGAACAGGGGCAATAGGTGATGATCATGGAAAAAAGGTTAAGAACTTGGCTAGGATTGTAAGGGTCCTAGGGCCATTAGCCTAGTAAAGTCCAATGATCCAATGATCCCATAGGCTGAGGTAAAATGCTCTAACTAACATTCACACACACCAACTTGGCTGCAATGAAAATAGTTCCACTACCAATTAATGTTTACAGAACACTGCACAACCCACACACACCAAAAGTTGACTGCAATGAGATTAGGACCCCTAGCTATTTCGTTTTACATACTACAGATCACAGTACCTAACACATGCACAACAGCTCAAGTATGACATTAGTTTGTCTTTAGGTACTCTTATGCTAGATGACAACAGCAGGCTTTGTGAAGAACAGGAATTTGGAGGCCTGCATCACTTGATATGCCGAAAATAGAGCAAATCCCTGCCTCCTTCTAAGTCAGTGTGATAAACATATTTGTGTTTTAGGGAAATGTAGGTTTGCATCAACTGCAAGGGCAAAAAAGTGCAGATCAATTGCAGATTCGATGTTAGCAGGGTAATCACACATGTTTTGTAGGGAGATGGACATACACACACAAACACACCAAGTGGGCCCCTACCTATCTAGTCTTACCCACTACAGAACCCAATACTTAATGCATGCACCACTGCTTAAGTCTGACATAAAAAGGTTGTTGATAGTCTTATGGTAGATGACATCAGCAGGCTTCATGGAAGACAGGTGTTTGGAGGCCTGCTTCAACTGTAAGGGCCAAACAATGCAGATTGATTGCCGTTGGCAAGTCAGTAGGGGATTCACACTTGTTTTGTACAGGGATGCACATACACAAACACCAAGTGGGCTGCAGTCAGATTAGAACCCCTATATATCTAGTCTTACCCACTACAGAACATAGTACTTAACACATGTGCAATGGCTCAAATCTGTTTCATGAATGACTGCAGACAAACTACTAGTACTTAATGCAGGTACTATGGTTCAAGTCTGCTTTATGAATGACTGCAGATTAAATACTTGTAGAGGACATAAAGAAGGCCTGTGTTGAACAGTGTATGTGGCCTGCATAGTAAAACTGCTTCTTACTGTCATCTGCATCTAGTAGCCTAGAAGTCAGATAACTGTTTTTTCATCCAAGCTATGTAGCAACCATAGTCGAGTTGGCCATATGTGTCTATTTGCATTTGGATGGGCAAGTCTGTGGCAAAAACAATTTGCCCTGTCAATGAATGAGTACATAACATTATACATTACTCAACTTGTTCACTCATTGGTGTATGTGTGGTGACATCCAACAGGCATAGGGGGCTGTAAGTAAGTGCATTATCTACTGTTGATCCCTTACTTTTGGTCCTTTGACCAAGATTATATATGTGATACAGTGCAGCTTTACTCACCATAATCTGGGTATGCTGGGCAATAGAGACATACACACACACACACACACACACACACATATATATATATATATATATATATATATATATATATATATATATATATATATGTATACAACAGGGACACACACACACA
>NC_056729.1:1310504011-1310576511 GCF_019279795.1 Protopterus annectens
ATAACAAGTGGATACTTCTAAAATAGAACCATGAGCACCATCACTTAGGGTGATTGCCTTAGACCTTTGAGCTACAGAAGCTACTTGACAGACAGGGGGTCATTCATCATATAATCACCTGCATAAATATGTACATCGGTTATTCCTCTGTTACCTAAGATATATTCTGTTTGTTTGTATGGTATTCTGAAGAAGTTTTTATTAAAAAAATGAAAGCGCTAAATTTACACAGTGTGGATTCTGTCTTTCCTTTCTGAGGTCTTTGGCTTGGTTACCTAAGATATATAATATGAGATCAATTTCTATTTTACTGTCTTGAGACTGAGTGAAATGCACATATACCATAGAGGAGTTACTGTTTCAGCAGTTACAAGGAAATACTGCTGTATTGGGGGTGGGAGAACCACATGTTTTGCTGGGATACACGCTAGTCTGACCATCATTTCACCTCACTGTCTAACATTTCCCTTCAGTGAAGTACCAGTAATCTGTTGCAGAGGGACTGCATGAATATTCCATGCATGAGACCTACTGAATAGAAATGGAAACATGTTAGTGGAATGGGTATCTGTAGTCACATGTAGATGTCATTTCTGTTCAACTAGCCCACTATAGTTACCTGCATAATATAGCCGGTCCATACATACAATGTATCATAATAATCCACTACAGTACTGAGTAGGTTATGGACTTACCCTGTATATGCAGCAGTTAACCAACTGTAGTTCAGGGCTGATGCAAGCAGTACACAACCAATACATAGACAGGTACAGGATGTGTGAGTTGCCTGGCCTCAGTTTTAATTTATGTATGTGAGTAGGTGTAAGGTGCCAGTCCCTAGGTCCCAAGGTCATCAGTGAGTGTATTATGCATTGTGTCTTAGCCAAAGCCATGGCATATTGAGCATGCCTACGTCTGCCTTCAGGTACATCAGCAGAGGGTTCCTCCTCTGAGTCCTCCTATGACTGTGGCTGTGGTGACCTAGGCACTGGTGGGGGGGCTGTGTATCCTTTCCCTTTGCTGATCCTGCTGCAGCTGCTTCCACAGGATAAGATTAATTAGCATAGCACATACTGTGAATATTTCTGCAGATGTGGCTGGAGTATACTGCGGAGCTCCACCAGATATATAGATGCATCAGAGCAGTGACTTCAGAAGCCCAAACACAAGCTCTATGATGTGCCTAGTTTGTGCGTGTGCCTAATTACGGCCTTCTTCTATGGGTGAGTGTGCATTTCTGATGGATATCATCATCCATGGTTTCAGGGCTTAGCCAGCGTCACCCAGTAAATGCCTCTGTGGGTTGTCACCCTCCTAGCAAACATCTGGTACAGCAGTGATGTGTGCCAGATATAGGAGTCATGATAACTGCTAGGGTTGCCAGCACACACATTCAGGATAACCATTTGGGTATTGCGCACAACTTCACAGTTGATGAAGTGGTACCCTTTGTGGTTAACATAGATTGTACCCTGCTCACCAGGTAGTGCCTTGATGTGTACATGTGTACAATCTGTGGCACCCAGTATTTCAGGATAGTGTGCTACATGGTAGAAGTGTTGCATATTGCTGACCCTCACCTTAGGGGAAAGGAGCAAAGATATGTGCTCACTGGCATGTGTACGTATAGCATACAGGAACTGGTGGAGCATCCTATATGCAGATGTCTGTGACACTCCCGCCATGTCCCCAGTTAGTCTTTGAAAAGTACCTGTAGCTAGTATCCTAAGAACTACACATACCTTTGCTTCGACTGGGTTGGGTTTCCATCTCTTAGTTCTGACTCCAAGTCGAGGGCAGCAGTGAGTTCTTGTAATATGTCCCTGTCCACCCTGTGATGCTCTACAATCTCCAGCTCATGTAGCTCCTGGAAGGTTACACTGGGGCTGAATACTCATCTCCTTTTGGCCTAGGCCTATTGTCAGCAGCACCAGCAGCATTGACTTCAGTCTCTAGCACATACAGATGTACTATAGCTGCACAGCCCCTACCATTATCCCAGTTAAAATTCCCACGTCTCTACACCAATGGTCCAGAGTATTGAGGGAAAATTAGAATGTAGGGTGTATGCATACTTATACAGTTCTGCTTTAGGTCCACCATGTGGATACAGTTCACCTGCGTAGGATATAATTGACATAATTTAAATTCCCTACATTAATGCTGCAGTGTGCAGCATAGCTTATACAAAAGTAATAAATATTTATTTAAGATATTTGGATTTTATTCATTGCTGTTTATGTCATCACTGTCATGAGGGCAGTCTGCTCACATCACATACTAAACTATGTGGCGAACCATGCAAACACATGCACTGGGAACAAAAAATCTTAAAAATAATAAGACAGCCCCCCAATATCATCCACATCCAGTGGGAACATCAATATTGTGTAGGATCCTACATGAAGTGGATATGAGGACACTGTTCCTCCTTTTAGCAATTCAAGAAGTCCACCTCATTTGCATACATATCCATGCTGACAGCCTAGAAACTACAGGGTTCATAGCCGTGTGAGCTGGGTAACAGAACGTATGCACCATTGTATGGACTCAATGCAAGGTTCTACAGTACATTTGGAAAAAACATATTAGAAATTGTATTTATTTATTTGTTTTTATTTCTGTTAAGCACTGCAGCACATAGCACAAACATGGCAAAATTATTAAAAAAAATATTAATTTTACATATTCCCTGTCTTTTTCAGACATCCAAAATGTACTTTTTACACATATACAGTGGTGGCTCATGATATTGTCTGCAGGACTGCAGCCCCCCCCCCCCAGCTGTGAACCACAATGGCACAATCCAATAACTTTGACTTCCTCACATAGATAGTGATTCCTGACTGCTGCCTTATCAGTCCAGATTCAGGAAGAAGGCAGCAGACTGCTGATGCCCCAGAAGTGGAAGGTGATTGGACTGCAAGGTCAGCAGTTTTGGAACATTCGCAAACAGGAACCAGGAAACTGGAAGTGTGCATTCCAGCCCGTGCGAACAGAGATGAGGATGAATGAAGATGTTTGGAGTTTATCATTGCAGGTACATTATCAGGGGTTCATAGGTTCATACTAGGCTATCTGCCCTAGGGCATTTACAAGCCTAGCCAGAGTGTGTTTGGCTTTTGCCACCAATTTTAAAATGAATTTTGCTATTCCCTTTTTCGAGGTTAGTATACTGTGCATCTGTCTAACAGTGACACAGAAGTGATACCCGAAGTAAATCTACGATCTCCCATCTACTCATCAAGATTCTTCTTGAAGAGAGTCAATGAGGGACTCTGCCTAACCTGGGCTGGGATTTTATTCCAGAGTGAAGGGAGCCTCTTGGTTATGAATCTGTCTCGCCAGCATGTTCAATTTATTTCAGTGTTGAGGTTCAAGTCTCTCGAGCACGTAGCTCGATGGGATTTGCATTTTCTGAGGTGCAGCATGTCCATTAATTCCGGGTTGGACATGGCTTTATACGTGAAGCACAGATCGGCTCTGAGCAGGTGGTATGCCACTGAGTAGAGCTGGAATTTCTTTAACCGGGCAGCATATGGCATCTGTTTGAGTCCTTTGATCCTCTTGGTGAGGTACTTTTGGAGTCTTTCCAGTTGCTGCAGGTGTCTGATAAGGTACATCCCAAAAGGGGCATTGTACTCAATTATGGGCCTGATGAGGGATGAGTAAAGAGGCACGATGACCTCCCCTGATCTAGATGTGAATCCCTTCATGATTAGGTGGGCTATATAAAATGATTTCTTAACCACTTTGGCCACGTGGTTGTCGAATGAGAGATTGCTATCAACTTGGGTCCCCAGGTCCCTAATTACTTCTTCCGTACTTAATGTATTACTATCTATGTGGTTATTTGTGGGCACTTTGTTTTTGCCAAAGGGGATGACTATACACTTTTTGGCATTTAGCTTGAGGCCATGGCTCTGCCACCAGTTGTCTGTTTCTATGAGGCCCTTTTGTAGGATGCTTGTGTCGGCTGGAGAGTCGATTATGGCGCCCAGTTTGCAGTCATATGTGAACTTGGTCAGCCACAGTCCTTCTGTGTTGGCCTGTACCTCCGAGAAATATATACCGAACAAGAGAGGTCCCAGGACTGAGCCTTGTGGGATGCCACTTGTAACTGGTTTGGAGTCTGACATAGCTCCAGCAATTCTAACCATGTGGGTTCTGTCCTTGAGCCAGTTTGCAACCCGTCTAGTGACATAGGGGTTTACATTTAAGCTGGTGAGCTTATCTATAATGCCCGAGTGGGGTATTTTATCGAATGCTTTTGCAAGGTCCAGGTAGACTGTGTGGACCACCTTCCCCTCATCAATGACCTTGGTGACTGTTTCAAAGAAATTGACCAGGTTTAAGAGGCAGGATCTGCCCTTAACAAAGCTAATCTGGGTAGGATCCATTGTCTGTAGGTCCCCAATATCTTTATTTATGAGGTCCATGAAGATCCTTTCCATAGCTTTGCAGACCAAGCCAGTCAGGCTTATGGGGCGATAGTTTCCAGGATCCGTTGAGGCACCACCTTTATGGAGAGGGACCACTGTTGCTGTATGCCACTCTTTGGGTACATATCCTGTAGTAAGGCTGAGATTGAACAGTAGTTTTATGTTTGGGTTTAGTTCTTCTTGGAGTTCATGTAGGACATAGCCCGGGACACCATCTGGTCCCATTGATGCTGTGTTTTTTGCTTTGGAGAGGGTGGCTCTTACCTGAGCATCTGAGATGTCAGGGGGCAGCACTCTGCTGGGATAGATATTTTCCCTTTTGGTGGGGAAGGGGGGGGAGAAGTTTGCGCTGAACCTGTCAGCTAGGATGTTGGCAATGTCTGTGGGTTCGGTGTATTTTTTGTCATTTTGGACTAATTCTGAGCATATCTGGGAATTCCCACCCAGTTTTCTAACATAACTAAAGACAGCCTTGTGATTATCCTTTGTGTCTTGTGCAATTTTTCTCTCGAAGCTGGCCTTAGATGATTTTATGAGTGCCCGTAATTTTTTGCTAATACTGATCAGAGATGCCTTTCCTTTTGGGATTTTTCTCTATCATGTAGTAGCTTCCTCCTTCTATTGTATAGTTTGTTTATGGCTGGGGTCCACCAGACAGGACGCCTGCCTTTGTAGGATTGGGTCTTGGTTTTGTTTGGGATTGCATGATCTATGCATTCCTGAAGGTGTTCATAGAATGCGTTTATAAAGGATTCTGTGGTCTGGGCCGTATTTTCCACAGGCCCGGGGGCTTTGAAGGATTCCACCTCAGTTTTGAGGAGTGTGAAGTTTGCTTTAGAGAAGTTTTTCACTGTGGTTTTCTGGGCAGGGGCTGGGGTCGGGATGTAAATATCTAGTGAGATTAGTTTATGGTCTGATCTTACCAGTGAGGGATACACTACTGGTCTGGAGCATAGAGTCCCCATGTTGGTGATGATCAGATCCAGTATGTTTTCCCCTCTTGTGGGAGTGGTAACAAGCTGTTCCATAGCATTTGAGTTTATAAATTCTAGGAACCTTTGGGCTAGGGTGTTGGAGCTAGAGTAATGCTCCCAGTCTATGTTTGGGTAGTTGAAGTCACCCAATATAATGGTGTTTGGAGAGACCTTCATACTTTCCAGTGTTCTCAGGAAGGCCGAGTGGGGTTCCTGGTTTTGGGAGGGTGGTCTATAGCAGGCTATAAACTGGAAGACAGTTTTACCCACTGTTAGTTGCACATGGATAGTTTCTGATGCTTTGTGCTATGCCACCAACCTGGAGGTGTGGGTATCTTTGACGAATATTGATACTCCCCTTCCTTTTGTGGTTCGGTCCAAGTTTTGGGGCTGAAAAACATGGTATGAGGTATAACCTGGTAGTGCTGGGGTTCTCTCGGGAGCCTTGAACCAGGTTTCTGTTACTGCACAGATTTCAATGTTCTCCATGCTAAGGAGTGTTTCGAGTGCATGCTTCTTGCGGTTTAGACTTCTGGCATTGAGTAGCATTACTCTTAGTTTCTTATCCCTTGTGATACCTATGGAGGTGGGTTTGTCTTTTGAGCCTTGCCTAAAAAAGGCACTATGGGGGTGGAAAGAGCCTATGCCAATATCCGAAAGCCCAGGGGTGACAGGTGCAAGCCGTCCCTAGCGAATAATCGTGGCTTGTTGAGCATGTCATCCCAGGCTGACAGGCATTGGATCCCCTTTGAATGACACCAATACTTAAGCCAATTGTTAAAATTGATCATCTTGTCTTCATATTGTGGCATCATTCTTGGTGAGGGCAAGATGCTACTCAAGGTCAGGGTCATACCGATCTGGGCTACATGCTCAGAGAGCTCCTCTATGTCTCTTTTCATGTAGTCCAGGGAGGTAAGTCTCAGGTCATTCACACCAGCATGGACAATGACTGAGTCATATTTGTACTTGCTTTGGAGTGACCTGAGTGCTTGTGTTATGTGGCGGATCTTAGCGCCCGACAGGCAGCTCACCGTGACCTTCTCCTTGTTCAGCCTGGTGAGCGGGACATCAGTGTGCCTGATGATAGAGTCACCTATTACAAGTGTATCAGGTGTGTTGTTTAGCCTTAAGGGCTGTGACTGTTCAGCACACTGGCTTTGTGAGCTATGTGTTGCACGTGTTTTGTTTTGGGGTAGCGGTTGCTTGGGTGTCTGCTTTGGAGGTTTCTGTTGCTTGGGCAGATTTTTATTTAGAGCCTCCGATTATGTTTTTGTGTGTTTATGTGTTTGGTTTGCTGTCTTGGTAGGTCTATGTGAGACTGGAATCGTAGTGAGTGTGGTTTCCTTCTCCTCCTGACTGGTTACGCCAGTACTGAGTTGAGAGAGCTTAACCTCCAGTTTGGCTATATGGTTGCATCTCTGACATGTGTTGAAATTTGTTGGGAGGAGGAGAGGGTTGTCTGTGTACATGAGGCAGTTGTAACATTGCCTCAAGATTCCCAGATTCACCAGCTGGACCAGAGAGGAGATTGACAACTGACCTTTGGACATGCTAGAATAGTATTGGGAATTCCTTTATAATTGAAAAAAGGGCCAATGGGGAACAAGGTACTCAAGTGGAGTTTGTGAGGGTATAGTGCTTTTACTTTTTTACTGCTGACTTATATAATTGCTTTAGTGAGCAAGTGCCAGGCTTTAGAGTAGGAATAGGGTGCTTATTATGAGAACTAGATCAGTTCTAAGGGAAAAAGTGAAGAGCAGACTTTGTGGAGCCGAGAATGGTTTAAACCCAATTAAGCAGCGTTGCCCGATGCTGCGCTATGCGCAAAATCGCGCAAAGCCGCACTACAGCGGGTTTTATACAGGGGGGACTTGTAAGAGCTAGAAATTGGCCCAAAATGGCCAATAGACTACCAGATTCTTGTGCTGGAAACACTCCTCCAGGGATAGATAGGCTGCTCTAAGCTCCCCACTGCCACTGGTGAACAAAGAAGCCTCCCTTTATCCAAGAAAGGAAATGGGCAACACAGGAACTTTCCAAAAGTCCAGAATACAGCAAAGCCTGTATTTGGACTACCCTAGGTCAGGAAAGATGGGAAACAAGGATAATTTTTTTCTTTTTTTGCAACAAACAGCAGGAAAATGCAATAAATATGTAACACAGGCTAGCACACTTGATTGTGTAGCCTCAACAGGTAAACGCAACAAACAGGGCAAACTTTAAAAGTGCCGGTGCAAAAACAACTTTAAATAGTTTAAAACAGTTCAAGAAGCAGAAATACTTGCAGTTTAGCTAGATCGGACAGTCGCCCAGGTAGTAGCAGCAAAAAAAAAACACTTTTATCAGGTTAGCACTCACTCTTTTAGCCTCTCTGCTGCTAGCACCACTCTGCAGGACCATGAGGAGCTTGGCTGAGTAGTAACAAGTGCAAAAACTGCGCCAAAGTGGGTTTTATATTGCAGAGCCAGCGTTTTTCATTGCAGGTGAACTCAGACGAGCATGAAGCTGTTTGGATGTATTCAGGTACTCACACAGCTTTAGTGTGTTCCCTACCCACCACCATCTGTGAAACTTTTGCAGATTTTTGCCTCATATTTTGTAATGCTCATCATAAAAATCTGTGGTTTCTGAATTTTTAACTCCTTAGATAGTCGATGGTGCAGTGGTGCAGTGGTAGCATTTTTGCCTCACAACTAGAGGTTCTCAGGTTTGATTCTTGACTGGGTTGCCTTCTGTGTAGAGTCTGCATGTTCTCCCTGTGTGTGTGTTTGCTTTGGTGTCTTACCATGTTACAAAGACATGTGTCTGCAGTATTTTTCCCTGGGCCGCTGCTGAAAATTGGCTTTTGTTCCAAGCCAGACTTTACTGGTTAACAAATGTTAAATAAATAAAATTGACAGGCATTTGAATTTCAGACTTCATATTTTTCAGAAAGTACATCATAACACAAAACCTTTTATTTTAACAATTTTCTAAGTTTTTTAAGATGAATATTTGAAATGTGTCCCTGTTTTTGGGACTGTATTCTCCTATTACTGTCTTTGTCCAGGTTTTTTGTGCTAAGGTTGAGAGCTATGGTGAGAAATGAATTCAATTAATATGTCCGAGGGCTGTGTTCCCCCATTACTGGCTTTGACCAGGTGTTTTGTGCTAACAGGTTGACAGCTATGGTGAGAACTGAATTCACTAAATGGTAGCCATTTAAGTTTCAGTCTTCCTTCCTTTTGTAAAACAGGTGATTTGGCATAGTGGTATGTTGCTCTGACTGTTTTGCACAGGGTCCTGGGTTCCAGTCTTTGCAGTGAAATGTATGGTGGTAAAACAGCATTTTATATTAGCAACGTTCCAAGATTATACAAGCAGTGTTTAAAATGTGTCCCAGGTTCTGGGGCTTTTGTCACCCCCCCAATAAATTTTTACTTTTTCCAGATTTCTAGTGCTGCAAAGTTGAGAGATATAGTTGAGAGTTGAGTAGATTTTACAAGAAACTGACAGCTGCGGAGGAAGAGAAGTTTAGTCCTGCTTATGGTAAGGCTGCTTGCATTGTTAATAGTATCACAGAGATTGCTACTTTCATCATGTTACTTGGTACTTGTATAAAGCTGAATATAAATTATAATTAGAACTGCAGTGCAAGGAGAAGTGGTTTGGGTTGAGTGATGCTTGTTTTTCTTATACTTGACTTTGACTGGCATTCCAGTAATGTATTTAAAAAGTATTTTTTTATGCCTTGTAGCCTTTTTGTTTCCATCTAGATACTAAGTAAGCTGTAATGCAGCCAATACATTGAAATATTTTTTTCTTCTACACTTAATTTTGTCTTGATTGGACTCTCATAATGATGCTTTGGCACCCAGGGTAGTGTATTTAATTAAAATTCCAGTTTTTGTGGTTTTGAGCATAGCTCCTCCCCTTTCTAGTTGGCTGTACCCCTTCCCATTTGCCCCACCCATTCAGCTGTCGCCGGCAGCCCCCATTTGATTTGAAGTCACCAGCCACCACTGCACATATATGTATGTGATCAAACATTTTCTGGGAGGTCGTGTCCATATTTGTGGGCTTTTACATCCCGTTCTGTCCATGTAGACTCCTGTACATGGAAAAATTCCATGTACTGTACAGACACTGACACAGAGTCTACACAGATTCCCTTCTGCTTGTTGGATCACTGCACCTGGCTCATTTGCATTCCACGGAGGTTTCCCTGTTTGCTCATGTTTGTTCATTGCTAAGCAACGCTTACTGAATCCAAAATTGTTCACAATTGTGTACGCATCATGATAAAAAATATCATGTAGGCTTTACTGAATTCCTCCTATAGTTTTTACTAATTGGTTTGCTGTGTGACCTTTATACTTTTTCATTCTGTTTGTTAATTGGGATATTTTGTAGACACCTTAATGGTTAGGGACATCAGCTGGGTTTAAAGACCCTGTGTTTCTAGGGTATAGCCAAACTGTCTGCTTATGTTGTGCTGATGAGGTCATAAGAAGGATGAAATGTGCATGTTCATAGCTAGTGATGTTTGGCTTTGTTGGTTTAAACCTGTCCATAAAGACTTAAAAAGGAAAAAGGAAAAAGTCATGTACATTCAGAAGCCATACAGCTGAAACACTTGATGTCATTAAGAGATCATTTGCATATATCCCATGGGCCTCTATTCCAGGAGGTTTAAGTTATCACACACTGAAAGCTCTAGCTTGGCTAGGTTTTTCTTGTAGTTTTTACTAATTGTTTTGTCTGTGTTGTTTTTACTTTTTTATTTTGTTTGTAAGTTGGGATATTTTGCAGACACCTTAATGATTATGGACATCAGCTGGGTTTAAAGAGCCTGTGTTTCTAGAGCTTAGTCAACCAGTTTGCTTATGCAGTGCTGATGAAGTTATAAGAATGCTGAAATGTGTATGTCTATAGTTAATGATGTTTGGCTTTTGTGACCTGAAGCAGTCTATAAAGATGTAAAAAGTCAGAAGCCAAATAACTGAAACAGTTGATGTCCTTAAGGGGTCATTTGCATATATTCTATGGGTGTTTATTTCAGGAAGTGTAAGGTATCACACAGTGACCTTAAGGGGTCATTTGCATATATTCTATGGGTGTTTATTTCAGGAAGTGTAAGGTATCACACAGTGAAAACTCTAGCTTGGCTAGGTTTTTCTTGTAGTATAAATAGATAGATACATAGATAGGTAGATATCTAGACCTAGGTCCCATTTCAGTTTTATATATATATATATATATATATATATATATATATATATATATATATATATATATATGGATCTAATTTAATTTATTGAATTTACTTTTCACCAAAGTTGATATAACCAAGACCACTTGTAAGAAAATACACTACTGTGAAACTTAACTATGCTGAATCCCAGTTAAGCAAAACACTTACAGTGATGTTGGTACTGTGAGACATCCAATCAGACTGTGTGTGTACACCTTTTGTCCACCATAGCAGTTCTGTTGCTTGTCTGATATGCAGGTAGGTGTGAAATATTCATCATATGGAAAAGTAATTTTACAGCCCTTGTAGCTTTTAAGCGGAGATTGGACTACATTAATGATTAGGAAATCCACCTTGTAGTCACTGTGGCATGATCCCAAAGTTGCTATATAAAATTTGCAGGGGGGTGTGGGGTGTGCAGGGGGGCTTGCCCCCCTGCAAAAATGTTACAGTATGTGTGCCTGTGTGTTTAAATTTTTGTATAGATGTATTATCGGTGGTTTGTAATTCAGTAAATTATATGTTCGGCACAGTAGAGTTTCAGCATAAAGGAGTTGCTGTTTGGAGTTTAATGAAGTGTCATTTTGAGCAATAAAATGAGACCCATACATATATCTATATCTATATCTATATCTATATCTATATCTATATCTTTATATATTTATATATACATATATTGTATACTACCATAATCTGGAAATGCAATTGATTGAACATCAGTGAAATGAAAGTACAGTTTCAAAATTGCACAATGCAGAACTGGAATACTGCAAACTCATAATAACAAATGTACAGCATGATTTGTTATTATGAATTCAGTATTGTGAATGGCGATGGCAGTACAGTGAGGATCATGGAATTTACCCTTCTCCTCACTGTAGTGCGATCAAGGAATTGGTATCTATAATTTGCAGTGGGTGTGGGGGGAGTTGCCCCTACATGGGGGGGAGCAGGGGGTGTTGCATATATATATATATATATATATATATATATATGTATATATATATATATATATATATATATATATATATATATATATATATACACATATATATTTATATATATATATATATATATATATATATATATATATATACACACATATATATATATATATATATATGTGTATATATATATATATATATATATATATATATATATATATATATGGCTTCACTTTATAATCTCGAAATACTAAAATATTGAATTTTAGTATTTCAGGACTAAAGTCGAAAGTGCAGTTATGCAAAACTGCATAATATCGAATGTGGAAATGTCGAATCTGCCGTTGTATTGTCATGTTCGTGATGTGTGGTGCAGTTTGTGGATTTAGCTGGGGATTCAGGTAAGCGGTGTTCTTGTAAGGGTATTGGGTACAGATTTTAGTGTGTGTGAGTGTGTGTAGTGGTGAATTTTATTTGTTTGTGTGTTTAATAAAACCTTGGAGTTAGTATATATATAGGTAGTGGGGTTTGGGGGGGGCGCAGCCCCCACATGGGGGTGAAGGGGGGGCTTGTCCCCATGCTTATAGGTAGGTTAGGTGTGTTTGTTTGTTATGTTGTGTTTGTGTGTGTTGTTTTATTTGTTGTAGTGCCATTAGGTAGGTGTATGGGTGCTTGTCTATGTGGTGGTGTGTGTATGTGAATGATCGTGATTTTGAATTTTGCAGTTGTGGGTGCCGGATTTTTGGGCTTTCGGCATTATAGTCTCGAGATACTAAAATTCGGTATTTTAGTATTTCGAGATTATAAAGTGAATACATATATATAGGAGGAGAAGAGGGGGAAGGCATGCATGAAGGCAGGTAAAGGCTAGGACTGTGATAGTGAGGATCGGAACTTTGAATGTTGGCAGTATGACTGGTACAGGGAGAGAGCTAGCTGATATGATGGACCGAAGGAAGGGTGGTATATTGTGTGTGCAAGAGACCAGATGGAAGGAGAGCAAGACTAGGTGTATCGTAGATGGTTTCAAATTATTTTATTATGGTGTGGATGGGAGGAGAAATGGTGTAGGCATTATTCTGAAGGAACAGTATGCTAAGAGTGTTTTGGAGGTGAAAAGAGTGTTGGATAGAGTAATGTTTATGAAGCTGGAAATCGATGGTGTAATGATGAATGTTGCTAGTGCATATGCTCCACAAGTTGGGTGCGCGATGGATGAGAAAGAAAAATTTTGGAGTGAGTTGGATGAAGTGGTGATGACTGTACCCAAGGGTGAGAGACTGGTGATTGGAGCAGATTTCAATGGGCATGTTGGTGAAGGGAACAGAGGGGATGAGGAAGTAATGGGTAGGTATGGTGTTAAGCAAAGGAATGCAGAAGGTCAGATGGTAGTGGATTTTGTGAAAAGGATGGACATGGCTGTGATGAATACATAGTTTAACAAGAGGGAGGAGCATAGGGTGACATATAAGAGTGGAGGAAGATGCACACAGGTGGATTATATCCTATGTAGAAGGGCCAGTCTGAAGGAGATTGGAGACTGTAAAGTGGTGGCAGGGGAAAGTGTAGTTAGGCAGCATAGGATGGTGGTTTGTAGGATGACACTGGTGATCAAGAAGAGGAGGATAAGTGTGAGGGCAGCACCAAGGATCAAATGGCGGAAATTGAAAAAGGGTAATTGTGAGGTGATGTTCAGGGAAGAGTTAAGACAGGCACTGGGTGGCAGTGAAGAGTTACCAAATAGCTGGGTAACTACAGCAGAGCTAGTAAGAGCGATGGCTAGAAAGGTGCTTGGTGTGACATCTGGAAAGAGGATGGAGGACAAGGAGACCTGGTGGTGGAATGAAGAAGTACAGGAGAGTATACAGAGAAAGAGGTTGGCGAAGAAGAAATGCGATTGTCAAAGAGACGAAGAAAGTAGAAAAGAGTATAAGGAGATGAGGTGCATGGCAAAGAGAGAGGTGGTGAAGGCTAAGGATAAGGCGTATGAAGAGTTGTATAAAAGGTTGGAAACTAAGGAGGGAGAAAAGGACCTGTACCAACTGGCTAGACAGAGGGACCAAGCTAGTAAAGATGTGCAACAAGTAAGGGTGATAAAAGATAATGAGGGAAATGTACTCACAAGAGAGGAGAGTGTTTTGAGCAGATGTAAAGAGTACTTTGAGAGGTTTATGGATGAAGAGAATGAGAGGGAGAGAAGGTTGGTTGATGTGTGGATAGTGAATCATGAAGTGCAGTGGATTAGCAAGGAGGAAGTAAGGATGGCTATGAAGAGGATGAAGAACAGAAAGGCTGTTGGTCCAGATGACATACCTGTGGAAGCATGGAGGTATTTAGGTGAAATGGCAGTGGAGTTTTTAACTAAATTGTTTAATGAAATCTTGGAAAGTGAGAGGATGCCTGAGGAATGGAGAAAAAGTGTTTTGGTACTGAATTTTAAGAATAAGGGTGATGTGCAAAGCTGTAGTAACTACAGAGGGATTAAACTGATCAGTCACAGCATAAAGTTATGGGAAAGAGTAGTGGAAGCTAGGTTAAGAAGGGAGGTGATGATTAGTGATCAGCAGTATGGTTTCATGCCAGTAAAGAGCACTACAGATGCAATGTTTGCTCTGAGAGTGTTGATGGAGAAGTACAGAGAAGGTCAGAAGGAGTTGCATTGTGTCTTTGTGGATTTAGAGAAAGCATATGACAGGGTGCCTAGAGAGGAGTTGTGGTATTGTATGAGGAAGTCGGGAGTGTCAGAGAAGTATGTAAGAGTGGTACAGGATATGTATGAGGGTAGTGTGACAGCAGTGAGGTCTGAAGTGGGAGCGACAGATGTGTTTAAGGTGGCGGTGGGATTACATCAAGGATCAGCTCTGAGCCCTTTCTTATTTGCAATGGTGATGGACAGGTTGACAGACAAGATCAGACAGGAGTCCCTGTGGACTATGCTGTTTGCAGATGACATTGTGATCTGTAGTGAGAGTAGGGAACAGGTGGAGGAGACCCTGGAGATGTGGAGATATGCTCTTGAGAGAAGAGGAATGAAGGTCAGCAGGACTAAGACAGAATATATGTGTTTGAATGAGAGGGAGGATAGAGGAATGGTGAGGATGCAGGGAGTAGAGGTGGTGAAGGTGGATGAGTTTAAGTACTTGGGATCAACAGTTCAGAGTTATGGTGAGTGTGGAAGAGAGGTGAAGAAGGGAGTACAGGCAGGATGGAGTGGGTGGAGAAGAGTGTCAGGAGTGATTTGTGGCAGGCGAGTACCAGTAAGAGTGAAAGGGAAGGTCTATAAGAGGGTAGTGAGACCAGCTATGTTATATGGGTTGGAGACAGTGGCATTGACAAAAAGGCAGGAGTCAGAGCTTGACGTGGCAGAGATGAAGATGTTAAGATTTGCAGTGGGCGTGACGAGGATGGAAAGGATTAGGAATAAGTATATTAGAGGTTCAGCTCAGGTTGGGAGGTTTGGAGACAAAGCCAGAGAGGCAAGATTACATTGATTTGGACATGTGCTGAGGAGGGATGCAGAGTATATTGGGAAAAAGATGCTAAGGATGAAGCTGCCAGGTAACAGGAAAAGAGGGAGGCCTAAGATAAGGATTATGGCTGTGGTAAGAGAGGACATGCAGGTGGTTGGTGTGACAGAGCAAGATGGAGAGGACAGGAAGAAATGGAAACAGTTGATCTGCTGTGGCGACCCCTAATGGGAGAAGCCACATGAAGAAGATTCATATATATATATATATATATATATATATATATATATATATATATATATATATATATATATATTTAAATTGTTTGTGGTAGGGTTTTGGTGAGCTGCTATCAAAAGAAAATTGTTTACATTGCAAATATTTTCTTTTTCATTTGCTATGCTGTATTGCCTTTTGTAATTACAGCATTGACATGTTACATTTGAGCATTTTGATAAATCACTGCTTACACATTCAAACACACGCACACACATAAGTGTGTGTGTGTGTGTGTGTGTTTGGATATGTATTTATGCATGTGGACACTGATGAGAGGGATTGATATAAGGTGGGATCTGTTTTGTGATACATAAAATATATTTTACTGTAAACTTAAAGAACAATTTTTTTGATGACTGCCATACAGACAGGGTTTTCCAAATATCTTTTGCTAACTGAAAATCGGAAAATAAGTGTACGTATTCATAGATTCATAGGTGTGTACTAGGCTAATGGCCCTGGAGCCTTTACAAGCCTAGCACAAAGAAGTGCCCTGGCATTGTGCCACCCGATGTTAGTTCCCAGTGCCTCTATCAAGTAGAGCAACTGGAGTGCTCCCTGGGGTGAACTTTCTATTTCCCATCCACTCATCAAGATTTCTCTTGAAGAGGGCTAGTGAAGTGCTCTGCTTGACATGTATGGGAAGTCTATTTCAGAGCATGGGTAGTCTCTGGGTTATGATCCTGTCCCTCCAGCATGTTTTGTTGATTGTGGTAATGAAGTTGAGGTCTCTGGAGCATGTGGCAAGGCGGGATTGGGATTTCTTTAGATGTATAATTTCTAACAGAGCTGGGTCAGACATGGCTTTGTAAGTCAAGCAGAGATTGTCTCTTAGTAGATGAGTAATGAGGGAAGAGTAGAGAGAGATGATGACCTCTTTCTTCTTGGATGCAAAACCCTCGGTAATAAGATTTTTTCACATAGAAGGACTTTCTGACCACAGTGGCAATGTGGTGGTCAAAGGAGAGGTTGTTGTCAAACTGTGTCCCCAGATCTCTTATAAAACCTTCAGTGTTCAGTGGGCTCCCATCGATGTGGTAATTAGTGGGAACAGAGTTTTTTATCCAAGGGGATGGCAACACATTTTTTGGCATTAAGCTTAAGGTTATGGTTTCAACAGCAGTCATTGGTCTCAGTGAGGCCTTTCTGTAAGATGTTTACATCACTTTGGGAGTTAATAATGGCTCCCAGCTTGCAGTTGTCTACAAACCTGGTCAGCCAGAGTCCCTTCATGTTGGCCTGGACTTCTGAGAATTAGATGCAAAACAGGAGAGCAGGACTGATCCCTGTGAGACTCCACTTGTAACTGGTCGACAATCTGACTTGGAGTCCACTACTTTCCCACTGCAGGTTCTATCTGTGAGCAAATTTGCAACCCACCTAATGATATAGGGGTTGATGCCTAGTTTGATGAGTTTATCATTAATTCCTGATTGGGAAATGGTATCAAAGGCCTTGGGCAGATCAAGGTAAACTGTATGAACTGCATTGCCTCATCCACAGCTCTGGTGATTGACTCAAAAAAGTCAACCAGGTTGAGCAAGCATGATCTACCTTTCACAAAACCAAATTGCATGAGCTCTAGAGTTTGGAGATTCACTATATCCTTATTAATTAAGTCCATGATGATGCACCTTACATATCAGAGTCATCAGGCTAATGTGGCGATAATTCCCAGGGTCTGTAGTGGATCCCCCTTTATGGAGAGAGACGACTGTAGTAGTGCACTATTCGGTAGGGACAAAGCCTGAAGTGAGGCTATGATTGAACAGGGCACACAGCTGTGGTGTCAGTTCACTTTGTAGTTCATGTAGAACACATCCAGAGATATTGTCAGATCCTATGGTAACTGTATTCTTGACCTTGGACAATGTTGCTTTAACCTGTGCTGCAGTAATGCTGGGTGCCTGGCATTCCTCCAGTATTGTGATTGGTTCTTTACTGGGGGAGAGTGGGGTAATGTTGGCACTGAATCTGTCAGCCAGTATGTTGGCAATATCTTTTGGCTCAGTATAGGAGGTACTATTGTGCAGCAACTCAGAGCAAACCTGGGTATTGCCATGGAGATTCTTGATATAACTATAGAAGGCTTTGTAGTTGTTTTTAGTCTCTGCTGCAATTCTGCATTCATAGCTGGCTTTAGAGGTTTTGATGAGGAATCTCAACTTTTTGTTGAGGATTATAAGGGAGTTTTTCCAGTCTTGAGACTTCTCCTTTTTCTGCAACAGTTTCTTCCTTCTGTTGTACAGTATATTAATGGAAGGGGACCAGCAGATTGGCTTCCTTTTTTTGGAGGAGAGCATTTTGGTTCTGTTGGGTAGGGCTAGTTCCACGCATTTATGTATGTGTTTGTGCACTGCACTGGTGTATAATTCGGCAGCCATGCATCTTTTTTTCATTGACATGGGTGCCATGAAGTTAGCCACCTCTGTTTTTGGGAGCCCAAAGTCAACTTTGGAGAAGATTTTCACGGTGGTTACCTTTGCGGGGCGTGTGGGAGAAATGTGGATTTCCATGGTGATTAGTTTGTGGTCCGATCTAACCAGGGAGGAATTGACTATTGGTGTAGAGCAACAGTTGCTCATGATAGTAATAACCAGGTCAAGGATGTTGCTTCCTCTAGTGGGGGTAAGAGTGAGCTGGTTCAAAGCATTGGAATTGATGAATTCCAGGAAGTGTTGGGCCAGTGTATTGGTGCATGAGTAGTTTTCCCAGTTGATAGAGGGGTACTTGATGTCACCTAGTATGACAGTGTTGCGTTGGACCTTAATAGTTTCCAGGGTGCTTAGAAACATGGAATGAGAGTCTTAGGACATGGTTGGGGACCTATAGCAGGCTATGACCTGAATTGCCATCTTACTCAATGTTAGTTGTAGCTGAAGTATCTCACATGCATTATGCTGGGCTACTTGTCTGGAGGTGTGCATATCCTTTATGAATATGGAGACACAACCACCTTTGGAGCTTCGGTCCATGTTCTAAGGCCAAAATGTGTGGAATGAGTTATAGCCTGGTAGTGCAGGGGTGCTTTCTGCTGCTTTAAACCAGGTCTCCATTAGAGCACAAATGTCAATGTTCTCCATTTTGTGTATGGCTTTGAGCAAGTGCATCTTGAGATTTAGACTTGTATCATTGAGCAGCATGACCATCAGATCGCATTTATTTATAGCTGTTATGCAGGTAATTTGGTCTCTGGAACATCATCTAAAATGGCACTATAGCGAGCAGTTCCAAAAGTCTTAGCCAGTATCTGGAAACCCAGGGGTGACAGATGCAGGCCATCTCTGGCAAAGCATTGAGGTCTGTCGGTCATGTCATCCAAAGCAGACAGATACTGGATCCCCTTAGAACGACACCAGAAACTTATCCAATTGTTGAAGCCAATCATTTTTCTGCATGTACTGTGGTATTCCAGGCGATGGGATGATAGTGCTCAGATCTAGGTTCATACCTGTCTGGGCCACATAATCAGATAGCTCCTCCATGTCTCTTTTCATGTAGTCCAGGGAGGTACATCTCAGGTCATTCACACCCACATGAACAGTGACAGAGCCATACTTGTACTTGTTGTGGAGTGACCTGAGTGCATGTGTTATATGTTGGATTCTGACACCTGATAGACAGCTGATTGTTACCTTCTCCTTATTCAACCTAGTGAATGGGACATCAGTGTGCCTCACTATTGAGTCACCTATGATTATTGTATTGGGCAAGCTGTTTTACCTTAGGGGCTTAGGTTGAAAGCCACATTGTGCAGGTGAGCTATGTGTCTTGTGGTGCATGCTGTACTGTGGTGGTCAAGTGCATTTCTGCCTTGGAGGTCTCTGCTGTTTGGGTAGAATTCTGTTGAGACCCTCCACAAAGGTGAGAGTGTGTGGTTTGTGTTTTTATGTGAGAGCTTTGATGGTGGGTGTTCTGGAGGGCTATGTGTTGCATGTGGTGTGGTGAAGGTGTTGACCTCCTCTTGTCCAGCTATTCCGGTCTTGACTTGACAGTGCATGGCTTCCAAGTTGGATATATCAGTGCATCTCTCACAAGTCTGGGTGTTGGGAAGTAAGAGGAGAGGGTTGTCTGTGTACATGTGGCAGTTGCTACACTGCCTCAGAAAGCCCAAGTTCACCAGGTTAATAGGAGAAAGGACAGGGAACTAACCTTTAGACATGCCAGGTGGGGAGGTCATTATTACTAATTACTGAAGCTGTTTCCTTATATATTCCTTTTACAGGAAAAATGTCACTCAGGGTGTCTGTACATAGCACTGCCAAACACTTGAGGATAAACTAATACGTAGATCCTGAAATTTTAAGAATGAATTATTTAGGTAGACATTCTGAAGTTAGAAAGAAATCAACCAGTACTTACTGAAAAATAAAACATTAGCTTGTCAAGAATGATGAAAGGGGGGGTGGGTCGCATGAATGGCTACTGCCTGGCTACTACTAATGCTGGTCTCAGCACAGCTTCACTCTGTTAGTATACAATACTCTTTTGCTTATTATCTCACAAGAAGTAAAATGTTAGCACCAATCCCAAGAAGAGAAGCTGGCCACAGTCTATTTGGTGATTCATAATCTTGTTCCAGATGATGCAAGGGTCTGCAGGCTTGTAGCCTTTTTCTGGTAGATGCCTCGAATAGCAACCAGACCAATAAGGTATGTTAAGCACAGAGACTCACTCTCCAACCAGAAAGCGTCAGGAATCAATGGACTCTGCTCCTACTCTCACCAGGATCAGAATATAAGCACAGATTCCAAGCTGTCACCTATAAAGCAGTTATTAAGGTTTCTGGTGATCCGCAGTCTTCAGGAAATAATATAACTGCACTCCTCTCACCAGGAGAAAACAGAAGCACTAATCCCAAGATGACTACTGAGAGGCAGAATGTGACCTCTCCAATAACTGGTGGTCTTGCAATAGATGCTTAAAGGTAAGATGAAAAAAAAATGTTTATCCTAAACACTGCAGTGTGCACTAGAAACATTAGATGTGAAAGTAGGTAACTTAAGTTTTACCTGTCAAAAATGTTAAGTTTTAGTGGAGAGTCACTATTTTTAAAACAGCAAGATAGATTGAAAGGGGGTGGTCACTTTTGTATTCTGGTACTATGGAATACAGTAGGATGGCCAATAAATTTAAATAGTTGAAGGGGAGTAATTTTACAAAATGATAATTTTGTGCTTACTCACACAAGCCAGTAAAAGCAGCGAGGAAATGAGATATATGGTCAAATTAACATAAGGGGAAGGCAACTAGAAAGGCAGTGGTGTTTAAGAACACAACAGTAACTGGCTGAGAGGTTGGGAAGAATTTCTGTCTGATTCACAAGATACAGAGCTGTGGTCTCTTTTCAAGTTTTAATATTCAGTTAAAAACAGAATACAAGTAAAACATAGTGTAAAGAAAACAAATCACAGTATACAAAATAGAAAAAGGCAATAAAGTAATATAAAATACAACAAATAAAAAGCAAACTAACCTTTCCCTCTCAGCAAACTGTAGTAGAGTCTGCGTGAGCCTTTCCAGTCATCATCTTTCGGCTGCTCCCGTTAGGGGTCACCACAGCGGATCATCTGTTTCCATTTCTTCCTGTCTTCTGCATCTTGCTATGTGACACCAACTGCCTGCATATCCTCTCTCACCACATCCATAAACCTTATCTTAGGCCTTCCTCTTTTCATCTTATCTGGTAGCTCCATCCTTAGCATCCTTTTACCAATATACTCAGCATCCCTCATCAGCACATGTCCAAACCAATGCAATCTCGCCTCTCTTGCTTTGTCTCCAAACTCTCCAACCAGAGCTGACCCTCTAATATACTGATTCCTAATCCTGTCCATCCTAGTCATACCCAGTGCAAATCTTAACATCTTTAACTCTGCCACATCCAGCTCTGACTCCTATCTTTTGTCAATGCCACCGTCTTCAACCCATATAACATAGTTGGTCTCACTACCCTCTTGTAGACCTCCCCTTTCACTCTTACTGGTACCCGTCTATCACAAATCACTCCTGACACTCTTCTCCACCCATTCTACCCTGCCTGTACTCTCTTCTTCACCTCTCTTCCACACTAACCATTACTCTGAACTGTTGATCCCAAGTACTTAAACTCATCCACCTTTACCAACTCTACTCCATGCATCCTCACCATTTCTCTACCCTCCCTCTCATTTACACACATATACTCTGTTTTAGCACTGCTGACCATCATTCCTCTCCTCTTTAAAGCATATCTCCACCTCTCCAGGGTCTCCTCAACCTGGCTCCCTACTCTCACTACAGATCACAATGTCATCTGCAAACATCATAGTCCATGGGGCCTCCTGTCTGATCTCATCTGTCAACCTGTCCATCACCACTGCAAATAAGAAAGGGCTCAGAGCTGATCCTTGATGTAATCCCACCTCCACCTTAAACGTATCTGTCACTCCCACTGCAGTCCTCACCAATGTCACACTACCCTCGTACATATCCTGTACCACTCTTACATACTTCTCTGCCACTCCAGACTTCCTCATACAATACCACAACTCCTCTCTAGGCACCCCGTCATATGCTTTCTCTAAGTCCACAAAGACACAATGCAACTCCTTCTGACCTTCTCTGTATTTCTCCAACAACACTCTCAGAGCAAATATTGCATCTGTAGTGCTCTTTCCTGGCATGAAACCATACTGTTGTTCACTAATCATCACCTCCCTTCTTAACCTAGCTTCCACTACTCTTTCCCATAACTTCAAGCTGTGACTGATCAATTTTATCCCTCTGTAGTTACTGCAGCTCTGCACATCACCCTTATTCTTAAAGATAGGTATCAAAATACTTTTTCTCCACTCCTCAGGCATCCTCTGACTTTCCAAAATTTCATTAAACAATCTGGTTAAAAATTCCACTGCCAATTCTCCTAAGCACCTCCATGCTTCCACTGGTATGTCATCTGGGCCAACAGCCTTTCCATTCTTCATCCTCTTCATAGCTGTCCTTACTTCCTCCTTGCTAATCTGTTTCACTTCATGATTCACTATCCCCACATTATCCAACCTTCTCTCTCTCTCATTTTCTTCATTCATCAGCCCCTCAAAGTACTGTTTCCATCTACTCAACACACTCTCCACGCTTGTGAGTATGTTTCCCTCACTATCCTTTATCACCCTTACCTGCTGCACATCTTTCCCAGCTCTGTCCCTCTGTCTAGCCAATCAGTACAGGTCCTTTTCTCCGTCTTTAGTGTCTAATCTTTCATGCAACTCTCCATATGCCTTATCCTTAGCCTTCGCCACCTCTCTCTTTACCATGCACCTCATCTCCTTATACTCATGTCTACTTTCTTCATCTCTTTGACAATCCCACTTCTTCTTCACCAGCCTCTTCCTCTGTATACTCTCCTATACTTCCTCATTCCACCACCAGGTCTCCTTGTCCTCCTTCCTCTGTCCAGATGTAACACCAAGCACCTTTCTAGCAGTCTCCCTTACTAGCTCTGCTGTAGTTACCCAGCTATTCGGAGCCTTTCCAGTAATCATATCTAAGTCGGTTTGCAGTCAACTATTCTGTTAAAACACTAAAATCTAAGCTGCAAACCAACAGCTGTAAACTGTTGTAAACTGACAAAATAAATGAAAAACATCAGTTCTTAATACATGCTTAATTCTGTTGCAGAAATAATGAAAGAAATAGATAATCTTAATCTGATATTCCTTAAATATACCCCTGCATTTAAGGCCAAATCCTCTTCTTCATCCCTAATCCCTCTTTGCACTTATTCTGTCTTTATCTCTAACCATCTTATAGCCCTGCTTTCAACTCCCTTTTTAACATATTTTATCATCACTTCATCATCTAGAATCTCATTATTCCCCTCTACCTCTCCTCTTTTTAATTCTCTCTGATCCTCTTTGTATATACATTTACAATTACTATTGCTTCCACTCAAAACATTATCATTATTCTACTTCTGTTACTCCTTTACCAGCACAATTTCTCTAATTCTACACCTTTACTAGCTTTATTTCCCTCCTTCAAAGTTAACATCACTTAACTGTTGTCAGTAAGTTCTTACTCTCAGAATGCTATACACGACTTACTTATTCATATGTAAGCTACACCTACAAAGGTAATTACCCTGAAAAATATGTTTTTCTATTTTTGCTCTTGGTATGCATATGTACATATAAATTCTCAATGGTTTGTAATCTTTTACCTTTGATGTTGACTTATTTGTTTATCTTATATTGACTGTTCCATATTGTTACATGGGTTGGAGCTTTTCACCCTGGGCCTCCACTGAAAATGGGCCCTCAAGCCCTAGTGGACTATCCTGGTAAACAAATGCCAATTGCCAATAAATACATAAATAAATAAATAATGTGCTTCATTGGAATTTTCTCCTTTCACCTTCCTTAGTGTATATTCTTAATAATATGACTGGTGATCTCATCACCATACAGTTTCAATGCTTTTTCCATGAAAACTACTGTCTCCATAATTAAAGAAATGCTATTGCAACTATCTAGATAATTTTATAGGTCTATAGGCTCTTATTATGGTTAAAGGACACAGAAACACCCAACAACAATATGCAGTACTTGTTGGAGACCCCTCCATTAACCATGAAACTGATAAAACATGCTTAAACTTACTGGAAACACTCACCATTCAAATAATATATTCATGGGCAACTTTATGTACCTCGCTATAAACTTGGGATCATACATGACCCCAAACTTGCAGGGTCAGAGATTCCTGGAATTTTTAAACACAAACACACTGGACCAAATAGACAATGTGCCCATTAGGGATGCAAATATACTGGATCTGGTCCTCATCAACATGACAGAATGCTGCCCCCCCCCCAAGTGTAATGTCCTATCTGATAAGATCAGACCATATGTCTGTCTCCTTTGAAATAAAAATAAAACCCTGAACCCAAGTTAACCCTGGAGCATTTAGGAATTGTTCTAAGGCAAACATTCTACCATTAAGTGACAACTTGGAAAATTTTCAAGGCCCACCCAAACCCTGAGAACATTGCTGTATATGTGGATTTCCTCACAAAAACCCTGTATAATCTTTAACATACACATAGAGACAGCTGTGTCTGCCAAGAATAGGCACAGAATAAACTCAGAAAACAAGCCATCCTGGTCAAATCCCAACATCAACAAGATGTTTAACAAGAGGAAGAACATAATGGCAAAAATTAGGAAGTGCAATGTCCAGCGGGATAATAACTGTCTCATCATCATAAACAATCAACTTACATGGAAAATCAAGTCCTCCAAAGCCAAAATTAAAGTAAAAGTAGCCTCCCAAGCCAAAGACAACCATAAGGCTTTCTTTACCTATGTCTGCAACCTCAAAGGTAGCACTCAACAATGCTCAGAACTAATTATAAATGGAGCTTCCAACATTGAGCAGGAAGATGTAGCAGATCTACTAGCCAACAAATTCAGCTCAGACTTTACCCCTCCCCCCCCAGCCACCCCTCAGAGATATTTTGCAAGTAGCTTAATATTTTTGGCCATCAGTTGAGTTTAAAGACCCTGTGTTTTTGAAATATTACCAAATTATCCACTTATGCTGTGCTGATGTGGTCAATAAAAAGGCTGAAATACATGTTCACTGCTAGTGGGATTTGACTTTGTGGGCCTGGATGTACCCTTAAGGATTTAAAAAGTAAAAAGTCATGGACATTCAGAAGCCATGTAGCTGTAACACTTGATGTCCTTAAGGAATCATTTGTATATATCCTATGGGTCTTCATTAAAGGAAGTTTAAGATATCATGAAATGAAAACTCACGCTTTGTTGTTTTTTTCTTGCAGTTTTTGCTGAATGGTTTGTCTGTCTAACCAGAAATGGTAATATTTTTATTCACTGCAGTACATTGCATTCAACAGTATATACCCACATACTTAATGAAACATTTTACATCCAAAGCCGAAAAGTTGTCACTTGGCCAGAAAGTTAGACTTAACTCATTAACTAACAGTCATCACCATTTTATTCAATGGTATAATAGCTGTGTTAACCTTGATGATGTGAGGCTTAACTCATCTTTCTCAGGAAGGCTTTATGAGGAGCAAAGATCAAAAAATCTTGTGTGTGTGTGTGTGTGTGTGTGTGTGTGTGTGTGTGTGTGTGTGTGTGTGTGTGTATTAGATGCTGTACTGCTTATAATACTTTGTGCAATCCAGCTGGATGACATGCATTCAGTTTTACCAAACCAATTAATGTATTCATTAGACTGGGGCTACATGTAAGCAGTTTTACATACACTAATCTCTAAATAGGCATCTTTTAAATGGAGTCTTTCTATATTCTCCAACTATGTGCAGCAGTATCAATGGGCAATACCATTTTCTCTATATTCTAAATGAACTAGCCCTTATCAGTATGAAAAATAAAATAGACAAGCTTCAATACTATTCAGACAATCTAAACAATTAAAGAATCAAAGGGACAGGGCTTAGAACTACTGAAAAAAGGACAGAACTGAATCTAACCTAAAGGATTATAAGCATCTGAGAAACCTGTCTGAAAGCAAAATAAAATCACACAGAAATGTATTACACTTAGTCATGTTCCTGCCATTCACCAAGGATGTAACTCTTCCTATATACCCACTAAACTTCACTCTTTGTAGGTTCATAGGTTAGTACTAGGCTAACTGCCCTTGGGGGTTATTTTAAGCATAGCCAATTCCCCCATGTGAGAATCAAATTCAGCACCTTGTGCCTATAATGTAAACAGCTTAACCATGATGCTAACCTCCCATAAAGGAGAACAATGCATTACATTTCCAATCACACAATTTATATTGACATACTTTAATAAAGCTCTCCTTTCTGGCTACTTGGCCTTTTCTTATGAATGCTCTCTGGGCACCTCTCCCATACCTTTTCTGTAAACCTCCCTCCATTAACCATCTCCTCCACATACCTTATCAAACTTTCTCCACTCTGTTCTTCTATCATTCATCTATGCATTTCTGCATCTATTTACTGCCATTCCACTTCACAATCTACTTTTCTATCTTACAACTCAATAGCCCAACATCTTCTTACTGCATTTCTTCTGTGCCTTAAACTACTCATTCCATTCCTCTTACCCCACCTATAGCAGCCAAATCAGTCACATATGAATACTGCATATAAGCCTAAACTTAAAAGTCAATGTTAATAATGTAGTTGTTCTACTTATTTAAGGTTAATTCACACATATCAGACACTATTTCCTTATTCTGTTGCTGCTGATTAATTAAGGCATGTAGGCTTATCTGTATCATACACAAATAACGTATTTCTGTACTGCAATAGTTTGTTAAGCTGTTCTTAATGTTCAGGCCATTTTATTTATTTTCTATTTGGATTTATTAGTTAATGCTCCCTCTTCATATCTGCAACATGTATTTTTTTAATTTTCTAACCATTAATTGATCATTGTTAGCAGATATTTGATTAAACTTGTACTCCCCTTCCTTACTGTAACATCTTGTAAACTTAATGTATATATTTTGTGTAGAACGTTTCTTCTCAGGCTTCAGCTGAAAAAGGGCCTTGTGCCCATTCAGAGTATCCCAGTAAACAATTGTTAATAAATCATAGCTCTCAGCCTCTTAGTGTAACAAATCTGGACAAAGCCATAAATAATGGGGGAACAAAGGTGCAAAAATGGGGACAATGGTGAAATATTGCTCTTACAAACTTAGAAAGTTTATAGAATAACAGGTTTTGCATTAGCATGAATTTTCTGAAGCGCATGAAGTCTGAATCTCAACTGTCATTATTTTCTGACTTCACTCCTCAAAGATTTGGCAATGATTTGCCAGTAAACCACAATTTTAAGTGTAACAGTCCAAAACTATGAGGTGAAAATCTGGACATTCTGCAAAAATCTGTACAGTTGAGAGGAATGTAATAAATAGATAAGTTTTTAGGGCAAATGAATTGGGAATAGGTTTTGCAAAGCATAGAGATCTTCTAGTGCAACCTTACAATGACCAGGATTTAATGCAGGAATGGTTAAGGAGAGGGAAATTCAAGCCAAAAGACGAAAGGTTAATAATGTCAGCCTAAGATGGATAGCTGCATGACTTACAAATGCACATGGCAAGTACCATACATACATGGAGAAGTGAAATTCTAGGCTGTAGTCAATGCTCCCCACAGGGCTCTGTAATAGGTATATACTTGTTTAGGTTATATTTTTAAGATCTATCTTTTTCATTTGAGGTTTTCTACAGTCTGTATACAGATGACTTGAAAATGGGTAAACTAATTACATGTGTTATAGACAGAGCAAGTCAATATTGGCCATTTGGACATTTATTTATTTATTTATTTTACATTTGTTGACCGGGCTAGTCTAGCTGGATATATTTCCATTTTCAGTAGAGTCCCGGGGAGAAAAACTCCACAGAATATACAGGAAAAAAAAACATACAACATATGAAGTCAAATACGACAAAAACAACAGGATAAATGTAAAGACAATAAAGAAAAGTTAGCAGGCAGAAACAATTTACAAATTGGAACTAATATCATTACCTATAAACAAACTAAATAAAGAGAAGCAAAAATCAGGGAAAGGTGAGTAGGGAGGAGAAGTGGAAGGAAAATAAGAGGAGGAGAGTAAAGTAAAAAAGAAAGGACAAGAAAGGATTAAACAAACTTTCAGTGAAGAGGAAAAGAGATAAGTTAAAAATTGAGATAGTTGTTCATGGAAGAGGGAGAGAGATGGTGGGGAGGAGAGAGATATGAGAAGGGGTAGAATTATTTAGTCAGGTTTAGTGCAGGAACAGAGCCGGTGACTTTTCAAGTGTTCTTTTTATCTTTGTTTGAAGAGGGTCAGTGATGAGGTTAGTGTTATGTCACTGGGTAGTAGATTCCAGTTTCTTCCTACTGTACTAGAAAAAAGACAGTCACCAGCTGAGTTATTGGACTTTGTTAATTTAGCCATAAGTTTTCTAGAAGAACGAAGGGAGTTAAGATTATTGTATGGGATTAGAAGTTCTGAGAGTATAGGGGTGTTTGAAGGCTGGTGAAGTATTTTGTGGGCAATGTTCAGTTGGGGGATGAGCAGAAGGTTTTGGAATTCCAGCCAGCCTAGTTGTTTCAGGTTAATACAGTGGTGGGTTCTGAAGGGGTTGCCAGTGGCGAAGCGGGCGATGTTATTATAGCATGTAACCAGTTTATTAAGGTTGGTTTTCTTAAGGTTGGTAAATATAGGTGAAGCGTAGAGAAGTGTGGACAATAGATGGGAGTGGACAATCTTGGCTCTAGCAGATTCAGTTAGGAAGGGTTTAATTCGATATAAGGATCCTATTTTTCTGTTGACCGATTTAATGGTGTTATTAATGTGTTGATCAAAAGAGAGATTATTGTCGATGGTTATTCCTAACAGTTTTGTTGTAGGATCATGTGTGATAACTGTGGCATTATTAGAGGAAATGGTGAAGTGTAAGGAGGGGGATCGGGTGGTGGGAGTAAAGAGAAGAAGTTTAGTTTTTTTGGCATTTACTAAGAGGGAACGTTTATAGAACCATGTTTCAACTGAGTTGAAGATCTTTTGAGTAAGTGAACAAAGTTCAGTAGGAGAAGAAGCAGAGCAGATAAGGGTAGAGTCGTCTGCATATTGGATGCAGGTAGCTTGAGGGATAGCCGAGTGGAGATCATTAATGAAAAGGGAGAATAGAAGTGGCCCAAGAATGGAGCCCTGAGGGACACCAATGTTTATGGGTAGGAGAGAAGAGAGTTGATTTCCCCATAGAACTGCTTATTGTCTGTTGCTAAGGTAAGATTTAAACCATTTAGTGGCAAGGTTGTCAAAGGAGAGGGATTCAAGTATGTTAATTAAGGTGGAATGGTTGACCATGTCGAATGCTTTGGAGAGGTCGATAAAGAGAGCAGAAGATAGAAGGTTATTATTACGGTTCTTATTGATGGTTTCTACAAAAGGTAAGAGAGCAGTGGTAGTACTGTGATGAGGTCTAAAACCATGTTGACAGTTTGCTATTATGTTGTGCAGAGTGAGATGTTGTAGAAGTTGCCGGTGAATACATTTTTCCATAACTTTTGCTAATGCAGAAAGGAGAGCAATTGGTCTGTAGTTGGAGTAATCGATAGAGTTACCCCCTTTATGTAATGGAATAATATGGGAAACTTTCCAGATATCAGGGACGGTTCCTTCTTGGATTGTCCTATTTATGAGTATGGATATAGGGTAAGCAATCACTTTGGCAGCCCTTTGGAGGTAGAGAGATGGGAGCTTGTCAGCTGCAGGAGTACAAGGTTTAAGTTTGTTAATAAGTCTGTGGATAAAAGATGTGGGGATAGGTTGTAGTGTAAAGTTATAGGATGGGTCCATAGGGTAACTTGGAGGGGAGGCATTGTTGATGTTCATTTGTCTGGCTAGGGTTTGGATAGAGTCAATAAAGAAAGAGTTAAAAGCATTAGCAGTTTGGTGGGGGTTGTCTGGGTCAGCATTAAGAGGGGTGGGAGTTTTGGTTGTTCCTGGGGAAAGGAGTTTATTGATTGAAGACCAGAACTGTTTGGGGTTGTTATGGTTTGTTTGTTGGAGTCTACAGTAAAAGTTTTTTTTGTCAGTAATAATTGCTTTTTTTGTCAGATTTCTAAGCTGACGGAAGTGGATAAGATCAGGGTTATTTCTATGGTGTCTCCATAAAGCCCATACTTTGTTTCTGGAGAGAATTAAGTTTTTAGTTTCCTTAGAGAGCCATGGGGCAATGTTAGGTTTCATTCTGACAGTACGTTCGGGGCATGTTTATCAAGAATGGATAAGAAGGTAATATTAAAGTATAATACTGCATTTTCCAGAGGAAGTGTTTTTAAGGGGTTCCAGTTACATGAATTCAGTTCAGCTTGAAATGAATCTATGTTAAAATGTTTGGTTGAGCGTATTTTTCTAATGTTTGGGAGGTTTGGAAATTCAATCTTGTCTCTTGTAATAAAAGTAAGACAGTGGTCACTGATATCATCTGGCAGGGTTCCTACATCATATAATTGTTTGTCTTTGTTTATAAGTATCCAGTCAAGACATGGAAGAATAATATGCTGATACACACATCAAAAACTAAGCATCTAAGGTTTTGGAGACTTACATTGAAAGGTAATTATTTAGTACAGAACACAGTGATCAAAACTGTAGATTCATTTAAGGACCTGGGTATATGAGTAGATCCAGCTTTGAGGTTTTCTAATCATATCAACCAATTAGATAATGACAGTTATAGAACTACAGGTTTTGTAAAACAATTTACATAGTCAAAAATCAGAAATGATGAAATAATTGTCTGTCTGTTAGATATATTAGGCCAAAACTTAAGTATGGAATAACAACATGTAAACCTTATAAGAAAAAAAAAGTATGACTGAACTGAAAAGAGTATTGCATCCACGGATATGAATACTCTAAAAGACTAAAATATCAAAACTTGTAGAGTGTCTCATACAGACAATTAAGAAGAAATCTTATTCAGATAAGTAGGGCATTTAGAGACAGCTACATCTGGGAACGAAAGAAGTAGAGAATCATCAGTCAACCTATCTAGAAGACTGTGTAAGAATGAGAAGTGTACTAACTGCTTCCCTGCCAGAATAGCTGATGCATGGAACAGACTACTAAATTATATTCAGCACGTATTAGTTTAGATATTTTTAAGAACAGCCTGGATACTTATTATGGGAATAATTGTTTTGGTATATTGGCAGGCTAGAAGTCATTATTGCCCATGCTAGACATTTACAAAACCCAGTGAAAAAAAGGGAGAAACAGACAAATAAAGGTTCTATAAAAAGAACTGGAAACAGTCACACATTTTGTTGTTAAGCATGATACATTTTTGGCAAAGGGCCTATATACTGAAAGGCAGAATAATGTGCCAAAGTTATTGCATTAGGGATTCTGTAAAAGCTTTGATACAGAAGTAGCAGAAAAGCATTGGAAACATGAAACACAAAATATTATAGAGAATGATGAAGTGTATATCATATGGGATCACCAATTGCAAGCAGTTCAAAAAGTAAATGCAAAAAAAAAAAAAAAATACGATATAGTAACCCACGGAAAAAGAAAACTACCATTGTTCATTGAAATTACTACATCAAGTGATTATAGTGTCTTATATATAGAAAGACACAGTCATAAAATGTCAGCATTTGCAGACAGAAAGAAGAACAATGTGGAAGACATATACCCAGACAGTTCCAATAGCAGTAGAAGCAATGGGACTAATAAAAATATACAGTTGTATGCTACCAATACATGTAACCCCATATGAATTACAGAAGGTGACAATTTTAGGCATATTGTGGGTGGGAGTGAGCACCCTTGGCTAACATCAAAGACTGAGATGATGCCAATTTCATGAAGTCTAGTTGTACCCCGATTTAGAAGTGGAGGCCATTCCTGGCATGCTATTAGAAACCCAAAAGACTCAGAGAAATTAAACTGAGGTAAACAAAAATATTATATATGTTTAGGTATATGTCTATCTATCTGTATATAGAGATAAATTGTTTCTCCCTCCCTCTCTCTTTCTCTCTCTCTCTCTCTCTCTCTATATATATATATATATATTTATTTATTTATATTTATTTTTATTTATTTATGTATTGCATTTGTTAACCGGGAAAGTCCACTGGGCCTATAAAGAGCCCATTTTCAGTGGAGGCCCGGGAAGAAAAGCTCCACATTAATCACATACAAAAGTAAAATAATAACACAAACAAAGTGATTATGAGCAGTACATTCACATTTAAAGAGAATTCATAGCAAAACAGTGATAATATTTACACACGGGTATGTATGTGGCAGTAAACGATGACAAGTATTTAAATATTTTATTTTATTTATTTTATTTTACATTTGTTGACCGGGCTAGTCCAACTGGATACATGTCCATTTTCAGTGGAGGCCCGGGGAGGAAAGCTCCAGTTAAAAAAAACATAGTAAAAAACAGTGTAAAACATACTACAAAAACTTACAGAAATATTTAATACAAAAATTAGAAAAGGCAGTAGTAAGAAATAAATTCATCTTAGTTTAACAATATTTAAAAAAGGAGTAGGAAAAAAAAATGAGTGGGAGAGTTAAGCGTGATTAAGTAGTACTTGTGAGTGACAGTGTTAGAAATCAAGAAGGAAGGATAGTATAAAGAATGATAAATGCAGTGTTGTGGTTAAGAAAAATGTGTTTTGAGGGTATCAGATAATTAGAGAAAAAAACAGTTAGTCAGGATTGGTACAAGAGCATAACCAGTGGTTAGAGAAGAAAAGTTTTAGGTTAGTTTTAAATAGCGAGAGAGAGATTAGGGTTGTCAGTTCTTGTGGTAATTGATTCCATATTTTACCAACTGAATTAGAGACTATGGAATCACCTGCTAAGTTATTTGATAAGCAAGTATGAATCAACATTTTGTTAGCAGAGTGCAGATTCCTCAAGTTATTGTATGGTCTTATGAAGGTAGAGAGAATTGGGGTGTTGTTGGGTTGGTACAGGGCTTTGTGGGTGATTATAAGTTGGTTAAATTGTAATAGGTGAGGTAATTCAAGCCAGCCTAGTTGTTTTAGATTCTGACAGTTATGAGTCCTGTATATAGAGTTTGTAGCAAATCTGGCAATATTGTTATATGATTTAGCTAGCTTGTTAAGATTATTTTTAGAAAGATTGGTATATATGGGGGAAGCATATAACAGGGTAGAGATTAACTGGGTTCTAGCTATAGTGGTTCTGGCTACTTGTGTCAGGAAAGGTTTTATTCTATAGAGGGATCCAAGTTTTTTGTTAATAGATTTTATTGTAGTATTTATGTGAGTGTCAAACTTTAGTTGAATGTCAATTGTAATTCCTAGGAGTTTGGTGGTGGGGTCTGGAGAGATAACGGTACCATTGTTGGATGTAAGCGTAAAATGAAGAGGGGGAGACAAGTGAGAGGGTGTAAAGAGTAATAGCTTGTTTTTTCTTGGGTTAAGGAGAAGACAATGGTTGGAGAACCATTGTTCTGTAGTGGAGAAGGCTTTTTGTGTTAGAGAATGAAGTTCTGTTAGCGATGAGGTTGAAAATATGATGGTAGAGTCATCAGCGTATTGGATGCAGGTAGCGAGTGGATTAGAGAGATGAAGGTCATTTATGAAAATGGAAAACAGGAGTGGACCTAAAATAGAGCCCTGAGGGACACCTATGGAAGTGGGCAGGAGGTCTGAAAGATAGTTTTGCCAGAGAACTGCTTGATTTTGGTTTTCCAGGTAAGATGTAAACCAGTTCATAGCAGGATTATCAATAGAGAGGGACTTTAGTAGGTGGAGGAGAAGTTGATGATTGACCATGTAGAAGGCTTTAGATAGGTCTACAAAGAATGCTGAGGATAAAATATTATTGTTGCGATTTATGTTGATACAGTTGGTAAATGATAGCAAAGCTGTAGTGGTACTGTGGAAAGGCCGGAAACCATGTTGACAGTTAGCTAGGAGATTATAGTGGAGTAGGTGGGTTATTAATTGTTTGTGGATGCATTTTTCCATTATTTTGGCAAGTGGAGAGAGTAGAGCTATGGAGCGAAAGTTGGAGAACTCAGTGGAGTCACCACCTTTGTGAAGAGGAATGATATGAGAGATTTTCCAAATTGTTGGGATAATGCCTTCTTTTATAGTTCTATTGCTCAATATGGAGATTGGGTAGGCAATGGCTTTAGCTCCTATTTTAAGGTATTCTGCTGGTAATTTATCAGCTGAGGGGGTAGTAGGTTTTAATTTTTGAAGTAAGGAAGAGATATAGGAGGTGGGTATAGGTTTAAGGTGAAAAGGGGGAGGAGTGGAGATTGGACTGGGCAACTTAGAGGTATTAGGGTTTTGTTGGTTAGCAAGATTTAGTATAGCCGTGGTGAAGAAAGTATTAAAGGCATTTGCTGTTTGTAATGGAAAATCAGGGTTTGAGCCTAGTGGATTAGGTGTTGCTGCTTTGCCTGGGGATAGTAGTGTGTTGATAGCAGACCAGAACTTTTGAGGTTGTTGAAGGGATGATTGCTGTAGTTGAATATAAAAGTAACACTTGAGAATATATATATCTATAGAATCCATAGCAGAGGAGGGCTGACTTCAGGGTAGAAAGGAGGTGACAGCAGGGCTATAGGAAAAAGAGCTAAGTTAATGAGATGGTACCAAAGTAATTATTGTAGAGAGAAGGAGAGGAGATGTTTGGAATTGAATAATTAAAGTTGATACTTCAGAGAGAGAAGTCAGGAGTTGGGATTATTTGTTGGGGTACAGGAGCATAGCCAGTGAGAGGAGAGATGTAATTTGAGGGATTTTTTCAAGGAGGCAGGATTGCTGGTAGTCCTGAGTGAAGGAGGGAGACTGTTCCATAACTTGGAGACAGTATGAGAATACAACATTTGGCCAGCTGAGTGCTTGGGTTTCTCGACAGACAGAAGCATTTTATTTACAAACCTGAGGTGCCATTGAGAATGGTACATGGTCAGTATGGAGAAGAGAGAAGTGCAGGTTTCAGGTTGATAGATTATCTTGTGGGCTATGGTTAGTTGTAGATAAGTCCCATCAGTCTGATGAGCCTGATCTGCAAGGGCATGGAATGCATTATCATGGAACTTATAAACAAAGACATTGGCAACCTTCAAACACTGGACCCCACCCAGTTTGGGTTCGTGAAGGGCCGATCTTGTCTCCTGAACCTGATTGAGTTCTTCAAATCAGTCAGAAGAGCTGTGGACGAGGGTAAGGCAGTCCACACAGACTATCTGGACCTCGCCAAGGCCTTCGACACCATCCCCCACTCTGGAAACATAGATAAACTTACTAAGCTGGGCATAAATCCCTATGTCACTCAATGGGTTGCCAACTGGCTTACTGAAAGAACCCAGACTGTAAAAGTAGCTGACTCCGAATCCAGCTCCAGACAAGTGACAAGTGGAGTACCTCAGGGTTCAGTCCTGAGCCTGCTCTTGTTTGGCATCTACTTCTCTGAAGTACAGGCCAACACTAAGGGACTCTGGCTAACAAAGTTCGCAGATGACTGCAAACTGGGAGCCATTATTGAATCCCCAAATGATGTGGATATTCTACAAAAGGGCCTTACAGAAACAGACGCTTGGTGCCAGAGCCATGGCCTCAAGCTTAATGCAAAGAAATGTATAGTTATCCCCTTTGGGAAAAAACATGTACCCATGAATTACCACATAGGTGGCATTACACTAAACATTGAAAGTGTGACGAGTGACTTAGGGACACAGGTGGACAGTGGTCTCACCTTTGATAACCACATCACCACAGCAGTCAGGAAATCCTTCTATGTGGCACACCTCATCACTAAGGGCTTTTCATCCAGAAAAAAGGAGGTCATTGTCCCACTGTACTCATCTCTCATTAGACCCATTATAGAGTATAACGCCCCGTTTGGTATGTACCTCACAAGACATCTGCAACAGCTGGAAAGGCAGCAGAAATACCTCACTAAAATAATCACAGGCCTAAAGCAGATGTCATATGCTGACCGTCTAAAAAAACTCCAGCTATACACTGTGGCATATTGTCTACTCAGAGGAGATCTCTGCTTAACATACAAGGCCATGTCAAACCCTGAGCTGTTGGGCATGCTCCACTTAAAGAAATCCCTATCCCTCAGAGCCACACTCTACAGGGATCTAAACCTTGTCATCACAATGAACAAAACATGCTGGAGGGGATAGGTTCCTGACATAGACTCCCCATACTCTGGAATAGACTGCCCATACATGTCAAGCAGAGCGCCTCCTTGGCCCTCTTCAAAAAAAACCTTGATGATTGGATGGGAGATAGGAAATTCACCCCAGGGATCATGTCAGTCGCCCTGCTAGACAGGGGTCCAGGGAAGTAAATATTGTGGGAATAAATATCCTGGGAATTGTTATGGCTAGGCTTGTATAGGCCCTTGGGCCGATAGCCTAGTACCAACCTATGAACCTATGGTGAGGGGATTCTAGCCATGTTAGTTGATACAGAGAAGATCAGTGCTGGGTGGAAAATTTTGCATTTGCAATGAATTTAGAGACTTTGTTGTAGCAAGAGTCAAGTTTAGTTTTTAAGGAGGATTGTAGATTGGTGAGGATGGGAGCACCGTATAGCAGAGTTAGAAGCAGGAAAGATGATGCCAGGGCCTTTTACACAGAGAGGCTAAGAAAATAGTTGTGCCTATAAAGATCACCTAGCTTCTGATGTTTTTTTTTTGATGTTATTGTAGATGTGAAGGTCAAAAGTTAGTTTGTCATCAATGATGACACCTAGCAATTTGTTGCTAGGGACAACTTCGACGATAGTGTTGTGTATATATATATATATATATATATATATATATATATATATTTTTTTTTTTTTTTTCATTTTAGTCCAACAATAGTACATGTAGTATTAAGGAGTTTGATAATTCTCATGAGGGATGAAACATTATAGGGTTGTCCCACAAAGCAAGCTTACAAATATTAGCATTTTGTAACCACGCAGCACTTGTCTATGAATTCTAGCCTATATATTTTTTAATGTACATATTTTATTATGTCTGTAACCTCCTATTAGTAGGCGTATTAAGAAAAAGTCCCATAGGTTTGACAGTAAAGTTTGTGTATTCTTAAATTCCATTCTTTGTTAACTTTGTTATTTTATAATATATTATAATGTGTACACAATAAGTTTTGTTTGTTTTTGGGTTCAAGTAACACTCAGAATAAGACCCTCTGTACTTAATCTGATGATAGGATCATAGGATCATAGGATGTTACTAGGCTAATGGCCCTAGGGCTCTTACAAGCCTAGCCAAATTTCGCCCTTTATTTCATGATCAGCACCTATTGTCCCTGTCCAAGAGAGGCACAGGTGGAACCCCCCTGGGTGAATTTATCTTTACCCATCCACTCATCCAGATTGTGCTTGAAGAGGGCTTGTGCTTGACATGAATTGGGAGAGTGTTCCACAGGTGTGTTACCCTCTAGGAGACAAACCTGTCCCTCCAGCAGGTTCTATTAATGTTACATACCAGGTTAAGATCTTTAGAGTGAGTAACCCATTAGCCATTGGACTTACAGATATGCAGCATTTCCAATAAAGCAGAGTCAGGGATTGCCTTATATGGAAGGCAGAAATCACCTCTGAGTAGTCTACATGAAATGTAGTAAAGTGACATTGATTTCCGCTGATCCACATTGGAGATATGCTGAATGCCTTGAATTCTCCTTGTGAAGAACTTTTGTGTTCTTTGCAATTACTGCAGGTGCCTAGAAAGGTACATACAAAAAGGGGAGTTGTACTCAGTTATTGACCCGATGAGGGAAGAGTACAGGGAGGTTATAACTTCTTTTTTTTCTGGAGGCAATGCCCTTACTTATGAGATGAGCCCTATAGAATACCTTTCTTACCACTGTGGAGACATGGTGATCAAAGGTAAGGTTGCTGTCAACCTGTGTGCCCAGGTCTCTCATCACTGAGTGCATGCTTAGGGTGTTTCTATTGATGTGGTAGTTTGCAGGAAGATTTTTTTTACTGAAAGGGATGATAATGCATTTTTTGCATATTGTTTAAGGCTGTGACGTTGGCACCAATCATTTGTTTGCTGAAGACCCTCTTGAAGGATGTTGACAATTTTTGGGGATTCTATGACCTCTCCCAGTTTGCAGTCATCAGCAAATGTTATCAGCCACAGACCTTTAGTTTTTTCTCATACTTTGTAGAAATAGATTCTGAACAGTAGTGGTCCCAGGACCAATCCCTGTGGAACACCACTGGTTATGGGTCTGCTGTTTGAAGTGGATTCCCTTATTTTGACTGCATGGGTTGTATTGGTGAGCAGGTTAGTGACCCACCTAATGATATAAGGGTTGATACCTTGCTGAGTGAGTTTGTCAATAATTGTTGAAAAAATGCCAGGAAAGCTGAAATTTAAAACAACAACCACTTTAATCACTTTTAAATGCACTAAATACACACGTTTTTCGTCCTACTGAATAGTAAGACTTCTTCAGAAATTAAGCACTCCATTACATAGAAGCAGACATGGGGCTTAGTTTTTATGGATGTACCAGAATATATGCAGCATATTAGAGATATTTTAACAACAGATGTCTATCAAATAGCATCGCTCAATGAATATAATAAGGTTAACCAATTTATTAAAAGCCTCATAAATTAACTGTTTATTGAGGCAAGAATTGATATACATACATTTCATTTTTTAATGATGATAGCACCAAAAGCACCATGCATGTTTGGAGTGCCGAAAATTCACAAAAACTTGCAGAATCCTCCGTTTAGGCCAATAGTAGATGGAAGGAATTCTTCAACATATGTATGTGCCAAATTAAAAGACTCCATACTAAAGAAATATGTAATAAAAGAAGAATGGATTATTAAAGACTCTTGGACATTTCTAGAAAGTTTGGATAAGTTTGCATATAAAGAAGGATATAATTTTTTGACAATAGATGTTAAAGGATTATATACTAGTATCCCGCATAATGAAGGGATAGAATGGGTTACCACAAGAATGCGTCAAAAGTATGCATTAGAATCCGAAATTTCTTTAGTACAAAAACTTTTGGATATAATACTTTCTTATAATTTTATCCTTTTTGAAAATCAATATGTGCAAAAGAAGGGGGTAGCTATGGGATCACCATGTGGTTCAAGTTATACGAATCTAGTGATGTCATATAGGGAAAATACATATATATTTCCCAACACCCTGTTTCAAGAGGTAGTAAAGTTCTATGTCAGATTTATAGATGATATTTTTGTGATAACTGAAGGTACAATACAAACAGCTGAAAGTTTAGTAATGATGTTAAATCATTCAACCGACTTTTTGAATTTTACATACACATTTGATACTACATCAGTATCATATTTAGATATAAATTTGATAAAAAATAGTCAGCAAAAACAGTATGAAGCTATGTTGTATAGGAAGCCCACATACTCAAATAAATTTTTGCATTTTTCTAGTGCTCACCCGTTTCATCAGAAACATTCAGTGCTGAAAGGACAATTCATCCGAGCAGCAAGAATGATAACAACGGATGAGAAATTTGAAGAAGAATGTGATACATTAAGATCAATGTTTCTCAATAGAGCATATCCATCTAGTCTCATAGAAGAAATAATTGATGAAGTAACATCAAAGAGAATGAATGGGCTATATACACCTATATTAAGGAATAAGACTGATGTGGGACTAGATCATAATAGTACAGGAGTCATGCAAGTATGTAATCAGATTGGGTTAACAGAAGCCCATGAGGAATTTAATTTGGCATGCATAATGAATTTTTGTTCTAATTCGGCATACATAAAAGAAATAATAATGAAAATTTGGTCTTTGTTGAAAGATGATGTTAGTTTAGGGTTAATGTTTAAATTTACACCGAAAATTGTATGGAGAAAAGCAAATAGTTTCAAACAAATCTTTCAGAAGCAAAAATATCCGTTTGTTAGGAATCCAGGCATGATGCAATGTGGGAACTGCTCCCTTTGTTATATAATGGATTTAGGGAATAGCATCGACATCAATGGATACAAGATTTATTTAAAAGGAAGGTATAATTGTAATACAATAGGAGTGGTTTACATAGCTAAATGTCAAAGATGCCCATCGTTTTACGTGGGCAAAATGGATCGTAGACTCAGAGATAAGGTTTCTGAGCATATGAGAAGTATAAGCCAGGATAAAGAGGAGAATGCGTTAGCAAGGCACACAATATTCTACCCTGAACATGTTTAAATTTAAAATACTCCAACAAGTAAACCAAGATATAAGAGGGGGACCCACTAGTTTACTATTGGAGAAGATAGAACTTCTTTGGCAAATAAGGCTAAATGCATACATGTATCCAGGGCTTAATGATAAATGTTCGATAATGTGTTTATTAAAATTAAAGAGCTTGGAGGGATGAATGATAAAGTTTTTGCGAAAGGAAATGAGTATATGTTCTGCATGGTGGTTTTTCAAAAAAAACCCCACAAATTCCAAAAAATGTAAATCATTTCACTTTTGTACAAGCAAAATGGTAAAGGACATAATTAGGTTGGATCAATGTTATTTGAATATTCACATTTATATATACAACCAAATGGTTGTTATTCATAGATGCTTAACATTGCATCAATTTTAATTTATTGTTTTTGGATTATAGTTTTTTATATATAGTACAATAGAAAAGTAGAATATGTATTGAACATAAAATTATAAAATTATAAGATAAAATAATATAATTTGACATATTTAATACACATATAGTAGACAAATTTATTGATATATATTTATTCGCTGTTAGTTATTATTTTTGTGAATATGTTTAGACAAGAAGCTGATTCATATTTAGTAAAGGCATCGCATGTCCAGTGTAATTTTAGAAATGTATATGTATTTTCATATTTTCATGTATTTTTAGGTATTTACTTTTGAGATATATGCAGTTTTCAGATATATGTCATTTAAATATTTATTTATATATTTTTTAATATATATATATATATATATATATATATATATATATATATATATATGTTTTTATTATTAAATATAAACACAAAAGGTCTTTCATCATCATCAGTTTAATGGATATATATATATTTAAATATAATATGAGTATGAATTCAAAGTAGTTAATCAAAGCATTCATTAAAGAATTATTTTATGGACTATAGCTTTAAATTTTAGCATCAGCATTGCGTCTGTTTGGTGCCAAAATAATTCAAAGTTTATAAATAGTTTGTATGTAATGGAGTGCTTAATTTCTGAAGAAGTCTTACTATTCAGTAGGATGAAAAACATACGTATTTCATGCGTTTAAAAGTGATTAAAGTGGTTGTTGTTTTAAATTTTGGCTTTCCTGGCATTTTTTCAACAGTTAGTTTGTGTTTTAAGTGGAATTAGGAGTTTGTCAATAATGCTTGTTTGGGGAATAGTGTCAAAAGCCTTGACCAAGTCAAGGTAGGCTGTATGCACAGTTTTCCCTTTGTACAGGGCTCTGGTGACTGTCTAAATGAAGTCCATTAGGTTTAACAGGCATGATCTCCCTTTGACAAATCCAAACTGAGTAGGGTCAGAACCTGTATCTTTGTTCATAAGGTCCATGATAATTCACTCCATGGCCTTGCAGATAAGGCTAGTCAGGCTATTAGGTCTATAGTTCCCAGGGTCAGTGGAAGCACCACCCTTGTGCAAGGGAATAATGATAGCCATTTTCCATTCAGCTGGGATGAAGCCAGTACTTAGCATATGACTGAAAAGATTACCCAATGGTGTTGCTAATTATTGTTGGAGCCCATTTAGGATGCAGCCTAGGACGTTATCAGGTCCTATAGATGTTGTGTTTTTGGCCTTAGAGAGGGCATTTATGACCTGCTCTCTAGAGATATGAGGAAAATAGGTGGAAGGAATGTCATGGGGTATGTGTGATGGGAACAGGGGAGTGAAGTTTTCATATAACCTGTCAGCTAACAGTGTTGATATGTCCACCAGCTCAGTGTATGTAGTATAATTAAATACCAGTATGGTGCAAATCTGGATCTTACCTTTTAGGCTATGGCTGTAACTAAAGAATGTCTTATGGTTGTCCTTAGCTGATGATGCTAATTTGGATTCATAGTTTGCTTTGGAGGACTTCACAAGAAGTCTTATTTGCTTGTTTAAGCTGAGGAGGGAGTGTTTCCAGTTTAGGGGATGATCCCTCTTACTTTTGGACAACAATTTCTTCCTCTTATTTTAAAATCCAAATATTTTAGTCATAGATAGTCTAAAGTGAGACAAACAGAAGTCCCCCTCACCAGGCTGAACAAGGAGACAGTCATGGTCAGCTGTCTTTCTGGTGCCAGGATTCATCAGACATTCATTCAGGCAGGTTTGCTCTTCCTTAAAGAGCTTATTTTGGTCCTATCAAGTACTGCCACATCAATGCAGTTATATGGGTGTTTGTAAAAATTATTGATATAGGACTTGGCATAGTTACCAGTTGCATCTGAGGGGGGATGTACAGTGAAAGTATTTATACCATCCCTTAGAAAGATATAATCTGCTTTAGAAACATTTTTTAGTGTAGTTGTTGTTGGGGGGGAGTGCTGGTGTTATAGTTACTTTGAATGAGACTGATTTGTGGTCAGATATGATAATGGAAGACCTCACAGTGGGGTGCTCTAGCGCCTCCCCCCAATATTGATAACCACCAGATCCAAGATCTTGGCACCCCTAGTTGGGGTGTCCACCAGCTGGTTCCAGGTGTTGGAATTAATGAACTTGAGGAACCTTTTGACAAGTGAGTGTCAGAATGAGTAATTTACCCAGACAATGGATGGGTAACTAAAATCACCCAGAACCACAGTGCTCAGATGTATCTTGAGGGATTCCAGTAGATCCAAGTAGGCAAGGTGGGTGTCTTGATTCATGTAGGGGTTCTGTAGCTAGCAATGATTTGAACAGGAGTCCCATCAACAGTTAGTTGCACCTGAAGTGTATCCAGGGAATCATACTGTTTAACCAATCTGGGGGAATATTTATCTTTAATGAACATTGATACACCATCTCCTTTAGTTTTCACACCTGCCATTCGTAGGCTGAATGTATGGTAGGAGGTGAATGGCTGGGATGCTGTCCATTGCCTTGAACTAGGTTTCTGTGACTGCACAGATGTCAGCATCTTCCATGGTGAGGACTGCTTCCATTGAGAACAGTTTCATGCTAAGGCTCCTAGCATTTAGTAGCATAGCCTTGAGGTTGTTCTGTGATGAAATTTTTACATCAGAAACTAAGCCAATTATTGAAGTCAATGATTTTGTGTTTATATTGTCGTATAATCCTAGATGAGGGGTAATATGCTGCTCAAGGCTAGGGACATACCTGCCTGTGTCACATAATCAGAGAGTGCAATCATATTTCTCCTCATGTAGTCCAGGGAGGTACATCTCAAGTCATTCACATTAACATGTGATATGACCAAATCATAACGGTACTTGTTGTTGAGAGACTTGAGTGCCTGCAAGATCTGATGAATCCTGGCACCAGAAAGACAGCTGACCATGACTGTCTCCTTGTTCAGCCTGGTGAGGGGGACTTCTGTTTGTCTCACTTTAGACTATCTATGACTAAAATATTTGGATTGGATGTGCATTGCCTTATGGGCTTTGATTGTGAGACACATGTCTGTGTCATTATGTGTATTGTGTGTTTTGGGTGTTATGGTTGGTTTAGTATGCATGTGTTTTGGAGGTGTCTGGTGTTTAGGTAGATTGTTTGTGAGTACCTCTTCATATGTTGGTCTATGTGTATGCTGTGTGTCTGAGTAGGTGCTGTGGTAGGTGGGCTGAAAACCTGCTCTGTATTGCTATCTATTGTATGAGAGAGATGTGATTCCAGATTCATAATGTAGGTGCATCTCTCACAAATGGTACAGGAATGATTTAGAAGTAGGGGGTGTCAGTGTACATGCAGGAGCAGCCCTAGGTCAACTGGTGCCCTAGGCAAAAGGGCTCCACGGCGCCCCCCACCACATTACCTGGTGCCCCATCCTGGTCTACCTACACTAAATAAATACTGTAAAAGTGCCCCTGCTAGACCGGCGCCCTAGGCGGCCGCCTAGTTGGCCTATGCCTAAGGTCGGCTATGTGTACATGAGGCAGTTGTTACACTTCCTCAGTAGACCCATGTCAATCAGGCTGGTAGGCGAAAAGTGGGGAAACTGACAGTTCATGGTCCTAGGAATAATTTTAGTCTGGTTATAACAGCTGAAGAGGGAATACAGTAGGGGCAGATATTAGTTGGTTTAGGCACGGAGAGGTGTGGTTTAGATAATATTTTGAGGCTAGAGAGCAGGAGCCTGTAAATGGAAATCCCTCTGCACAGCAATGAGCGATGCTGTGCGATGCACAAATGGGCTCAAACAAGCACAAACCAGTTCAAACAGAGGCTTATTAAAGCAGAAAAACAAAAAAACAGCCAAAGTTCAAATCATCCAATCAAAATGCCCTAAACAGAGCCCTGCAACAGTAAGTCTAGATAGATCAGTCCAAACTGTACCTTCCTCCCACAAGGGCACAGGGTGGCCTCTCCAAACAAAAGATTAACTGTTTTACAAGCTCCAAAGGTCACAAACAGTACTTCATTCAGCAAAACCATGAAACTAGTCTATGCTAGTGTTTTTCAAGTGCAGCAAACAAGTAAAATGCACAAAGCAAGCAGATGAACAGTAATTACAGTTGTAAGAGGAATTCAATAGCAGACAATCTAAAACAGGCAGTAAATACAGTTGCGCAGTTTAAACAAACAGATATACAGCAAATATTGCTTTAGTTAATCAGAAAGTGTGGAAAACAGTTGAAAATAAGCACTTATCATTTGTAGTCTCTCAGCTGGTATTTGGAAAACAGTAGAGTAAGAGCAGAAAGCCTAACTCACTGCAGCTTTGAGCAATCAAGCACAAACCAGTTCAAACAGATGCTTATTATAGCAGAAAAACAGGAAAAAGACAAAGTTCAAATTATTCAATCAAAATGCCCTAAAGAGATCCCCACAACAGTAAATCTAGCTAGTTCAGTCCAAACTGTACCTTCCTCCAAGGGAAGAGGTGGCCTCTCCAGAAAAAAAGATTAATTGTTTTACAAGCTCCAAAGGTGACAAACAGTGCTAGATTCAGCAAAAACCTGAAACTAGTCTATGCTAGTGTTTTTCAAGTGCAGCAAACAAGTAAAATGAACAAAACAAGCAAATGAACAGTCATTACAGTTGTAAGAGGAATTCAATTAGCAAACAATCTAAAAATGAAGTAAAATACAGTTGCACAGTTTAAGCAACAAAATATGCAGCAAATATTATTTTAGTTAATCAGAATAATCAGAAAGTGCAGAAACAGTTGAAAATAAGCACTTATATTTTGTAGTTTCTCAGCAGGTATTTCATTTTTGAAGAAGCTGCTCTGACACTCAGTGATGGGCAGACCACACATGTTGCATACTTATATAAAAACATTTGTCTCCATTTAACATAATAATGTTACCTTTATTCAACACCAACACTCTTTGGCTTGTTTTATTAAGTTATTCTCTACCAGCCCTCAGTGGTTGTGTGCCATATGAATTAAAGAGACTGTACTAGGAGACAAAGTTATACAGAGAGGCATATTAATAGCCACAAGGCCAAGTGTTTACCTTATCTTCAGATCAAGGACATGATTGCAAGGATTCTCTATGATGACTTATTGCTCTACAATCCCAAAGGTATCATGGTAGACTTACTACATATGTACCAATGCACAATAACATTTCTTCAGTAATCTTTCTGTTTCCTTACAGCTGCAGTTTCATTACAAAATGTCCAATAGATGCAGTTATGTTCCAGGATTTCTAATGCATGTACCCTAATGAGAGTAGGAAAATATTTGTATATGGCCTCTCTGTGTGCTTGTAGGGATTAATCTACTAGATATACTATGCTCATTTGCCTCCTGCCTTTACCTTGGCTTGGGATTATGTAGGGAAAATATAAGATGTGCAGAATGAAAATCTATGAATGCATTTTAACTGACTTGGTAAGTATAGTCACTGTATTTATAGGTTCATAGGTTGGTACTAGGCTATTGGCCCTAGGGCCTATACAAGCCTAGCCGTAACAATTCCCAGGATATTTCTTCCCACAATATTTACTTTCCTGGACTCCTGTCTATCCGGGTGACTGACATGATCCCCGGGGTGAATTTCCTATCTACCATCCAATCATCAAGGTTCTTTTTGAAGAGGGTCAAGGAGGCGCCCTGCTTGACATGTATGGGCAGTCTATTCCAGAGTAAGGGGTGTCTCTGGGTCAGGAACCTATCCCTCCAGTATGTTTTGTTCATTGTGATGACAAGGTTTAGATCTCTGGAGTGTGTGGCTCTGATGGATTGGGATTTATTTAAGTGGAGCATGTCCAACAGCTCAGGGTTTGACATGGTCTTGTATCTTAAGCAGAGATTGCCTCTGAGTAGACGATATGCCACAGAGTATAGCTGAAATATTTTTAGATGGTCAGCATATGGCATCTGCTTTAGGCCTGTGATTCTTTTAGTGAGGTATTTCTTTGAGGGGGATGTCACTACCTGGGTTGTCATAAACAGACGGTAGTATGGATGAGCATTACCCAGCCTCACCATTTGAGTACTATATTCCAAAGTCACTAAATTAGATTTAATTTTCTGATTACCTAGGATCAAGCATCTCAGAAGCACTGTGATTAGAGAAAGTGCATTTACTGGAGTATCTTAAGAAGGCTTGTACCTTTAACCTTTTAATTGATCTGCCTATAAAATGCACAGTCTCCAGTGATGTTTTTTGTTGTGGGATTATGATAGTAGTGAACGGTTGCAGAGAACATGTTTTATACCACCTCACAGAACATGAGAGGGAGTGAAGCAATCAAGCATATTGAGTTTGCTTTCTGTTTACATTTCAGTTATATAATTTCTGTCAGCTATGTGAGTGCCCATAGGTGGGATGCATATGTGTAAGTGGGAAAGTCTTTTATGGAGAATGTCTGTCTGTACATGTGGGGACAGAATAATATGATAATGCCATGAAAACAGTTTTGGGAATCCCTAAACTCTTCTGTGCAGCTGGCAATGAAAATTGTGTAGGTCCACTGTGTGATGGAAAGGACAACTGCAGGCTTATTGCTCATGTCCTTTTGAGTTAGAAATATTCCCTGGAAAGGGTTGTTCTCAGCCTATAGGCAACTACGGCATGCATGTATTGAGGTTTGTAAGTCAGATGGTAGGTAGCAATGAGGCACAAATGACCTATTGGCCCTTTTTTTCTATTTTTGTATGTGGAGAGGGATTCAAGTGAGACTGCAATAGTAATATTACACAGACAATACTGAAAGTGTTACATATAAACTCTGTATAAAGTTCATTGCTGATATTTAAACATTGCTGATACAGCTTTTAATACTTTTATGAACCACAATGTTTGAGATTTTTCATCTTTCTGTCTATGCATTTTGATATTTCTGTGTTTATGAAACCAAAGACTAACGTAAGAAATGCAAAAGTCTTCTAATTAAGATGTTGGTTAGATGCTGAGAACTAGGGTTGCCAAAAGTTCATCTTTTAATCTTGTTCACTGGAGTGGCTGTAGGTTAGGGTCAGTGGTCAAGCATAGACCTATATTTGATAAAGTAAGGAGTGAGCACAAAGATATAACTTCATTATGAAAATATGTTAATGCATACATGGCCTACTTGCACATTGTCCAAGTGCAGGATGAAAGGGTCTCTTTGATTCCATTCTAGATTCCAAGATATCAATGAAAGATATGGGTGCTGGGAAAACCTATCTTGACTGCAGGACAAATACAATCTGAAATATTTGGGTTTAGTGTTAATGTAAAAAAACATAGGTCATAGAACACAGAAAAGGCCTGATTTATCACTTACAAATTTGTTCAATACTGCTTCCAGTGGAAAGTGCACTGAAATATTTCACTTCTCTAAATGCCATAGGGTACGACTTTGTGGTCTCACTATCCTTTGGTGAACATGTGTATAAAGCACTTAGAAAATGTCAGCCCTACTTAAAACACAGTATACAACTTCCAGACTGCAAAGTAAGCCTAGACAAGAAAGCCTAGTATACACTGAGAAAGGGGATGTTCATCCCAACCGTAGAAAATTCATTTTTACAACAGTAAAATCTGACTCTAACATTCACACTACTGGTCTCTCTCAGGAAAATAGTTCATTCCAAATCCCCCTTTTAGTGAAAATTGATGTCTGTTTTGGAAAAGAAGCAACACATGGTATAAATAATCATTCAGAAGCTACTGCACTTTGTACACAGCTCTACATTGGGGCATTTTATCTTAAAGCTAATGTCAGAGACCTGTCGTCTTCATCAGTCTAACTGTATACATTTATTTATTTATTTATTTTTATAGGGGTTGTCCATTTGTCTGAACGTAAAGAAGACTGACTGCCTTTTTGGTTCTCAGGACTGAGGAAATGCACATAAGTATGAATGACAGCTATTTGGGGCCATGCATAATGCTCAATGTTTCAGTAGTTGAATGCTAAGTTGTTTTTTTTTTTTTGTATTTGTTTGCCTTGAATGTGTTGTTTTTTTGTTGGGGACAGTGCCGGTATGCGGAATACTGTTTTTTTCATAGGGGGTTTATGGTTTAACGAACACTTGCCACTGCTGTTCTCAGTGTGTGGCTACAGAGATTTCTGTGTTCAGAGAGATTTTTCTATCGCTTGAGATGATGCAAACATGGTGTTGGTGTACTTAAGGTTGGGGTGTGGTGGGGAGCTGGGGGCTTGTCTTCTGCAAAAAATAAAGAATTTTCTATTTTTCTTTAGGTGTTTCTAATACATTCTGAGTTTTCTATAGCTGTAAAAGACATGTTCAGCATATTGTGAAGTCAGGCATTTTGGTTAGATTTTCTGATTCTCATGCATGTTTTGTTAGTTCATTTTTAGTTGATATAATCATCTCTCTCTCTCTCTCTCTCTCTCTATATATATATATATATATATATATATATATATATATATATAGATATATATGTGTGTGTGTATGTGTGTATATATATATATATATATATATATATATATATATAGATATATATATATATATATATATGCATGTTTTGTTAGTTCGTTGTTAGTTGATATAATCACATATCTATCTCTACATATATTTTTATATAAACTATCCTGGGGATTCAATTAACTCTGCCTAAGCTTTGCAAGAGGCCTATACAAAGTTTACGTATTTGCATGGTGAGCAGCAGAGCTAATTACATATTCATGCACCACATTTAAAAGTAAATAAGCACAGTTTTATGGCTAGCAATAATGTTGCAGGTCAGGAAACCATGGAAAGCAACACGGAGAGTAGCAAGCATGTAGACCTGTTTACCTACATGCAAACTAGGTGGGCAGGATTGCACGGAATGCCGCAGTAATTATCAGGGTTAATAATATAGCAATGTATATGGTCCAAGCACATTACAGAACAGTGTATACAGTGCAGAGTATTGTGGAATTCTATTTCAGGCATTCTGTACAAAAGTAGTGTCAATATTCCATAACAGTACACGGACTGTCTTTAAAAATACACAATCAGGGGAAATGTGTGGATTGAATAGGGATGCACAGATGAATTGTAGAATGAAACAGGGAAAGTTGACAAGTGAAAAATCTTAATGTACAGCAGAGGAGGCCATTTAAATGAAGACAGTTGTAGCAGAATCACTAATCCCATATCTGCATGATAGAGTACAGACTGCACAGTGCAAATGTATATTATGTTACAATGGAAAATGATGTCTTTGTGATATGAGCATCCTGACATGTACAATGGAGAGGGAATATATCAAGGAATAGGAGTTTGCTGCATATTATGAAGCTGTGCAAAATGAGTTGTCTGAATATGGCTGTAATGTCAGCAGAGGTCTCCAGCAAGTGGGACACATAGTTACAGGCTTTTGGGCAACAGTAAACTGAAGCACATACAATCATGGACAATATCAGAATAATACCACCACTAATCCCATGTCTCTGACATAACATATGTGATTGTGAGTGATCATAGATGTTTCTGCAGTAAGACACTTGTACAACTAGTATGAGATGTCAGCAAATTATGATGGTAGTCACGCACACTGTCCTGACACTGTATCATCTACTGGAGGTGTTGTGGGGGCACTGCTATACCTCCATGTGACATTATAAACAATCTAGGCTAGCTGACTGGTGTGCATGGCATATATATATATGGCACAATCCACACTGTCATGAATGTAACCCATGCCATCAGTGTTGTCAAACAGCTATGTATGTACTGTGTGCATCACTTACTAAGCAATCTACAAAAGGACCTAGAGAACCAAATTAATATCCTCTGTCAACATAGCCTGAGAACTGGCTTGGTTCCAGCACAGTATAAAACAGCAGCAGTAATCTCCTTGCACAAAGGTGGGTCATCAAACAATCCTGGGAAATATGGACCTTTAAGTCTAACCAGTCCCATCTGCAATGCCATTTAAAGAATCATCATGGATCTTATCAACAAGGACGTAGGTGATCTTCAAACTCAGTCTAGACCCAACCCAATTTGGCTTTGTAAAGTGTAGATCATGCTTGTTAAACATAGGAGACTTCTTCAACAAAGTCATCAAAGTGACCTAGCCTAGAGTTATGACACAATCCTCCACTCGGGTATCCTTAAGAAACTCTCCCAGCTGGGGATTAACCCTTACATTGGTAGATGGTTAGCCAGCTGGCTCACTGACAGAACACATGCTTTGAAAGTTGGTGAAACAACCTCTACCAGGAGAGCCAACACCAGTGGCATACCACAAAGATCTGTGCTGGGCCCTTTACTGTTTGGAATCTATTTCTTAGAAGTGCAGGCTAAAGTATATGGCCTTTGGTTTACAAAGTTTGCAGATTATTGCATATTGGGTGCAATGACTGAGCCCGTCAACTATGTTTACATATTTCAGGAGGGGCTAACATAGACAAATGTTTGGTGCCAAAGCCACATATCCTACACAGAAATGCAAAAATGGGTCATTACATTTGTCTTCTGCAAAGTGGAATTCTCCATTAATTACAGCATTGACAACATCCCCCTCTCCCCATGGTTAAACCCAGTGGTGCAAGACTTGGGAACACAGGTAGATAGCAATCTGAACTTCAACCACCAAGTTTCCACAGTTGTAAGGAAAGCCTTCTGTGTTGTGCACCTCATAAGTCAGGTCATCATATCCAGGTGTGAAGATGTTATAACATCACTGTACTCAAACCTCATCAAAGCACTAATAGAGTACAATGCTTCTTTTTGTATGTACCTCACTAGACACCTGCAACAGCTAGAGAGACTACAGGGGTTTCTCAACAAGGAAATACAGGGCCTATAAAACCATGCCATGATATGCATGGATAGACTGCAAGCCCTGTTACTGTACTCTGTATTGTATAGGATGAGTTAACTTGTGCCTGGCCTACAGGCCAGTCTCTGACTTTGCCCTGATGGAAATGCTTCACACCTGCAAAGCTAACAGCAGAAGAGTCACTCGCTCTAAGGATCTTAACCTAGCCTGTGACATTAACAGAACAAGCTTGACAGACAGCTGTAGCTGATGACATCAGTATAGTCTGTTGACAGGAAGATGGTAATAGCAGTGCCTGACATGCTGGTGTAAAATGCTCACTCTAATGGCAAGCAAGTGCACAAACACACCAGTTGACTGCAGTGAGAACAGGACCCCTACCTATCTAACTACACCTTTGAGAGTCCTCTGTATTTAGAGCAAGCTCCAAAGCACAAGTCTGACTTGGAGAGTGCTGGACAACATTTTGTAAGTGATGATATCAGCTGCACCTGGTGAGAGGAAGATGGCAATAGCAGTGTCTGGCATGCTGGTGTAAAATGCTCTCTCTCTAATGTCAAAACACACACACACACGCACACACGCACGCACACACACACACACACACACACACACACACACACACACACACACACACACACACACACACACACACACACACACACACACACCAGTTGAGTGCAGTGAGATTAGAACCCCTACCTATCTAAGTATGTGGACTAGATAACTTAATATTTTACACAAGGGCCACGGCACCCGTCTAACTTTTAAAAGGCTACAGGGCACTTTATAGTGGATGACATCAGCAGTGGATGTTGGACAGAAGAGGTTAGGTGGCCTGTACAAGATGAATGTGTAGGCATGTGCAACTGTCTAAATATTGTTGCTCCATGGGTTTGGAGTGATAACTGCAGGATACATACTTAAGCTCTTCTGACTAGACAGACAGACATGTGCATGCACATACACACACACACACTCACACACACACACACACACACACACACACACACACACACACACACACACACACACACACACACACACACACACACACACACACACACACCACTTGACTTTAATCAGAACAGAACTCTTACCTAAGTGCATGAACTAGAGAACTCAGTACTTTATGCACATGCCACAGCACAAGATTGACTTTTATAAGGCTGCAGGAAAAGTTATAGTCGATGATATCAGCACTGGATGTTGGAGAGAAGATATTGGGAGGCCTGCATGAAATGGATAGCTAGAAATGCCCAACTATCAAGATATTAAAGTTCTGCATGTTACCAGATTAATGAGTGTTCAATGTCTAATACTTGTTGTGTTTCCAATGTGAGGATATAGAGGACATTAAGAGACAGGTTTATAAACTACTGTATATGCAAACAGGTGTCCACATTACTACAAGTATTGGAACGTCTGAATCTGTATTGTCATTATAAAGATATGCATGGTATATAGGAAAGCATTTGTTATTTATGTCTGCAGTGTAGTTGATATATTTTTAAACAAATACTGAGAGACCAAGGTTGCAGTGCATGGGGAGAGGTAAAAGATGGCTGCATTGTCAATATGTGTTATTTTCTTAGATAGTGCCTTCCTTTTGTTTGTGTTTCCACATGAAGTTTCATGGCATGAAGACCAAATGGACAGTAAACAAAAGTAATATATGCTATTATCCACTTTGTATATTGTACTGCCAAGCAGCAGGTATGCACGATGGAAGGCAATGTGTTTGTGCATGTGAGATACACATTTATATTGCTTTCCCTGTTTGTGCATTGTTAAGCAGTGAGAAAACACAAGGCCCATAGATATAATAATGAGAGTTCTGAGTACTGAGTGTATGAAACACACCTCCTCCTCCTTAGCTGACTTTGTGGTACCAGGTGTAAATACACTGACACATTTCTTTTGGAACCTAGATGATGTAGGGTTTGAATCCAAGTGTATGTAAGAGTTTTAAATAAGCAGTGATAATGCAAAGAAATAATTATTTATACTACATTCACTGTGTGTTAGTGTGTGTTTCTTTAGTGTAGCATGCTTAAGCGGCATTGTGCAGAGTTAGCCGCCCCCATGAAGAGATGTTCACCGTCTCTTGGCATTGGTGCACAATGCCAAACTCCTCGCACACACAGAGACCAAAAAGTGAAGGGTTCCATTGCTTTTTTTTTTTTTGTTTACTTATGTTTGTTGTGTGTGATTCTATTTCCTGTGATTCTATTTTCTGACCAGAATAAAGGGGTTAAAATGGGGTAGATAAGAAAGTGGTGAACTGGGGGGCAAGCAAGGGGAAGAATAAAGGAAAAGCAATATAGGAATGTGCAGGATGGAGGTTGGATAGAGCCATAGCAATCCACTTCTTCAACAGTGTAACATGAAAATATGGTACAGAATATTAGCTGAATTTGGAATGTTACCTTAACAAAGAGGGTGACAACAATGCAATCATGTTATACAACCAGTTGGTCTGATCAGGTATGTCAAGAATACACATTTGCAAAGTGAAGAGCTATGTATGCGATGATATAAGGTATACATATATATATATATATATATATATATATATATATATATATATATATATATATATATATATATATATATATATATATATATATATATATATATTTCGGAATAGGTATTTCTGGGTCAGGGAAGTAGGGTATGTGAGGAAGCACATGCAAACAAACAGAAAAAACAAGAGAAGACATGGGGTAGGTGAGGGACACAAAAGGTTGGGAGACACCACAATTTGAGTTAAAGAGGGGACAACAGAAGCCCATGCACATCAAACATTGGGGCAGTGAGAATCTAGTCCTCACCCACAGGACTGTCATCACTGTCCCCTTACTCAGCTGGTTGCTGGAGTGTTTGACATCTCTTCCTCCTATGGGCCAAGAGGAAGAGCAGTCTCTCCATCTGGCAAAGGCACCAATGGTTCTGGGTATGACCATACACACCAACCCTGGCATCTTCTGGTGGGTGATAAAATCCAAAAGCCTTCCCCTGTATGGAAGCTATTGCACGGCTAGAGCAAATGTAGATTCCACAAAAAAAGAAGCCAGCAACTGTGAGCTGTGAAAACTAATTTAATTAGTAAAACATGTAAAGAACTTCAATAAGCAAAACAGACCGATTTCGGCTTTGGTTTTTCCCTAGCCTTCATCAGTGCAAATCCATATAAAACATTTGAAGTCCTTTATATAATACATGATAATTGAGAACAAAACATGATTGGTGAGCTCATGAATATGCATATAATTATTCATAAATATTCATTAAGTCCAGGCTGAAATAGTGCACCTAGTTTTACTACCCATTTCTTTTCCTTTGCATTCAGTTTAATATGCCATCCTGATTTGCTACTTCTATCACCTATTATTTTATCAATAATTGTGAAATGAAATTGCTGTACTGTGTTTAAGAGTATGTTTATACAATGCATTACTTGCTCTTTTGCATCTGACATCACTCAGAAGTTCAGATATGCGTAGTTTAAAAGGTCTTGATGTTTGGCTAATATAAAATGCATGACAGCTACAAGAGGCCATGTAAATAATCCAATCAGTGTTGCAGTTAGCAAAAAACTTGATGTCAAAGATATGACTGCTGTTATTGCTAGAAAAATGTTTGGTTTTTAATACATATTTGCAATTACTACAATGTCCACAAGGCATACAGCCCACAAGTGTATCTCCTAATATTGATGTCTGAATCATATGCAAATTCCTATCATGTTAGATGTAAAAAAATCTTTGAGAACACTGTTGAAAGAGGCTTACACAGGGATGCATAGGTGGAGAAAAAATAGATTTATGGTATTTGAAATAATCTGTCACATAGTCATGTTCTTGGTTGTCCAGAAAATGTAATTTGAGATTAATTAGTCTACAAAATGCTGCTATATCCTGTGCAAAAATATCCTCAGACACAAAAAAAACGAATAAAAAAAGGCCTTTATTTAACAGAGCAATTTGCGATTCAGATAATGCAGTATCAGAAATATTCAATACATTAGTATTGGCATGTACATTTATTTGTTGGTCAGCAATTCATAAAATCACCACCTCTGCCAGTAGTCCCGGAGGGTACTACAGCACCAGCTGCAGGGGTAATGATTCCTGAGGGGTCAATTACTGCAAGGACAGCAAAGGCAGTACTGCCAGGTTGGGTCCCAGATGTGCTGAGCATCAATGTCGGGGCCAGTGGAGCAGGACCTGTTAGAGATAGATGACATGGAAATGTTTTGACAACACATAGAAAAAAAATGAGATAAGGGTAAAGGTGAGAGAAAATAAAAGAGATAAAATCAGTACCGTCATATGTGGCATACAATATATTATCACAATAATGCAACTATTTTATCTGGAAGTTTACATTTAAGTATACTTTCTAACAACTAGAAAGTATAATTATGGATGGCTGAAAGCAATCTTTGTAATCTGTGGATATTGCACATATGCCACTTGTTTAGAATTTAATTTATGTAGTATTTTTAAAGGATTGCAATATTTTATACTTGCTACTTATGGTATTTTAACCCACAATGTCTGACTACAGTCTTAAACTTGACTCCTAAATATATATGTGCATACTTGCTTTCACAGTTAGGATATGGATGCTTACTTTGTTCAACTGTATAGAAAATAATTTTTTTATTATTTAAAAGCTACAGTAATACTTTTGTTGTGCTGCATATATACCTCTTGCTTCCCTCAGTCTCTCAAAATGCTCAGCATGGGCCTCCCTGTTCACAATGAGTTCTGTATTAGCTGTGCAAACAGCAGCAAAAAAAATAGAAGAGCATTATGCATAACTGGATTGCCTATATTTACCTATCATAAATTCTCTTTATTAGTATACTTCCACAACTGTGGGATGTTGATAGTTATGAATTCATCCAGCCACTGGTTAAGTGTGTCCCTTTAACACCTTTTTAGGCCATTTATGCAGTGTCCACACTGTTCTCTAGTGCATAGAATACCAGCTGCACTGGATGCAGCCTTGGCCAGACTATTCCAAGCCTCAGACTTGTACTGGGAGCTGGTATAGTCCCCCTAAAAAACAGTTTTGCTGTGGCACTTTACAAGGAGTGTAATAAAGATTCTGGACTCCTGTACACCCCACCTCTGCACCCCCAATGGGACACTTTCCCTTCGAACACCAGACATATCTAAGCAGAAAACATAGCAATAGATAATAACGATTTCCCACCAATTCCTGTTATCACATTTACTGGCAGTGTGCAAATACAAACAACAATTCCAACTGTAGCGGAGTGATGTTAAGTGGGGAGCAACATTTCCCTAAGAGAGAGAGAGAGAGGACAACAGTTTTGGAAATTGGAAGGTTAATCTGAGACTTGACATTAGTTTGAGGTTTGTTCGCTGCTGTAACTGTTAGGTGATTTAAATTTGCAGACATGCATGCATATACATACAAATATTTTGAGCACTGTCATTAATGCCCTTCTAGCTTGCCAATATACCAAAACAGTTGTTCCCATAATAAGTGTCCAGGCTGTTCTTAAAAATATGTAAACTAGCACTTGCTTTAATGTAATTTGGTAGTCTGTTCCATGTATCAGCTACTCTGTCAGAGAATCAACTGTACACTTCTCATTCCTATAGAATCTTCTACATAGGTTGTTTGATGATTCTCTAGTACTTTTTGATAAACCCAAACATTCCCAAATGTAGTTGTCTCTAAATTCCCTATATACCTGAATAAAATCTCCTCTGAGATATCTGTATGATACACTGTACAAGTTCAGATATTTTATTCTTTCTTTATAACCAAATGTTTCACATCCATGGATGCCCTTGGTATATTTCCAATGTACTCTTTCCAGTTTACTCATGCATGGGGGCATAAATGTCATGACCTGACACATTATTTGGTTTGGCTTTATACACTAATGAAACTGATTTTTACACTGTGGTATTCAAACTTATGCATAGGAGACAAAACATTTTCTTCTACAATGGTGATGTTCCATCTTTGCCACAGAAGAAGTCCTTCTCAGACATTGTCATGATATATTTATAAATACAGGTGACAAGATGAGGTGTTAACCATGTATGTGTGTGACCTGACAATGCCCTTATTTATACATTCATGTATGCATGTGTCTTATTGCAGTATGAAGACTATCCAAATCCAGATAACAGAATTATACTTACAGAAACATAGTAGACTGTATACCCCCAGTCATACATCTGAACATTCAAAACACAATAAGGGTGTCTTATCAATCATGCATATAATTCATATGAGCTCCACTGCTATGCATATTTATAATGATTTATATTATGATATTATAATTATGTTTAAATTGTTATAAGTGATATTTAATATGATGTGAAATGGAACAACAGTAAAAATGTCTGGAATGTCCAGTAATAGAACCCAGGACCATGTGAATGGGGTCCCTACACTTACACCTGTTGCCATGGAGTATTGAAATAACAGTTGAATATTTTCTTGTTCATTACTATAAACTGAACTGTTACAACAGTAAAAACATGAACGACCTCTATTAGAGCCCAGGACCATCTATATTAGAGCCCTAGACTTACACTTGCTGCCACAGGAATAGTTAAATAACAGTTGCATACTTCCCTATTCCTTATTAACTTCTGTGTGTTAACCACTGTGCAATGTGGTTATATGCTGTTGCACAATGGAAATCAAAAAATGCAACAGTATATCCTTTTTGACATTTAGAATGTCTATGTCCTGTCTTTAGGTGGTCTATCTGCTTCCTGTGTGGGCCAGTAGTCCAGGTTTACATGATGGTAAGCATTGCGCAAATGAGACAAGCAAAGCTAAACTTGGTTTAGCCTCATGATTAGTGTTTATTAGTTGCCATCCTTAAAAAGTAAAGGTGAGACTTGAAGCCTGATGTACACATAGTATATGTTGTGTGGATCAATGTGTTTAGCAGATGTGCTACACACACAGGGGATTCACAGATGTAGTTGATGTACTGATTATCAAAGAAGTCCATTACATGACCATGCAAATACCGGCATAAAAACAAACAAAACAAATCTATAAAGAAAACAATGCTACAAAATATATGTTAGTACACATGAAAAAATATTGCACAATTCTGGATTTGAACTCACCAATGAACCTTCAAAATACAGTGTAAGAGTGTCTTATCCCTCTTTGCCACAGAAACAGCTTTGTACCAGAGATGCATACAAGCAAGTCCAAAATCATCCATAATATCAACAAGACATATGGCACTTGAACACTTCTGATTTGTTTGTACATGTATTCATTTCAGATCTATTGCAATGAGTGATCACACAACCATTTCTAACTATTGTTTGGAGAACTGCAGCTCTGTCTTATCTCTGCATGTTGTTCAATATTCTCTTACTTGAGCAGTAATCTGAGACATGCAGTTATAAGGCATTTTGTATCATTGTCCTTAACATATCAGAGAATATTAAATATAATATAGAGTTTTACACCAATGCAGTAGAGGTTAGATGTTGCTGAACAGAAACTGTGAAATGTGTGCTGCTTACTTAATTTAAAACATTGATATAGTTACTTCTACAGTTTGTAAGTCTGACTTGGCTGCCACACTCACTGGAGATAAAGATATCTGAATTGCTGTTGTGTTTCCTTCTCCCTACCAGCAATCATTCACAGTTGCAATCCATTAGCAACAAACACTGAGGGAATGCATGTACTATGTTTACATTTGATACATAGAGCCAAGAATTTAGGATTCTGAAATTCTAATGAGGTCACACCTCATTTGCATCTTCACCATGCTCACAGCCCTGAATCTACACTATAAAATATAGCTACAGAACCTGAAGATGAGAAGCCTTGTTTTGTGCATAATGCAATTGAAGATTGTTATTACTTTGAGTTTATCTGCCCAGAAGATTACTGATCTTGATTAGGTATGATTGCATTTTTCAGTTAGATACTGGTTATGCTCAGATGTCAGTTAGAAAAATATTTTTATATATGAATTAGCAATGCTACATTTATTGTATACACTTTTTAGAAGTTTTCTGATGAGTATGGGCATTTTGATTTGGGTATGTTGCTTTCACAGATGCACTGTCTTATTCACTTTCATCATAAGGGTTAAATGTTACAACTGTTTCTCTTTACACTTTTCTATTGTTATTTCTGTGAAATGTAAATGTCCTATATTGTAAATGACACAGGGGGGTTAGCCTTCTAAGATAGCCCATAGATGCCTCTAATGGAGTGCTGGCCACAGGTTTAGGTGACAATCAATTGCATCAAAATGAATGTTTTGTGGTAAATTTGTGCAGATGTTTTTGGGACAGTTTCTTTTTTATCTGCTATAGCAATTCACTGAAAGTTCTAATTCCTTTCATTGGTAGCAAGATGTCATTTGCTTATTTTTTGGGGGGTGGGGAGCCAAGTTCCATGTCTGTGTTGGTACATAGAAAATTGTTTGTACAAAGGTTTGCTTTGTTATTGATACTCCCCTAGTTTTGGATCCGACCTTGCTTTATGTCTGACTATGATATCTTGAAACCACACAAATCCTTTTTTATAATTGAATATATTTGAAGTTTTTTCCTCCAGTGGGTAATATTGAAAAACTACCAATAAGTGTTAGATCTAAGTAAGACTTTTATTTATGTGTATTATCCTTCTTTTCTGTTTTATGTCACCTAGGGCTATGGCACCCAAGTGTCCCAATCCCCACAAACCCTCTTCAGTGACCCTATAATGATGTAATTCTACAAGCCTTTAGGCAACATGGCAGCTTTCTGCTTGAGAAAGGCCATGGGCATATGTCTGGAAGAATGCAAATTTGGCAGGAGATAGTGTAAGATGTGAATGCTGTTGAATGCCACAAAAGGACATATGATCAAGTGTGTCATAGGGCCACTGAAAATGATTTCATTAGCATGGAGGAAAGCAGCTATAGTGGCCCATGGACAAATGGCTACTGGGGCCTTCTACAGAGCCACCACTGACACCAAAATAAGAGTTCCTGTCTTCTGTCAGGGCTGCAGAGAGCTCAATGGGAATTTCACAACAGAATGTGATTAAAGTTGGTGTTGCTCCTTCAGGTAGAACAGTATGTCCCAGGAGAAGCTTCCAGGTTGGCTTAACTATTACCAGCTGTGAAATGTTTCTTGTATAGTAAACTATTGACAGTAATATTTAGATTTGTTTAAAAAAAATGGGAGGTAGTGATACAGTTAGCACATTCTGGTTCATTACATATGGGCTTAGTGGTGGATCTGTCATTTCTGTTACATGCACTGTTAATGGACATATGAAGCACCAACATTTTTTTACCCCCTGTGTTACTGTTAATTGTGATGATGGTGTCATTACTTTTTGCTTATCTTCTTCCAGGAATATCCTTCCCAAAAACTGGGGCATCACCTGCACAAGGTAAGCCAAACATTTTTATTTCAGTGCTGATGAGCAGTTTACAGAAATATTTATTTTAGCTGTATGTGTGATGTGGCTGTCAGTGTATTCCTGTACTGTCTGTAATAGTGGCAGCACTGTTAGTTTGTTAGCATATATGAACTGTTGTAGTGTAGTTATTAATTTCTTTCCTGTGTTTGTTGCTTATCACAGGTGATCCTGACAGTGATAGTGTACGACTCTTACCACCTGATGTCAGAGTATTAAACACTTGAAGAACGCCAAAACTGAACTAAACAAAAAGGTGCTCAAACGAAGCAAGGTTCAGGTAAAATAAATGTAACGTAATTTATTTAAACAAAGATAAACCAACGTTTTCGCTTCTGTTACACAGAAGCTTCTTCAGCATGCCCAATGGGGCATGCTGAAGAAGCTTCTGTGTAACAGAAGCGAAAACGTTGGTTTATCTTTGTTTAAATAAATTACGTTACATTTATTTTACCTGAACCTTGCTTCGTTTGAGCACCTTTTTGTTTGATGTCAGAGTATTGGCAGACTCTGATGATGATGGCGGCCAAACAGAGGCACAGCAGGGGGATGCTGAGGTTGAATCTGACACTGAAGTTGACATTCAGCCATCCCCTGTAATTCCATTGGACACAGTCAGTAGGCCTATGCCAACCCATTCCAGTGAACCATCAGATATTGGACTGGTAGAGGGTGTGACACTAGATCAGGGTAGTGTGGTTACTGTAGCTTAAGTGTCTGTTGACTCTGACTGCTGCCAAAGTGTGGGCAAGGTGCCACACAGGGGGGTTGTTAGGGGTTCTGAAAGGAGGTCTACCATCCATTGTCCACCTGAGCCAGGTGTTTTTTCCTTGGTACTCGACATATGTTTAAGGTTGTCATGGTGGTGCAGACACATTCCTATAGGGCCTTTGAGGAAATGCTTAGGGTTGTAGATGTGGCACAGGCTGACATGCATGACTGCTTCCACTGTGTTGCCGATTCAGTGGATCGGATGCATGACACATTGGAATGGGCAGTGTCTGTGAAGGAACATCTGCTGGGAGTGGGACAGTGTCCACATGGGGGTAGGTCAGCCACATCATCTGATGTTAGCTGATGTGGCCATGCCTGATCAAGCTTCCATAATGATGCTACTTACACTGCTCTGTCAGTGATTAAGGTGTGCACAACCAGATGAGGGAGACCATGGGGTTGTGGTCCTGGGAACACTCCTGACGAGAGCTATTCCAGCAGACATCAGTCACATTCAGGTAGAAGCAGTGCATCTGACCATGGGCATATACATGCAAATGCAAATCCTGTTAGAGCCAGTTCTCATAGTCATGTATGTCGATGATGAACTGTCACCTCTACCATGCACAGCTAACACCTGTCTGACATACCAAGATGTAGAGCTAGCACAGAGCTTGGCTGTGTTCTTGCAGACATTCACACACAAATTTCACTTGGAGTACCCATACAGACACACACACAATGGTTCATAGGATCATCGCAGGTTACCAGGCTAATGGCCCTAGGGCCCTTACAAGCCTAGCCAAGTACAATCCCTGTTCCCAAGAATATCAAGGTATTAAGCAGAACTAAGTCAGCAACTACTGCCCCTGTCCAAGAGGGATACAGGTGGAACTCCTGGGGTGAATTTACAGTTTCCCATCCAGTCATCCAAATTACGCTTATAGAGGGTCAGCCAGGGGCTCTGCTTCACCTGAATTGGAAGTTTATCCAGAGGAGAGGTAACCTGTGTGAGACATATCTTTTCTCCAGCAAGTCCTATTGATATCACATACTAGGTTGAGTTCCCAAGAGCAAGTGCATCTTATACCATTTTACTTACAAATGTGCAGCATTTCCATTACAGCTGGATCTGAGATTGATTTATATGGAAGGCAGAGGTCACCTCTGAGTAGTCTGTAAGATACAGAATATACTGAAAGTGATTTCAGTCTGTCAACATATGTCGTATGTTGTAGACCCTGAATTTTCTTTGCAAGAAACCTTTCAGGTCTTTCCAGTTGCTGCAGGTACCTGACATTGTACTTTATTATTGCCTGATGAATGATGAGTACAGGGGGGTTATAACCTCTTTTGCTCTAGATCAGGGGTGGGCAAACTTTTTGATTCGTGGACCACATTGAGTTCTAACATTTGACAAAGGGGCCGGAACAGGAGCAGATAGATGGCATGCTTTGAAAACATCACCTCATTGGGGGAAAAATACACATCTTGGGATATGGAGAAAACATGTGCTTTAATTTCCAATGAAATGAAGAAAAGCATTACAATAAAATCTCTGACTTCGAAATGAGTCTTTAAACACTGAAAATCAAATAAATGACCATCTTGATTGTTTAATGGGTTATATAAAAATGCAATAATTCAAATTAAGGTATTTGCTTCCTCCCTCTTCTTCAATCTCACTACAGAAATCCCTGACATTCACTTTAATAAACAGGACTTGATTTTTCATCATATGCTGTTCCATTGCTGTGACAGAAAAGTAATCCATAACCACATAAATAAAAAAAAAAAAAAAAATGTACAGCATATTTCACTTTATTTGAACTGCATTACACTAGACATGCCTGGAGAACTTTTCATAAACATGCTGTATAACTATAGCTGTCAGGGGACAGATTTGGGGTCTGTGCATTTAATGTACATTTGCATCTGGACTGGAGTACAATGCAGTTGTACAAATGAAAGGAAAACTACAGTAGTATACTTTAAAGAACCAACATGAGCAGGAAGGAAATGTCCAAAGTTGAAAGAAAGACATTTATTGTGGGAAGGGGCTGATAAAGAATGGGAGGCTGAGTCTGTGATGAATATTAAGCAACCAAAGCAATCAAACTATAGTGCAGTTCAGTGTGACAACCCAACTGTTGGGAACACACTAAAAGTACAAATATTCAATGGAGTGCCTAGTGATGTGGAGAGAATGCACATTTTACTTATTTTAAGCAGTCAGATCATTTCTTTTTTTGAAGGATAAGGCAAGAGAATAGATAATGAAGCAGATCGCTCACACACACACACACACACACACACACACACACACACACACACACACACACACACACTCTTCACCTTTCAAATCTGCATTCACTAATTTCACTCACTTTCTCTCTCCGATCGCATACACACACACACACACACACACACACACACACACACACACACACACACACTTTTCACCCTTCAAACCTGCATTCACTCACTTTCTCTCTCCGATCGCATACACACACACACACACACACACACACTTCACCTTTCAAACCTGCATTCACTCACAATCTCTCCGATCGCATACACACACACACACACACACACACACACACACACACACACACACACACACACACACACACACACTTCACCTTTCAAGCCTGCATTCACTCACTTTCTCTGTCTGATCGCTCACCCACACACACACACACACACACACACACACACACACACACACACACACACACACACACATCACCTTTCAAACCTGCATTCACTCACTTTCTCTCTCCAATCGCATACACACACACACACACACACACACACACACACACACACCTTTCAAACCTGCATTCACTCACTTTTTCTCTCCGATCGCTCACACACACACACTCTTCACCTTTCAAACCTGCATTCACTCACTTTCTCTCCGATTGCGCACACACACACACACACACACACACACACACACACACACACACACACACACACACACACACACACACACTTCACCTTTCAAACCTGCATTCACTCACTTTCTCCGATCGCATGCACACACACACACACACACTTTACCTTTCAAATCTGCATTCACTCACTTTTTCTCTCCGATCGCTCACACACACACACACTCTTCACCTTTCAAACCTGCATTCACTCACTTTCTCTCTCCGAATGCATACACACACACACACACACACACACACACACACACACACACACACACACACACACACACACACACACACACACACACACACACACACACACACACACACACATTTGTTACCTTAAAGAAAACTTCAAAGCAAGCTGTGCAGCAACTCCCATTCTGCCTGGAAAACTCTGCAGTTTTATGGTGTAAAAGTCCGTTGAGCTTAAATCCAAAACGGTGGGCAGTCCCATTATTCAAACAGACGTGCTCCCGCATGTCCCTTGATCTTAATTCCGACAGGCTGACGGAGCTGACGTCATCGCGCACGTGATGACGTCAGCTCCAAAACCACGAAAAATGAAAAAGTCTAAAAAAAAGACGAAAAATCGGAAATGAAGGGGTGCCACTCGGGAATCGTGGCACCCCATTATTGGTATCCCAAAACTCGGAAAAATCCGAATAATTCGGGATGGTTGGGAGGTGGCAGGCCGAATCAAAATGTTTAACGGGCCGCATGTGGCCCCCGGGCCGTAGTTTGCCCATGCCTGTTCTAGATGGAATGCCCTTACTTATGAGGTGGGTGACACAGAAAGCCTTTCTTACCACTGTGGAGATATGGTGGTCAAAGGAAAGGTTGCTATCAACCTATGTGCCCAAATTTCTCACCACTGATTGCGTGTGTTTAGGGTGTTGTTATTAATGTGGTAATCTGCAGGGATGTAGCGCTTGCCAAAGGGGATGATAATGCATTTTTTTGCATTGCATTTTAGGCCATGACTTTGGCTCCAGTCATTTGTCTGTGTAAGTCCCTCTTGTAGGATGTTGACATCTTTTGGGGACTGGATAACTGCACCCAGTTTGCAATCATCAGCAAACTGTGTCAGCCATAGGCCTTTTGTTTTAGCCTGTATATCCAAGAAGTAGATTCCAAACAATCAGGGCAGCAGTACAGATCCCTGTGGAACATCACTGGTTATGGGTCTGCAGGTGGAGAACTAAGACGCTCTCCTCTATAAAAAGGAAGCCAATCTGGTGGACCACTGCCATTAACAAACTCTACAACAGAAGGAAAAAGCTGTTGCAGAAAAGGGTAAAGTCTGATGACTGGAAAAATTCCCTTGGAAAACTCAATAAAAAACTGAGATCCCTCATCAAATCCACCAAAGCTAATTATGAAAGCAAGATTGCTACAGATACTAAGGACAGCCACAAGGCATTCTTTAGTTATGTCAAGAATCTGCATAATAATATGCAAATTTGCTCTGAGCTACAGTACAATGGAACCACTTATACCGAACCAAACTGATATTGCCAGTATCTTGGCAGACATGTTTAGTGCGAACATTACTCCCCCCTCACCTCCCAAAGGACCCATCCACATACCCGAGGAATACCAACTCCCTTTCATCATGACTGCACAAGTAGAAAATGCAGTGACCAAAGCTAAGAATACAGCTTCCATGGGACCCAATAATATACTGAGTTGTGTCCTACATGATTTACAAAAAGAACTGACACCACACCTGAGTGCCCTGTTCAACTACAGCCTCAGTTCTGGCTTTGTCCCCACTGAATGGTGCATTGCTACAATCATCCCACTCCACAAACGAGGTGTGACTACTGACCCGGGAAACTATCGCCCCATCAGCTTGATGAGTGGGATCTGTAAGGCTATGGAACGTATTATTATTATTATTATTATTATTATTATTATTATTATTATTATTATTATTACGGATCTTATAAATAAGGATATAGGGAATCTTCAAACCCTGGACCCCATGCAGTTTGGTTTTTGAAAGGCAGATCATGTCTACTTAATCTGATAGACTTCTTTGAAGCTGTTACCAAAGTGGTAAATGAAGACAAGGCTGTCTAGCCAAAGCCTTTGACACCATCCCACACTCTGGAATCATTGATAGGCTCACTAATCTGGGCATTAACCATACATCACTAGATGAGTTGCCAACTGGCTCACTGACAGAACCCACACAATGAAAGTAGCTGACTCCAAATCTGACTAGTGGACAGTTACAAGTGGAGTCCCACAGAGATCAGTTCTGGGTCCTCTCCTGTTTGGTATCTACTTCTCTAAAGTTCAAGTGAACACCAAGGGACTCTGGTTAACCAGATTCATGGATGAATGCCAACTGGGAGCTATTATCGATTCTCAAGCTGATGTGGGCATCCTACAAAAAGGCCTAATGGAAACCAATGACTGGTGCCAAAACCATGGCCTTAGGCTCAACACCAAAAAATGAATTGTCACTCCCATCAAGAAAAACACGGTGCCCACAAACTACCATATCAAAGGGAACCCACTTAACTCTGAAGGTGTTATAAGGGATCTAGGGACACAGGTATATAGCAATTTCTCTTTCAACAACCACATCATCACTGTAGTTAGGAAGTCCTTCTACATGGCACATCTCATCACAAAAGGTTTCTCATCCAGGAAAAAAGAAGTCATTATCTCTCTTTACTCGGCCCTCATCAGACCCATAATAGAGTACAATGCCCCATTTGGCATGTACCTCACTAGACACCTCCAACAACTGGAAAGGCCACAGAAGTTCCTCACTAAAAGAATCTTAGGACTCAAACACGTGCCTTATGCAGATAGACTTAAAAACTTAAACTTTACTCCATCTCATATTGCCTACTTAGAGGTGATCTCTGCTCGACATACAGAGCCATGTCTGACTCAGTTTTGCTAGACATGCTTCATCTGAAAAATCCCAATCCCTCCATGCTACTCATTCCAAAGACCTCAACCTTATCACCACATTAAAGAGAACCTACTGGAGGGATAGTTTCCTAACCCAAAGACTTCCAATACTCTGGAATAAACTCCCCATTCACGTTAAGCAGAGCACCTCACTGGCCCTCTTCAAGAGAAATCTTGGTGAGTGGATGGGAAATAGGAAACTCACTCTGGGGATAACTTCAATCACATTGCTAGATAGGGGCACAGGAAACTAACGTCTGGTAAGCCAGATAACTGGAAACACTTTTGGGCTAGGTTTGTATTGGCTCCAGGGCTGTTAGCCTAGTTCTTACCTATGAACCTAGGAACCTATGGAGGTAGAGTCACCTATTTTGACTGTGTGCATTCTATCGGTGAACCAGTTTGCAACCCACCTGACAATGGGTTCCTATTAAATGATCGAAGATGCATTCTTTCGAATGCATCTTGATCGAACTTGAAAGCACGAAAAGGCAAAATATGAAATGACATATAAGCGAATTCTTTCCCTGGGAAAGAAATCATTTGGCCGCTTCCGTTACTTTTCCATTTTTGAAACTGTAGTGCGATCTCGGAGTTGGTTTATTTAAGTAGGGAGTTGGGGGGCAAAGCCCCCCACTTTATGTAATGTTTTATAATTTTTTTTTTTTTTTTTTTGTGGAACAGCAATTTTTTTTCTCTTGGAAAAAAAAATCGCTGTTCTAAGCATTCGAGATTGTACGCTTTTGCTTACATGGGTTTGATAAATCATCGTTCGCTTTTTTTAAGCATTTGATAATTTAACATAGACCCCCTGACAACATACAGGTTAATCTCAACTGGGTGAGTTTTTTGATGATGCCTGAGTGGGAAATAGTGTCAAGGTCCTTGGCTAGGTCCAGGTAGGCCATCTGCATGGATTTGCCTTCATACAGGGCTTTGTTGATGGTCTCAAAGAAGTCCACCAAGTTCAAGAGGCAGGCTGTCCTTTTAATGAAGCCAAACTGGGTCAGGTCAAACATTTGGAGGTCTCCTATATCTTTGTTGATAAGGTTTATGATTATCCTTTCCATAGCCTTGCAGATCAGGCTGGTCAGACTTATGGATCTATAGTTCCTCAGGTCTGTGGAGGTGCCTTCTTTATGTAATGGGGCAACTGTTGCTGTTTTCTATTCAACAGGTATAAAACCACTTCTTCGGCTATACTTAAAAGAGTATCCACTGATGGAGCTAGTTCTTGTTTGAATCTATTTAGAATGCAGCCTGGATATTATTGGGTCCCATACAGGGTGTGTTTTTGACTTTGGAGAGTGTTTATGACCTGCTCCTTGGAGATACTAGACGGAAGGTGGGTGGTAGGGGTGCTTTTGGAGATATGTGGCAGGGATGAGGGGGTTTCACATCCGTCAGCTTGCAGGTTGGCTATTTCTGCAGGTTCAGTATATGTGGTGCCATTAACAGCTAGTTCTGCACAGATCTGAGTTTTTCCATTAAGGTTTCAGATGTAGTTAAAGAAGACCTTACGGTTATCCTTAACGAGGAAGATTAATTTGGATTCTTAGTTAGCTTTAGAATGGCTTACAAAGTGTCTTATTTGCTTGTTTAAGCTGAGGAGGGAATGCTTCCAATTAAGACAGTGTTCCTTCCTGCTCTTGGACAGCAATTTCTTTCTCTTATTGTATAACCTGTTAATGGCAGATGTCCACCAGGCAGGCTTATTCTTTCTTGAGGATCTTGTTTTGATCCTATCAGGTATGGCTTAGTCAATACATTTGTACAGATGTTTATACAAGGCATTGGTGAAAATCCCAGTGTAAGTGTCTATGCCACCAGTGAGGGCAGTGGCTATGAAGCTGTTAATGCCATCACATATTAGGTTGTAATTGGCTTTGGAGAAGTTGTTTTAGTCTAGTTGCTGCTAATGAGAGGTCAGATGTTATTGTTACTTCTAATGAGACTGATTTATGATCAGACTTCACTAGGAAGGACCGCACACATGGGGTGGTACAACGATCACCCATGTTAGTGAGCATAAGATCCAGAATGTTTGGACCCCTTGTGGGGGTGTCAACCAACTGGTCCAGCCTACTGGAGTTGATGAAGTCCAAGAACTTTTGGCCATTTGTTTTAGTACAACTATAATTTAGCCAATTTATAGATGGGTAGTTAAAGTCATCTAAAACCAGGGTGTTTGGTTGTATCTTTTGAATGATTCAAGTAAATCCAAGTATGCAGTGTGGGTATCCTGGTTATTGGAAGGGGGTTGTATAACTGGCAATAATTTGGAGAGGGGTCTTACCTTCAGTCAATTAGACCTGGAATAGTTCAAGGAAATTGTTTTGTTTAATGAATCTAGAGGAGTATTTATCAGGTCTGCTTCAAAACATCAGACATTCACATTATCGAATCTGACTGCATTGAATCCACTTTATCAAATCTTCATAATATCAAAGTCGCAAAACAACAGAAATGAACCCCACGAAAGGTACCATTTGACCACCAGGACAAAACAACAAACATCAAAAAAAGCCCTCCAAGTGGGGGGCTTTGCCCCCTCTGATGTGGGGGGCTCTGCCACCACACCCCCTAACTAAATATACCAATTCCAAGATCACACTACAGTGGAGGAAGAGCAAGGTTCACCATGGTGGCCAAGTGGTTCCTTCCTCAGGGTTCATTTTCATTGTTCCAGGAGCTCAGTATAATGAACATTTGACAAAATGGGTTCGATGAAGTTGGATTTGATAATGTGAATATTCAATGTAGTGAAGGGGATCCTTATTTATCTTTGATGAATATTGATACTCTACTTCCTTTAGTTCTCACACTTTCAGTTTGTGGTCTAAATGTGTTGAAGGGATTATAACCTGGTATGACCAGGGTGCTTTCCACTGCCTTAGACCAAGTATCTGTGACTGCATAGATGTCAGCATCTTCTAAGGTGAGGGCTCCTTCCAGTGAGTGCAGTTTTAGGTTCAGTTGTGAGGTTTAAAGCTCATTCTGTCTCAGTGGCCATTTGATACTTTATCCAAATTTCTGCCTGTTTACCTTTCTTTCTCACATGCACTCACTTACCTTTTGTGTCAGTCTAGGCTGCCTGGACCTCCCCACAACACCATGTGCAAGTGATGATAACTTTGCCATGTCTTTGTTTTCTGTCTTTTGGATTCAGGGATACATAAGCTTTGTGTTTGATGCTAGGGAATCATAACTGACTTAATCCTTGTATTCTGTTTCTATGATGCTGCTTTGCTAATTGTACTGCTTTCTTACATATTTTTGCAGTGTGTACATGTCTTGCACACAATTACAGCAAAAAAGGTTGACCAAGCCATAAAAAAGTGGGACAAAGGTTGAACAATATGGAGACCTTTCAAATATTTTGGTCTTACAAAGTTAGAATCAAACAGATTTTACATCAGTATTTTTAAGATTTTTTTCTGAGTGATATGAAGTCTGAAACTGGAATGTGTGTCATTAATTTCTAACTTCTCTCTTTAATGATTTGCCAATTACAAATTATGAGGCCAAATTGAGGACATTTGGTAACCGTCACTACTTTTGAGAGGTATGACTGTGGGAATCTTTGATGTCTGAGGCCTGTTAATTGATAGAGGACACAGGTATTCACATAAGTCACTGCTCTCACATTGTGAAGTCATTACTGTAGAAATCAACCACCTTTTACTAACTTACATTACCAAGTAACAGTATTCAAGGCTATGCCATTCATTTGTATTATTACACATTTTTGTTCTATTCCAGTTTTAACACTTACCTTGTAAATCCGGCAGTCACTACAGTTTTAGTTCAGGACTGACTCTGTCTGATGCTAGGAGTACACAGAAATTACATAGGTATGTAAAAGGTGTCAGAGTTGTCTGGCATCAATGTTGCTATATGTACATGTGTAGGATGAAAGTGAAGGCCCCTTGGGTGGTGAGTAAGTGAATATGCTATGTGTTGCCCCTTAGCCAGTGTGAGGGCATATTGAGCATGCTTACATTTGCCTACACCAACAGAAGCTGTTGGTTCCCCTCTGCCTCCTAACCTTAAATGTGGCTGTGGTAACCTTGCCAGTGGTGGTGGGATCTGTGCCTCTTCCCTCTGTTGATCATGCTGAAGCTGTTTTCTCAGGAGGATGTTGTGAAGCATGGGACAGATGGTGAAGATTTCAGTACATGTAGGTGGATTGTACTGCAGGAGCTCCTCCAGATGTATCTAGGCACCAGAACTACAACTTCAGAAACCCAAACACATGCTCTATGATATTTCTGGTTTGAGCATGTGCCTCACTATGGCATTCTTCAGTGGATATGGGTGCATTTCTGATGGGTGTGATCAGCCATGGTTCCAGTGTATATCTTGCATCATCCAGTAAATGATCCTGTGGGAATATCACCCATAGTGAACATCTGATACAGTTGGGAATTGTGGCACAAATAGTTCATAGGTTCATATGTGTTTACTAGGCTAATGACCACAAGGGCCTTTTTAAGCCTAGCCATGCATCCCAAATCTCTGACATGTTCTGATACTTTTAATAAGTGTAAGCAGGGGCTTGGGAAATTAAACATTTACAAGCAGGGGCCTGGGATATGAATAATTTCAGGTTGCCTGTGTCCATTAGAGACATAGGTGCCAAACCAGGGATGAATTTCCTGTTCCTCATCCAACGGTCCAAGCTGCACATGAATTGGGTTAGGGAGGAACTCTGTTTCACATGAATGGGGAGCCTGTTCCATAGATGGTGTAGTCTCTGGGATACATGCCTTTCTCTCCAGCAGGTCCTACAAATATCACAGGCAAGGTTTAAGTTTTTAGAATGCGTAATTCTGGTGCTGTTTCTTTTGTGGATATGCAGGAGGTCCATCAGAGTGGGGTCTGACATTGCCCTGTATGCAAGTCACAGATCTCACCTCAAAAGCCTGTATGAGACAGAATACAGGGATTGGGCCTTGAGGCGGTCTGCACAGGACATTTTACTTAAGCCCTGTATTCTTTTAGTGAGGTACCTCTGCGGATCTTCCAGTTGTTAGATATGCCTGTTAGATACATATCAAAGTGGACATTGTACTCAATGATAGGTCTGATTAATGCTGAATACAGTGGAGCACGACTTCCTTGGACTTAGATGTCATACCTTTGTTTATAAAATGCACAACATAGAATGATTTCCTCACTACAGTAGACACGTAATG
>NC_056729.1:1310581511-1310606511 GCF_019279795.1 Protopterus annectens
CAACAATTTGTATCTCATTTAGCAGTTATAGCATTTTTTTTGCAGATTTGTCAAAGGGGGATATGTCACTTAAAGTAAAATGAACACTAAAGGCAAATTGCTCTTTTTAAACATTGAAGGATTATAGCCTTTAACTGAATCTTCATAGTCTGTTTCATCCTCCCCAGATTTCAGTAAACCCTTTATACCCATGCATCACATGTAGGCCTAGAGGTTGTGCTATCACAGCACTTTGAGGAGGAAGAGGCCACTAAATCAACATTTTCATCACCCCCTCCCTTTTTTTATTTTTCTATATGGGGGTTGTGGTTACACTAGTTACAAAAGTTAAACATTTTTTTTCAAGGAATTTTGATAAGGGATATTAAAATATAGTGTGATTATCATAATGTAATGCAACTGAGGAGACACATTTGTGGAGGGGAACAATGAGTACATTTTGTCCAGATTTCAGGACATGGCTTTCATTGGTGGAGTGGTCTATTATAAAAGAAGTGGTATTTCTGAAACTAGTGAAGTTCTTTTAGAAGTTCTGGAGGAAACATATCAAAGACACCTTCTGCATTACATTTTACCAACAGTTTGTACAGCATGTTTATTGAAATAGTGTGGAAAGTGATGATAAGACAATCACAATGAGAAGGTTTATAGAGCTGCATGATTTGTCCATGAGTCATAATTTTAATAAAGCAGTCATAGAAGTGTTTAACAAATAAAGCAGCAGTCTTATTACCTCTTCTTTAAATATGAAGGTATGGATTAGATTATGACAGGATTAACAGATTATCAAAACTGTTCTAAATTAGCGTTTTTTTTTTTTGCACATGAAGGTAAGGTGACTTTTTACCTGGTCGCATGGGGCTACAAATTTAACTTGATGATATTCAAGTTTAGAATTATCCACAGCTACAGTCCACGAATCCAACAGTTCCAAAAGAGACCTTAACAAAAATAAATCTCTGTGTTAGCACTTTCGTTTAAAACCATGTTAAACTTTATAGTGTCTTTTGAAACTGTTGGATTCGTGGTATTTAGCTGTGGAGACTGAGCTACATTTGCCCTTCTTATTTTATTTAGTTTGTGCTTGTTTTTCGTTAGTTCACAAGTTTAGAATTATGACTGACAGACCACAATTAATCTCTATGCATCATGATAGACCTTATACTTGGGAAACCTAGGGTATGCTCATGAATCTCACTTATCTTCTCTATGAATAACTATGCTGTTTTGAATACAGAAAAAAAAACTACAGAAGTAACAGAGCTGTCTGGTGTTAACACTTGAATAGGGATGTCCACTAAAACACTTTTAGTATGTGATTGAAGATGGATGAGTTAAATTTGTACCCATTTTTTTGTAGGAGTAGTTATGTCATTAACTGTCATAAGAGGGGTCAGCTAGGTGCAGATATTGAAATGCAGTGAAAGATGAAAAGAGTCATCATGTGATAGTTACCAGTCAATGTGGACATCACTCATAATGGTAAGTTTGGTCTTCACATTACTGGGCAACCAGTGGAGGGCAATTTGGCCACTAATCCACCCTTTTATAGGTTAGCATGTAAGCAAAGATATTGATAAAAGCTTTTCTGTATTGGTCTATATATAAACCAGAACAATTTTCCTTTGTTCAGACTATGGTATATGTCTTTGATTTAAGTAAGCAATAATGTTGTCTAAAAAAATAATAATAATCCCTCCAGGATAATTATGAATCCTGCAAGGTCTAAAGAAGCTGTGACATGGTGGAGGTGTTTTTTAATGGCTTTAGACAAGAAACAGAGAATATCAGGTAGATGCAAGCAGTATATTAACACTAGGTATATATGTATAAAATTAGATAAATCCCTGTACTATAAATCCACCCTAAACTCTACCAACTACAATCCTAAGCAATTCTGGTTCACTATCCTCCACCCAGGGCAGGTTGATACCCCCCAGCCCTCCATTCCCCTCTCCTTCAGCAGTATTGCTGAATTTTTCAACAAACACTTCACTGAAACTATAACATCTCTAAACAAACAACACTTCCCTACAACAGCCCCCCAACTCCAAACCCTAAACCCCCCACTCCTCTTTTCTTCTTCAGCTCAGTACCTACCTCCAACATAAAAATACTATTGTCAAAACTTAAACCCACCAAACTTACAGCTGACAACCACCCCTTTGAATATTTAAAAACTGCAGCTGATACACTAGCCTACCCAATTTCAATTCTAATGAACCATTCCATAACAGAAGGCTATGTTCCCTCAATATGGAAAATATTCCACATCATTCCCCTCCACCGACCTCTCCAATTACTGCCCCATTGCTATCCTCCCCCTCTCTCCAAGATACTTGAAAAATGTATCAACACCCAGGTCTCCAACTACCTCCTAGCTAATAATCTCCTCTCTAAAACCCAACATGGCTTCAGGCCATATCACAGCACTACCTCCACTCCACTCTCCTTCACCAACACTATACTTCATCACAAAAATAATGGCCTCTTCTCTACTGCCATATTTCTAGATCTCTCAAAGGCCTTTGACATGGTATCTCATGACCTACTACTCTCCCCAACCTCGCCTTTTCACAATCAGCCTGAAACTGGTTCCACAGCTATCTACATGGATGCCCGCAATCAGTAATCTGGGATGATAACTTATCATCTCACCTCCCAGTTACTCTTGGAGTTCCCCAAGGGTCTATCCTTGGCCCTCTGCTATTCTCACTTTTCATTAACAACCTGCATACTGCCACCACACAAGCATCTTTTATACAGTACACAGATGACTCTACTCTCATCTGCTCTGCCCCCACTCTACCAGAACTACAACAAATTACACAGGAATCATTCTCTTCTGTAGAAAGCTGGCTATCCAATGCTCAGCTCCTACTCAACCCAAGTAAGATAAAACTTCTCCTGTTCCAACCTTCCATAGCCACCCAAAACACCCCCCACTTCAACATTCTCGCCAAAGACAATATCATCATCACTCCATCAGAACACACAAAATTACTCGGTGTGGAAATAAATAACAAACTTAGATTTGATACCCACATATCAATCGCAATAAAAAAAAGTTCACAAGAAACTTGGTGCATTATATTGAAGCTGCCAATTCCTAACCAAGGTGGCTAGAATCTCCATAGCCAATTCCCAGCTAATCTCCACCCTACTCTATGCATCCCCCATACTTACTAACCTTAGACAGACAGACATACACAAGCTGGATGCTTGTTACAATAAAATTGCTAAATTTGCCACTGTAACCTCCTACCACAGCCATCATTGTATCTCCCTTAAAGAACTAAACTGGTTAGAACTCTCACAACTCCTTCACTTTAATCAACTTACCCTCGCTCATAAACTTATTAACTACCCCCATAACATTCCTTCCCTTCAAACCCTTTTCCAACCCTATCAATCCACTAGGCCCCTAAGATCAAGCAACAAAAATCTACTCACTGTTATCAAACCCAAAAACTCAGCAGGAGAAGCCATATTTTCTTGTACCATATCTAAACTTTGGAACAATCTTCCACCCTCTATAACTACTCTACCTTCCAGCAGCCTTTTCAAGACTGTACTCAAATTCCACTTAAATTTGCACTGGCTTTGTCCTTGTTCTAAACCAGACTGACACCCCCACCTTACCCCCCCACCTAGACTCTTAACCCAGCTATACTACCTCCACTACTAACCACAGTCAGACTTAGCTAGTTGTCTTTACATACTTCAAAATCTTGTCTTACAACTTTGTTACTAATATTATAAACAACAAGAAACTATCTTAACTTGCAACATTTACTGTATATACTGTTGATAATCATCTTGTTATTGTATGAAAGCCAACAACCTGCAATGTTGTTTACTATTGCTGCAGCTTTGTATCTCTATTTATCATGTACATGATGTGGAGCTTTTCTCACCAGGCATCCGCTGAAAAAGGACCTGTGTCCAGTCGGAATTTCCTGGTAAACATATGTAAATAAAAATAAATAAATAAATGTTGATAATGAGTGACTAGAATGCACATATTGGGAAAGACAGAACAGGGTATGAGGACTGCCTAGGTCCACGTGGGTGGAGCAAAGGGAATAAAGAAGGAGAAGCCATTCTAGACTTGCATCTAGTAAATGGTTTGATAATAGCCAACACATGCTTCAGAAAGAGATACAGCCACAAGATCACATACAAGAGTGGCCAACATGCAACTCAAGTAGACTTACTGCTAGTAAAAAAAGGGCACTGTGGTATAATAAGTGATTGCAAAGTCATTCCCAGTGAAATGGTCAGCCCACAGCATAAAGCACTGGTTGCCACAATCAGCAGCATGCAGTGGTCAGAGAAGGCTATAAGGTCAACAGAGAACATGCTGAAGACCTGGATGTTGACTGGAGAGGAAACACAACAGTTCAATGAATTGTTCGGGGCTCTAGCATCTCAAGAAGAGAAGGGAATAATTGTAGTTGAAGAAAAATGGCAGCCCCTCAAAACAGCATGGACTCGGGACTACAGAACAGATGTGCAGCCAAGCCAGTTATGGAAATATGGTACAAGAGGAAGAATGGTGGTAGAATGCAGAATTCCAAGAAGTCATCAAAAGAAAGAAAGAGTGCAGGAAAAATGGGATATATAAAAGACAGACCGGGCTAGGAAGGAATACTGGTTGGTTTACAAAGAAGCTATGAAAGGGGTTACAATAGCAAAGAAGAAGGCATCAGAGGCACTCTACCAGCTTCTGGAAAGTGAGTCAGTAGATGGCACAAAAAATATTATAAGTTCCAAGGCAAAGACTGAAAGATAAAGAAGATAGTAAGACACCCTTCATAAAAGATGCCAGCAACAACCTGCTCATCAGTCCATGTGACATCAAAGGCAGATGGAAGGAGTACTCCCAGAAGCTTCTGAGTGAAGAAGACCCCCACAGAAGCTGTACTGCCCCAGACACAGTTTACAATGAGAGAAGAGGAGGAGCCCACCATAGAAGAAGTAAGAACAGCACTAAGGAAAATAAAGTTAGGGAAAGTAGCAGGCTCAGATGAGGCCACAAAATATATGATAAGGATGCTAGGTGAGATAGGGGAAAATGGCTCCTGAGGATACTCATAGCAGTGTGTAGAGAAAAGTATATCCCAGATGACTGGAGAATAAGCATACCAGTGTCAATGTTCAAGAATAAAGGGGACAGTCACAACTGTGGGCAGTTTAGAGGTATCAGACTCCTGTCATATTACATGAAAGTTCTGGCGCCAGTGACTGATAAATAAATACATTGAGTTGTAGAAACTGAGATGAGAGATGAGTAGTATGGACTGAACAACTGACCTAATGTTTGTAGTGAGTCAGATAATTGAGAAGAAGCTAGAAAGGAGAAAATAGTCCAACTGGCCTTTCCTAGGCTTGGAGAAAGCATATGACAAAGTCCTAAGAAAGGCAATTTGGGTAGTACTGTGGTGTATTTAAGTCCTGTAAACATTGGTAGAATTAGTGCAGGCTATGTACAAACACCCAGTGACTCAAGTACAGTGTTCAGTCTCACAGAGGGGTTCCCAGTGGGAGGAGGTTTGCCCCAGAGTTCAGCTCTAAACCCACTGCTGTTCATACTGATGATGGACTACATTAGCAAACAGGTCAGAGAAGACAGATCAACAAAGTTGCTGTATGCAAACAATGTGGTATTACAGACAGACTCTGAGCAAGAACTTCAGCAAAGGACAGGGGAATGTAATGCAAAACTGAAGGGACATGGGATGAAACTGAGTACAGATCATAGGATCATAGGAGGTTACTAGGTTAATGGCCCTGGGGCCTTTCCATGTCTAGCCAAGAGCTTATCTCCAAAAAGAAACCTCAGTCAGCACCTGTTACCCCTGTCAGTGAGGGACACATGTGGAACCCCTGGGACAAATTTGTGGCTTCCCATCCTCTCATCAGGGTTGCACTTGAAGAGGGTCAGCGAGGTACTCTGTTTGATTTGTATGGGAAATCTATTCCAGAGATGGGGCAGCCTCTGGGAGACAAACCTGTCTCTCCAGCAGGTTTTATTGATGTTGCATATTCGATTCAAGCCTTTTGAGTGGGTAGTGCATGAAGAGTTAGACTTACAGATCATCACTAGTAGGGCAGAATCTGAGATTGCCTTGTAGGTGAGACACATCATCCCTGAGCAATCTGTACGATACCGAGTAGAGTGATAATGATTTGAGTCTGCCTGCATAGGACAGGTGATGGAGGTCATGGATTCTCTTTGTGAGGTATTTCAGTGGCCTTTCCAGTTGGTGCAGATGTTTGGAGAGGTACATCCCAAATGGGGCGTTTTACTCAATTATTGATCTAATGAGGGAGGAGTATAGAGATGTAATAACCTCCTTTTTTTCTGGATGCAATCTCTTTACTTATGAGATGAACCAAATAAAAGGCTTCTCTGACCACTGCTGCTACATGATGGTCGAATGTGAGGTTGTTATCAACCTGAGTGCCCAGGTTTCTCATGACAGGTTGTGTGCTTAGGAGATTGCCATTGATGTGGTAATCAATATGGGTTGTATTTTTGCCAAATGGTATGATGATACATTTTTTTGCCTTTATCTTGAGGCAATGACTTTGGCACCAGTCATTAGTTGCTGTGAAACCCTCTTGCAATATGTTAACATCATTTGGGGAGTCAATGACAGCACTCATCTTACAGTTGTTTGCAAACTTGGTCAGCCACAGGCCCTTTGTCTTTGCCTGGACCACTGATAAATAGATGCCAAACAGGAGAGGTCCCAGGACAGTTCATTGGAGAACTCCACTAGTGAAAGGCCTGCTATCAGAGGTAGAGGTACATATTTTGACTTTGCTGGTCATGTTTGTGAGCCAGTTGGCCACCCACCTGATGAAACAGAGATTTACACCAAGTTGTGTTAGCTTTTCGATGATGCCCAAGTGGGGGATTGTGTAAAAAAGTCTTCGCCAAATTCAGGTAAGCAGTATGTACTGACTTTCCCTCATCCAGGGCCTTGGCGACAGTCTCAAAGAAGTCAACCAGGTTCAACAGGCAAGATCTGCCCTTTAAGTATCCAAACTGGGTGGAGTCAAGAGCTTGGAGATATGTCCTTGTTTATGAGATCCATAATAATATGCTCCATGGCTTTACAGATCAGACTTGTCAAGCTAATGGGGCAATAGTTTCCAGGGTCAGTAGTGGCACCACCTTTGTGCAAGGGGATGACAATGGCAGTTCTCCACTCTGATGGAATGAAGCCAGTACTTAGGCTGTAGTTAAATAGGGTGCTCAATGGAGAAGCCAGTTCTTGCTGGAGATGGTGCAGAATACATCCCGGGATACTATCAGGTCCCATGGAAGCTATGTTCTTTGCCCTGGATAGGTTCTGTAACAGTTGATCTATGGAGATGTGAGGTGTGGGGCAAGTATCCAGGATGCTGAAAGGGCCTTTGGGGGGGCAAGGAAGTGAAGTTTGCACTGAATCTATCTGCTAACAGGTTGGCTAAGTCAACAGGATCAGTGTAAGTGATACTGTTAAGTACTAATTCAGAACAAACCTGGGCTTTGCCACCGAGGTTCCTGATGTAACTGAAGAAGACTTTATGGTTTTCCTTTGTTATGGAGGGTAGTTTCAATTCATAATTTGCCTTGGAGGTTTTCACTAGTGAGCTGATTTGCTTGTTGAGACTAATGAGGGAGTTTTTCCAATTTAGAATTTGTTCCCTTTTACCCTTGGACAACAGTATCTTCCTTTTATTGTAAAGCCTGTTGACAGAGAATGTCCACCAAACAGGTTTGTGTTTCCTTGAGCAGCAAGCTTTAGTTCTACTGGGTATGGCTGAGTCCCTGCAGTTGTACAGCTGCTTGTATACTGCATTGGCATGCTGTTCAGCATAGTTGTCTGCATCCTCTGAGGGGGGCGGTGGTGTGAAGCCACAAATACCCTCCCTTAAGAGACTGTAGTCAACTTTTGAGAAGTTTTGTAGCTTGATTATGATGGAAAGGGGGGGTGGATGGGAGAGAAACATCGAATGAGACAGTCCGATGATCTGATCTCACTAGGGAAGAACATACTATGGGAGTGGTGCATCGGTAACCCATGTTGGTAAGAACCAAGTCCAGAATGTTATCACCCCTTGTGAGGGATGAGATGAGCTGGTCTAATGTGTTAGAGTTTATGAAGTTGAGGGAACATTAAGAGAGTGCATTAGTGCAAGAATATTTCACCCAGTCTATAATGGGGTAGTTGAAGTCACTAAGGATCAGGGTGTTAGTTGGTACCTTAATGGAGTCAAGTAGATCCAGGTAAGAGGATTGGGTGTCCTGAGCCATGGAGGAGGGTCTATAGCTAGCTATAACTTGTATGGGTGTCTTGCCAACTGTCAGTTGTACCTGGAGTAGTTCCAGTGCATCATGCTAACAAACCAGACTGGAGGTTTGCCTGCCCTTAATGAAAATAGAGACACTACCCACCGTGTGTCTTCCCGACCTCATTTTGGGGATGGAATGTGTGGAATGAGGTATAGCCTGATAAGGCAGGGGTGCTCTCCACAGCCCTGAACCAAGTTTTCATGATTGCACAGACATCAGCATCTTCCAGTGCAAGGAGGGCCTCTAGTGAGTCCATTTTCAGGTTAAGGCTCCTAGCGTTAAGCAGCATCACCTTCAATTTACTTTTTGCCAGATCTTCTAAGCTGCAAGGTTTGTATTTGGGGCATTGACTAAAAAAGGCACAATGGGGGACATGAGAGCCTTGGCCAGGGTCCAGAAACCCAGTGGTGACAGGTGAAGGTCTTCTCTGTCAAAGCATTGAGGCCTGTTGACCATGTCATTCCAGGCAGACAGATACTGGATCCCCTTGGAATGACATCAGAAACTAAGCCAATTGTTGATGTCAATAGTTTTTTGTTGGTATTGTGGTATAATTCTTGGTGAAGGTAGGATACTGCTTAGGGCTAGGGTTATACCTGCCTGGAACACATACTCTGAGAGTTCACTCATGTCTCTCTTTATATAGTCTAGGGAGGTATGTCTCAAGTCATTCACACCAACATGTACAATGAGTCGCACTTGTACTTGTCATGCAAAGACTTAAGTGCGTGTGTGATGTGGCGAATTCTGGCACCAGACAGACAACTGACCAAGACCTTCTCCTTGTCAAGCCTGCTGAGGGGGACATCGGTGTGTCTCACAATTGAGTCACCAAAGAATAGTGTGTTTGGTTTATTGTTATGTCTTGTGGGCTGTGATGGTTTATTGTTTTGCCTTATGGGATGTGTTTGTGAGACACTGATGTGTTGTCTGCTGTGTGTGATGTGTTTGGTGTTGCGTGTGGAATGTTTATGAGTATGTTGGAGGTCTCTGCTGTTTAGGTAAATTTTTATTGATGACCTTTGCATAGGTATGTGTGTTGTGCTTGGCTGTGTGATGTGTGTGGTGTGTTTGTGTTGGCAATCTCCACTTTGTCAGGATTACTGACTATGGCATGAGAGAGCATGGACTCCAGGTTACTGATGTACATGCATTTCTTTCAGGTGGAAGAATTATGTGCTAGGAGAAGAGGGTTACCAGGAAACATGAGGCAGTTGCTACACTGTCTCAGTATGCCCATGTCGACCTGGTTACCAGGTGAAAGTGATGGGAATTGTCCTGACATAGTGTTCTGAATGCTTGGGTGGACTTATAGAGAGAGGGTTTTGATAAGGGTTTCTCCACAAGAGTGCAGACCACAAGAACCTTCTTGAATATAAAGTAACTAGCCTGAAGCACAAATACTAAGACCAAAGCTAAAAATGCTTAGAATAACAGATAAATTTAATTAGGCTACTAACAAGCAATAATAAATGCACCAGAATAAAAGCACTTGAGCACTTACGAGCACATAACAAAAATAAGGTAATAAAGTAAGAAGAACACAATTACAGAAAAAGCAGCTGAATAAAGTACATTTTTTAATTTTATTTTTTAGGTGGAGAGGGAGGAAACAGAAAATAGTTCAAGATTACTGAACTAAGGGGGTTGGCCTTTCCAAATGCTCTTTCTACTTAATATGCTGAGCTGATGAGATAGGGTATAGAGGAGTGTTCAAAGTCAAAGAAGTAAGAGGATAGTCCTACCCAAATGATCTCACTGCACTACATTGAGTGATCAAATGAGATTGGACAGGGAACAGTGACCAAAATCAGATTTGCAGCAGGGGTGGGCAATTCCAAAGCCACCAAGTTTAAGACTACAGCCAGACTTGGTAGGGACGGTGGGAAAAAACAAACAGTGCAGACAGCAGGACAGAGACAGTAAAGCAAATATATAAATAACAAAGCAAATATATGCATACAGCACAGTGCAAATTGAGTTGCAAAAAAAAGTATACTTATCAAGTTGGAATATCAGATGGTAGGTAATAGCATCCAACTCAGCCAGGAGAATTTAGCTATAACAACTCTGCACAAATTCACAGAAGTGAGGTCTGTACTGAAAGCACAACACAGAAAATACACCTCAGGCAATGAATGACTAACACCTACGATGGGCTGGCTCAACAACCATCCCACCTGAAACTAGCTTCTGAGCTACCCTGAGAATGAAACAGTTCTGAGCTACCCTGACAGCTGTAATGGCAGCAGATGGTGGAGTTCAGAAGAAGCTGAGAATTATGATAAAAGAGAAAGTAGTGGAACAGGTTAATGGCTTCAAGTATTTTGAAGTGGTAGTTGAGGAGAAGGGAAGTCTGAATGAGGAGGTAAAAGCTAGGATCAGAGGGGCTGCAGCCAACTGGCATGGAGTGTTAGGTGTAGTATGTGACAGAGAATGCCAAGGAAGCTGAAAAGTAAGCTGTACAAAAACCTAGTCAGGAAAGACATAGCAGTTGAAAAAGCTACAGGTGATGGAAATTAAGTGCCTGAGACAGGTGGTAGGATGCACACTGTGTGACAGACAAGGAAATGAGGACATAAGAGTAGACGCCAAAGTAGTTCCAATTGGTTTAAAAGGTAAAAGACAACAGATTGTAGTGGTTTGGGCACATGTGCAGAAAAGCAGAAGCCAATCTGGTAAAAAAGATTTTGGACAGACAGTAAGACTGCAAGAGGAAACAATGGCATCCAGAAAAGAGGTGGATGGATTGTGTGTGAGAAGACCTGTAACAGTCGGGCATGAGTGCCAAAGAAGGCCGGAGAGTGACATTAAATAGAGAGAGACATGGTGACAGTTGACACGACAACCCGGCCCCATATAAAAAATTGGAAAAGGGGGCTGATGATGATATAAGTAGTATATATATTATGAGGAACATGAGACTTAGTTTTGTGCACCTTGCATTGACTTGTATTATTTTCATACTACTAGCATTAATACAGTCATACTGCTTAGGGTCAGTAATAATATTTTTTGGTATTTGTGTGGGATTCAATGAATACAATCCAATAGCACCTGTGTGTTCTATGAAAGGACCTGTATGAAATACACATAAATGACAGCAAATTATTGCAAGTAGTTTATTACATGGTACTTATACACTTGAGATGCCTAGTATATAAATTTCAGTAACAATTTATGGGGTACTAAATCAGACAACATAGTCTGCTGCTCTGCACCCTTATTTTTTTTCAAAGATAACTTAATTTACTCATGCCTACAGCAATAATTGCAATACTGCATGCTTCACTCATTTTGTGGGCTGCCTTCCATCATTCAAGCCTACAGTGCTTGAAAGGCAGGCAACACACTGTTGTTTCAATGTCCCTTAATCATGGCACAGAATTCACAGTGTTCAGTGACACAAATAAGCAGACTTAATGAGATAAAATGATTTTAACTAAACAAGTAAGATAAAAGGCTGACTAATTTGTCCAGTTTAAAAGTTTTTGCTTACATTTAAATTTTCTGTGACTATGAACTTCAGGAAATTGCTGTCCAGACTACCAGCAATCAGAAATTTGGTACCTTGTTAAAAACATGATGGCACTTGTTAGTTTGGCTTTTATTCAGAGACTTACTTTATAGTATGTTGTTTCACCAATTAATAATTAGTCAGCTATTATATCATGGAACCCCCAACTACTAGATTAGATGATTACCCACAATAACACATTACAAATAATATGTAATAACCTCCAAAATGACAATCAAAGATTTTCTCTCATTGCCACTATGCTATGGGAATCATTGCCATCCATAATAAAAGGGTAGTATTCCTACCCTACATTTTGATCCAGACTAAAAAAAAAATCTATTTTGAGGATGCAAAATGTGGCTACTTTCATAGCACTGAAATTGCCTGTTTGATCTCTTCATCTCGTGTACATTCTAGAATTCCACTGTATTTCACCCTTATCAGACCAATTATAGAGTACAATGCTCCATTTGGTATGTACCTGACCTTTAATATGCAGAAAATAGAGCAACCTCAGAGGTCCCTTACAAAAAGCAAACTAGCCTTAAACAAGCCTACTTTATGCAGAGCACCTTAAAGCCCTTTCCTACTTCTCAGTCTCCTACAGATTGCTAAGGGGTGATCTATGCCTGGCTTACAAGTTATCTGCAAATCCCACACTTACGAATCTCCTACATATATGTAGGTCAAAGGGTACCAGAAACACAAGGTGTAGGGGCTTGAATTTTGTCTGTGACTTAAACAAAACATGCTGGAGAGACAGATATGTGTCCCAGAGATTTCTCCTCCTATGGAACAGGCTTCCCATCCATGAGAAGATGAGTGCATCTATTACCCAGTTTAAGCGCAGCCTAGAACAGTGGATGGGGAATAGGAAATTTATACCAGGCCTGGCACTCATGTCCTTTATGGGCAGAGGTAGTTATAAATGCCTGGCTCTCAATGTCCTATTCAGTTACAGGACATCATTATTCTTTAGGGAAAATGTGGCAAGGCTTAAAAGCACCCCCCCCCCCAGATTGTTAGCCTAGTAACCATCTATAAAACTATGGATTGATATAATCCATTAACATCAATAATATCATGCACAAGTACCCCTGTTTTATGCATCAACTGTAAACAATGCATAACATTTACATCAACTCACCTGTAAATACATCCTAGGTCCATTACACTGCAAGAAAAATATATTTCTGAGTAGCTAATGTTTGGTCTTACTAACATCCTATATGTATTATGTGCTCAGTAGTTCATCATGTGTTCAGTCACCATTTTATAGCATTGTAAAACTCCCTTGCAATAGGAATTTGAAATAAGACTGTGAATGTTGGTGTAGAACCATGAAATTTGATTTAATGATCTTTCACTTGTGGCCATCTTGTTGACCTTAAAAAGGTCTATTCAGACCTATAATCTACACTGGAAAATTAACCTTATTTATTTTAGATAGTTCCAAAGGAGTCTATATTATAACATCGAAGAGGCGTTTACGTGAACGCCTCTTTGTCGATATGTAAAGACCAAATGCACTAAAGCATGAATGGTTAAAACAGAATTCTTTCCTTGGGAAAGAATTCACTTGCACAAACACACACACACTTATAAACTTATATTGTTGAATCGCTTAAATGCATTTCGATGAATATGTGTCACTCATTTGGTGTTCGATATTACAACGTTTTGACATTGTAATATAGACCTGATCCAAAGACCCTTTCCAACTGAAAAATTTTATTTCTTTGAAAGTACTGCTGCTGTGCTGTGCTGTGCTGTACTACTACGTCATCAACAAGGGAAAGGACAATTACAAACAAATTTAAAATTGCATACAAAAATATTACATAAGATACAGTACAAACAAGTCAGTTACATTACTATTACATTATTAGAGTGATAGATACACTGCAAAACAAAATTCACTAAGCATTAAGTACATCTACACTGCAATGAAAGACAACAGAAAACATATCAGTAGAGCTATTATTCAGCAAATAGAAACAGCTTGAATAGATGCTAAACTACAAGTGGGCAATGAGCTCAGGCATTAGGTAAGTTTGTTGCTAAAACAACAACTGCAAACTTAGAAAGGGTGGCAATATTTTGTGAGAACCCAGTAAAAGTCATCCCTCTCATTCTGTTACAAGATCAGCAGCAAAAGAAAATATTTTGGAAAAATGCAAAGCTTACCATATGCAAGGGGCGAAACAGAATGCCAGTGCCCCCAATACATTCATATATATTCTGTTTAAGCAGATAGTTTCTAAGTATATTTTTGAAAGACAGTAAATTCTCAAGGCTCCTAATATTCTATAAAATGCCATTCATAATAGATTGAGAATGCCCTTTTGTATGTGCTCAAGAAGAATGTTGGTCAGTACAGCTGAATTCTGTCATCGTGTCTGGTTTCTGAGCTGAAATTTGTTCAGGAGTGGCAGGCACCATCTGTTGTATAAGATTTTAAAGGTTAATACTCTGAGTAGTAGTAGCACAGCTATAAATATTTAAATCAATCAATAAGCAAACAAGCAAATAAACATATCAGTAAACAGCACCCTACCATATACTATTTGTAGCTTATGGAGTAGTGGAGATTAAAATTGCTTAATATGTATTTACTCCTTTCAAATGAAAATTTGGTGGGAGTAAATAAATATTAGCCAGAGAAAATGAATCCCAGCAGTAATGTAAATGAACGCTTAGCTCTACAGATCTAATGCAGCTTTAGGCTGGATTTGGACATTGAATCATAGATGTGCTTGTCAAAGCTTAATTGATTATCATTGATAAGACTAAGCAATCGTGAAATTATTCCTTGACTGGTGGCTTATCTAAAATAATTAAAGAAAAGTAGCATATTGATAGGATAGCGGTATTAGAATAGTCATTGGGTATGATAGTGATATTCAAATAATAGTGGTTTCAACTCTTTCTTAAGAAGACCATACTTGGCTTCTTTATAGGGTTGCTATGAAGCCTGATTAGAAGAACACATTTTTGTCTTAGTTGTTTAATAAAAAGTCTTAACAGTTTTAAGCAATAGCTGCAGATAATCAAAGATGAGTTGCAGTTTGACATTTACCATGGCATTTACATGTAAATATGAAGTACTATGTTTTTGTCCCAGGTATGGATTAAGCTCATCTTTTATTTCTATAAATGCCAAATTCAGCTTTGATTACCTGCAGTTATTCTCCCATCACTTCAACATCACCCCCATTACCTCTACTATAAAAAAATGTAAATTGAAATCCACAATCTGCTGACAACATCTCATGAGAATACCTAAAAAGAGCTGCTGATGCTACTGCTTTCTCCGTCTTTATACTGGTAAGTAGGTTGATATGTGAGCAATATGCTCCTATTATCTAGAAACATTCCTGATTTATTACATTACACTAAAGGGGTACACAACTGATTTTAGCAATTATATACCCATAGGAATCCTGTCCCATCTTTCAAAAAATCCTTGAATAGTTTTCTTGGGTGGCAAAAGCCAGGGTACCATTTGGCTAGGCTTATAAAGGCACTAGGGCCAATAGCCTAGTACCTACCTGTGAACCTATGAACCTGGAAGTGTATCCACACACAACTCATAGAATATCTCAGCTTCAATATGTCAATCCTGTGTTCATGTGGGTTTCCTCCCATGTTCCAAAGACATACATTTAAAGAGTTTCTTCCCAAGTCTCTGCTGAAAATGGGCTCTGTCCCACTCGGAATTCCCCAGTAAACAAATGTTAAATAAATAAAAATAAAATCTAAAGCATTTAACACAGTCCCCTGGATTGACATAACTTCCGTGCAAGAATAAGCTATTCTTACATGGAAGGGTCAGCGTCCATGTAGAACAACAGTGTGCCTTGAATATTAATGAAGGAGCACTGCTCAGCTCTTACACAGACATAAATCTGTGTATAAGCATGGGGGGGTGTCTGAGAGTAGAGCTCTCACAATATGCATGCCCCCTGCACTGAAGTCTACAACAGCGAGAATGTGTGTCTGCGGACATTACTGTTAGTGTCTGTGGATAAAAAAAAAAAAAAAAAAACAAAAGTTAAAATAAAGCACATATCAAAGACATTTCCCTAGCGTGTAAGAGCAAAATTTAAAATCTGTCCCTATTTGTTCCTCTATCATTATATGCTTTCCCCAAATTGTGTGCAAGGTTAAGCTACTGCACAGCCTGTCATTTTATCAACGTTCACACAGCCCCCCACAGATAATGGTGCTGAAAGCAATGTCCATACCCCTAGTAAAATAATTAAAACACATTTTTTTATTTTATTTCCCCTCTGCAATAAAGTTTAAAGTGTAGCAGCAAAATAAACAGCCCTTGAACCCAGGACCCCACACACCATAGTCCGGAAACTTAACCACTAAACCATTTGAAATGAAGAAGCTTGTGATGTTTTACCTAACAAATCATGCACTGTGGTTATTTAACATTAATGGAAATAAAAATGTCAGTCCCAAATCTTGAACCCAGGACCATGTACACCATAGTCAAAGCACTTAAACAGTAAGCCATTCAAGCTGTAGAATTTGATGAGGTGTTTCATAGCATATTATGCAGTCTGGTTATTGAAAATTAATGGAAATAAATGGCAGTCCCAAGTCTTTAAGCTAGGACCTCATACAACATAGTCAAAGCACTTAACCAATAAGTCATTTCAGCTGTAGCAGTTTATGATGTTTTTCCTAACATATTATGCAGTCTGGTTATTTAACATTAATGGGAAAAAAATGTCAGTTCCAAGTCTTGAACACAGGACACTAGAGTCAGAGCATCATACCAGTACACCATCCAAACTGCATGAGTTACTGTTGCTTTTCCAAAGTTATCATTCAATAGAGGTATACCACAACCATGCGAGAGCTCTGTAGAATCAATTGTGTGTTGCATATAGACATATATATGGAAATGTACATACCTAAAATATATATACACATATAAATATATGACTGAAGGAATATATATATATATATATATATATATATATATATATATATATATGAAAAAATATATGTGCGTATTTACAAAACATGCAGTGCATAACTCATAAACATAGCTATTAATGTCTAAGTGAAAGAAACATGTACAAAAAGTCTGTACAAAGGGAGGCAAATAAGGCACATATAGGGAAATATGCAGAATATAGCTGTCGGAACCAAACAGTTGTACAGCAACAGGGTGCATTTCAGCAGAACCATCTGGAGGATATGTGACTTGGAACTGACATGTTATGTTTTTATTCACTGACATAAATCATGGGATTATAACAGCGATTTAGCAGACAAATACAAATAAACTGTGGAACTGAACCAAAGTATGGGCCATACACCAGGACATTTTGCAAACAGCCTGGCAGTGGAGAGGTATGCTCAGAACCCTTTATTGCAATGAATCTGGAACAAGCCAGACAAAGTAAAGGGACAAAGGCATGACAAAAGAGAGATATCCAAATTATGTGAGTAGATAAGCTGAGAAAGTTGTTGTACAAATACTGTTACTGCTAACATATATTGACAAAAATATCACAAGTCTGAGACTCATGTTCTCTGAATAATGTAGCGACCCCAATCCTCACATCATCCCACTGATGTGTTAGGAATACATAACAGTGATGAGGACCAGATGTAAGGTATTGGGCAGAAAGCTGTACATCGTATGAATAGATGTCCATAACATAACAGTAGGAAAACTGCACTGATCTGTCAAGCACAGTCCACACTGCAAGTGGACAGAAATAACACTACCAAAGTCCAGCTCTGGGGCTGTACACATGTATTTGCAAAGCTAACAGGCACTACAGGGATATTAGTATCTACTGACGGCATTCCTGAGAGTCGCCTACTGGAGCAGCATGCACAGTCAGATAGAAAAGGGCCATGACACTGACATGTACCCCCCTCCTTACACAGCCCAAAGAACATATACACACCATGCATCTACAAAATCCTGACAGTCTCTTAACAATGGCCACAGATACACAGACTCAAGCAAATAAGAGAACAGGTGTGGTACCCTACAGCTGTCTGCGAGTGCAAACTGGACACATCCACCAAGGCTTAAGTACTACAACAGGCAATCCAATTTTACATAGAACAGCAGTGTTAAAAGTACTATTTTAATAGTAAAAAAGAGAACCTTGGAATACCACTGAACAAGTTTTTTAATGAATTTGAGCACTTTCATCAGGGATTCACACCTCAACTTCTTCAGAATACTTTAACAAAGTCACACATATTCTGTTTTTTTTTCTGTGCTCCACTGTATTCCAAACAGGAAGCTCTACCCAGAAATTCCTCCAACATTCCTTGCATTCCCTTGTAGACTTTCAGGTCACAAATATTCCATTTGATTTATTATGTGTCATTCCTACAGTTTTTTTTATCTTGTATACTTGACTGAAAAATATTGTTAAATTTCTACTTCCCCTTCCTAATTTTTCACTGTGATTGGATGAGTTCCAATTGCAGTGAAAAATTAGAAAGGGAGAGTAGAAATTTTGCAATATTTTTCAGTCAAGTATACAAGATAAAAAACCTGTCGGAATGACACATAATAAATCAAATGGAATATTTGTGACCTGAAAGTCTACAAGGGAATGCAAGGAATGTCGGAGGAATTTCTGGGTAGAGCTTCCTGTTTGGAATACAGTGGAGCACAGAAAAAAAAAACAGAATATGTGTGACTTTGTTAAAGTATTCTGAAGAAGTCGAGGGGCGAACGCCTGATGAAAAAGTGCTCAAATTCATTAAAGAACTTGTTCAGTGGTATTCCAAGCTTCTCTTTTTTACTAGTTTGGATCTGTACTATTTTAATAGTAAAATATATGGTAAATAATTTGGTCACCATGCTCGTCTACCTGCTATACAATGGAAGTGTTAGTGCATATAACATGTGAAACCACCCAAGTATACTCAAATGTCCCATACGATACAATCACACCCCTTGCTACTGTAATGAGAGCACATATAGGCATGTTATGCAAAGAAAATCATATACACCTACTAAATGAAGTAATTTAGTCTGATATTTTTTTAAGAATTATATGTGAGCAATGGTTAGCAATGGTCAGCTGTGCTTAGCAGGTATAAGCCTTAGTCAAATGTGAATGCTATGCAGCAGATCACTCAGCTAAGCAGATTTGCCCACTGGTAAGTGTCGCTAAGCAAAGCCTACATGGTGTAAGTGCCTATTGGCTTAACTGTGTGTGGGCACTGCCTACCAGTGGGCAAACCCGCTTATAACTGCTTATGAGGGGCTTAATCACCCTGTCTCCAACAACCCTTGTTCTGCCCAGCAACAAATTAAACAGCCATTGCAAGTTTTGAACCTAGGACTCTATACAGCATTGTCACAGCACTTAGCCACTAAGCCATCTGAGTTACTGAACTGTCTATTGTTTTTTCAAATATATCATTCAGTACAGGTACTGTATGGCAGTGAAAAACTGCTTTTAGCATTTTAATTAACACCGTGGAATCAGCCATGTTTCTATATCTAAATATACACATATAAGATAAATATGGTGAGATACAACTCTCATACATACATATAAAAAGTATATATATATATATATATATATATATATATATATATATATATATACACACACATATCTTCATATATCTATACATATATATATATATATATATATATATATATATATATATATATGGGATCCGTACAGATGCTCGACTGCATCTTTCACCGAATCCCAATTTGGTGAGCATACTTTCGCAAAAGTGCTATTCACTGAAGCAGCACTTTTGCGTAAGTATGCTTGTTGTTCCGGTCATACTACGGTGCAGTAAGGGAAAACTCCCTTTTCTCCACTGTAGTGCAACCTCAGAGTGAGACTATTAAAGTAGGGGGGGGTGGGGGGTGCAGGGGCATTCAAGTAGATTTTGTGTTTTTTTTTTTATCATACTTTAACGAAAGCGCTTTTGTGATGAAAGCGCTTTCATTAAAGTTTGTTCGGTGGTAATGGATTTGGGCTTTTGAACTTTCATTCAAAAGTCCTAGATCCATACACACGCACACACACACACACACACACACACACACACACACACACACACACACACATATACCCATAACATGTAGTGGAGTCATGCCTCAGCACTATACCTCTCCACCTCTTAGTGCAAGGGGACATAATGTAAGTATTGCAGTTATAAATGTAGAATGTTGCTACAGTAACAAGTTGGGTCAGCATACATGTTCTGAAGGAAAGCAGTTCTGAAACTGAAATGTATGTCATCAGTTACTGACAGACATCATAAAATCATTACAGTGAAGTACCACACAAATCACAGTAATGATTCTTTGGAATAAAGAAATATGAGCAATAAACCTGGACAGTCTGAAACAATCTGGTCAGTCTAGATTTATACACATAACTCCTAGGTGCAAGAAATGTGGACCAAGCCTGACAAAGGGGGTGTTTAAAGCCATGAAAATGAGGATATATCCCAAATACTGGATTAGATAAATTTACACAGTTGATGCAGTCACACCTTCATGTCTGTTCTAACATATATTACCTGGAAGAGCACAAGTCCTAAGCCCACGTACTTATAACTAATTAGTGATGCACATCTTCACAGCATCCCAATGATTTGTCGGAAATACACAGCACTTATGGCAGCCAGGCAACAGTACATCTGACAAATATCTGGACACAACATCACACTAGAGAAAATACACTGAGCTGCTAGGCATGTCACCAAGCACTGTCTAAACTACAGGCAGAATGACACAACACTAACCCAGTTTTGCTATGGTGGAATACACATGTAATTGCAAATTTACCAGGCACTACAGGGATGTAACACCACTGAGTACAGACACCAGTGTGAAAGTTCATACCCACAACCACAGTCAACAGTCACATACTGGTAAGTCAAATTAATAGTACAGTATGCGGACTGTGTGAACAAAAATGTCATCATGTTTGCCACTCACACACTACCCCATATACTGGCCCACTTCACAGTGTAGTCTGATGCCTGACTATGGTATGGACATGTCTTAGTCTGGTCCTACAAACATGTAAGCAGATAGAGTATCAGAAACTGGAGCAGCATGCAATGTCAGATAGAAAAGGACCAATAACACTGACATCTACATCACTCTGTACAGAGGCCAAATAACATATTCACAGCACACTGCTACACTATCCTGACACTCTGTCAACAATCACCATAAGTACACAGACCTCACAACTGTACAGAGTCCCACAAAATGTCCAGGTTTTGGCCTCAAATATAAGGCCTCCTACACATAAAATGTCTGGCAGTCTGATATATCAGTGGGTGATATCAGGAATGAAGTTAGTAAGTAATGATATACCATACATATCCACCTTTTACTGCATGACATACGGACAAAGGGTGACAGACTTGGGGGACAGAGGCACAAACACAGGGGCATTATTGACATATTGCTGTTATAAACTGAGAAAATTGCTGGTGTAACAGGGTTTATTGTAACATATCTATTCTGAGGGATACGAAGTCAGAAACACACATGGATGGTACCATTTACTGACTGCAATCCTCAGAGTATGCTACTTAATTTATAAAGATTAATAATGTGTGAGTAACACACCAAATGTAAGATGCCAGGCTCTGGCCAGTCTGCAAATAGTCCTACAGGTCAGAGTTATGTCAGCCACATAACACTGTCATGTCAGACTTCAAATCATGCAGAACAGCCATATTCACACAAACTCTGTTACACTAACATTACTTCAACCCCCAGATTCACGAAACTTCCGTGCAAGAATAAGCTATTCTTACACGGAAGGGTTCATGTCTGTGTAGAGCAGCAGCACTCCTTGAATATTAATCAAGGCACACTGCTCAACTCTTACATGGACACTGATCTGTGTGCGAGTGCAGAGTGTGTGTGTCTGATAGCAGTGTTCTCACGAAGCACACTCACACTGCACTCCATAATTGCCGTACGGCAATATAAATGTAGCAAAGGGCATAACAAATGGGATATTTACCTTACAAACTTATAAAGTTGATAGAATCACATGTTTTGCATTAGCATATGAATTTCTTGAAGGGTATAAAGTGTAAAACACAAATGTCCTTATTATTTTCTAACATCAGTCTGTAATGCTTTGCCACTAATCTGTCAGAAAGGCACAAAAGTATGAAAAATGCACCACAAATATAAGGCAAAAATCTGGACATTCTGTAAAAATCTGTGCAGTTGAGAGGTATGGAGGACACTGTTAGTGTCTGTGGAGCATACCTCTCAAATGCAAAGCCCGACGCGTCACCAACGTGGGAAAAGCACAGCCCCCACAGATAATGTTGCAGAAAACAATGTGCATACTCCTACATAAACAAAATAAAACACAACTGTTTATATATTTTTTTCAATTTGCCCTAAAGTTTAAGCATAGCTGAGCGGGTGTGCACATCATGCAGCTCTGCTCAGCCTAGCTTACAGAGTACAAGGAGCTAAACAGGAATATACTTCTAAGCTAAATGATGTGGGAAATAGTGAACTGGATAGAGCAGTTGCTTTGCAAATAGTCATTCTGGATTTGATCCCCACTGAAGCCAGTTCCATTTTAAATGTGAAAGCAGTACATATTTTTTTTTTATAATTGGGTAGTAACTAACATATATTTCTTAACTAGAGTAGTGTAGTAGGTCCAGATGTGAGGTGTCAGTGTAATAAAGTTGTAAAACCAGCATATAAACACAAGTATCCCATACAGTATAGTCACACAAAAAGAATGTCATGAAAGCATGTAGGAGGATGTTATGGAAGGTCAACATACATATCATAACCTGTCCTTATTGATGAATGAACACCACAATCCTGATAGTGCATAACATTAAAGCTGAACAATGCTAAGTTGTGCTCAGCTAAGCTTAGCCATTGTAAGCATTGCTTAAATGTAGATGCTAATAGCTAAGCAGATTTGCGCACTGGTAAGCTATGCTTAGTACTTGCCCCTTTAAGCAATGCTCACCTTAGCTTAGCGGGTTTGCGTGCACCTTAGCTTAGCTCAGCATTTTCAAAATCATCCAATCACAGCAAAGTGTGGAAAACCGTCCCTATTTAAACATCATAGGTGGGAATACAGCCCATAACCTGTTGTAGCTCATCACTGCAAGCACTTTGGCTGGAGTAGGAGAGGGAGCTCACTTTAGAATGAAATGCTGGGGCCTTCAGGAGTCCAAGGTCATGGTCAGACTCCTTGTCAAAACACATGGAGAGAGACTGCTGCAGGGCCACTACCAGGACTCTCAGCATAAAGCAGAGGCCTGGGAGAGCCCTGCATGTGACCTCACCAGTGCTACTGGTATCCCCCGGACTGGTAAGCAGGTCTAGCACCATTTCGCTGAGCTTAATCATAGGAAGGGGGATACTCTTGACCAGTGGATACAAGATGCTCAGGGTCAAGATTCCCCAGTTGTGTGTAAGTATCAGTATCAATAACTGTTTAAGATAGTCAAACCTGTGTATCTGATTGATAGGTATGCATAAATGTTTCTTTGTCCCCTGTACAGCTGCAGCTGAGAGAGCCACAAACATAGAAGTGCACACTAGTAGATTGCAAAGGCTGCATCGCAAGGCTGGTGAGTACAAATCTAGCTTGCAGTATTCAGTGCAAATAACAGGAAGGAGTAGAATGTCACCTATCAGTAAATGAAAAGTGTGTATTGTTTGTACTGAATAAATGACAAATTAGAAGAGAAATAATGATGTACTGGTTATAGATAAATAAAAGTGTGATTACCTGTGAATAAAAATGTAAACCCCAAACTGTTGTGTTTAATTTTCTATGTGTTATTAAGATTTTAAATGTGTGCAGCTTTTGCACAGCAACTATGGCTTTGATTTTGTTTATTCACCATTGTTTTCTGTACTGTAATATCTGAAAGTGTGAGTACACAGTATAACAACTGCATGCCATGCATGAATATCAGAATTACAAGGTCAGATTGTCTAAACCACAGAGTATTAGGTAGGAAATAGTAAAAAAAACCCCAGCAGATTCTCAATGGTCTAGTGTGTAGAAATACAGGCTTGTGGTAACTTTTTGCACAAAGTGGCAGGGTTCGAATCCCAGGATTGGTAGTAAGCTGTTTGCATATTTCCACACAAGAATATGTGAATATGTGTATAAATAATCATGTAGTCTTAACAGACATTTCCTCCACAGGTTTGGCAGGTAAGGTAAGCTATATGAAGTCTGTACTTATAACTGTGTCCAACACCCACTGCCCAACCCCAAGGCTGCAAATGACAGCAAGATATGTACATACACCAAGTAGTCTCCCTCAAGAAATATCCATCGAGTTATTTTCTGTCATGGCTAGTGGTCACTGCTGGCAACATCCAGAGTGAGTGATGGAAATTCAGGTGGACTATGGCAGCAGCACACATGCATGCAGTATGAGTGCACGACAAATTGACTTATTGCGTAGACACAGCCAGGCAGTGTTAACAGATATTCCCTCCACAGGTTTGGCAGGTAAGGAAAGCTGTATATTAGCTGTATGAAATCTGTACTTGTATACTGTGTCCAACACCCACTGCCCAACCCCAAGGCCATAGGTAGGTGTAATGTGAGGTCTTATCGACAGAGTAGCGATTCGACTAATTATCAGAATAGTTGTGAGAAATTTAATAATATATAGTTAATTTATATCCCCCCCCATCTGCAACAATAATCTAACTGCATCAATGAACTGGCAATATCCTTCTCATAACTACTGTTGGGATATGTTCTCTATTTTTTTCTAACTATTAAAATGTTTGAATGTGAATTTATCCTGTTTAAATGATATGATTGGTGGCCTGTTGCTGTCAATGTAACCTGCATGCTGTTATAATATCCACTGTTGTTATATATCTGCATGTGTTTTGTTTGCTATGCAACTGACTGAAATTGTTTTATGGGGTCTATTTGAACACCTGAGCATGCTGTTATAACTAATCCTGGAATATGGTTCTGCATGACTAACCAACATATGTTGTAAAATTTCCACACCATAACACATCTGGGAAGGATGATCCCATTAGATCTGCCTGTCCCACCTCATCTGTCTGTGGCACTGGGCCCCAGCATGTCTGGGACACATCC
>NC_056729.1:1310611511-1310644011 GCF_019279795.1 Protopterus annectens
TGGCACCTCACCTGAGTGCCCTGTTCAGTCATAGCCTAACCTCAGGATTTGTCCCTACTGAATGGTGCACCGCTACAGTCATCCATCTCCACAAAGGAGGAGGGACTACAGACCACTGGAACTATCACCGCATTAGTCTGACGAGTCTGATATGCAATGCTATGGAATGCATCATCATGGACCTAATAATCAAGGATATAGGGAATCTCCAAACTCTGGATCCTACACAGTCTGGTTTTGTGAAGGGTAGATCATGCCTGCTTAACTTGGTCGACTTCTTTGAGTCACTTACCAGAGCTGTGGATGAAGACAAGGTGGTTTATACAGCCTACCCTGATTTGGCTAATGCCTTTGATACCATTCCCCACTCAGGAATCATAGAAAAACTCACTAAGCTAGGCATCAACCCCTATGTCACTAGGTGGGTTGCAAACTGGCTCACAGATAGAACCCATGATTGCAAGTTGGAAGCTATTATTAACTCCCCAAGTGATGCTGACATCCTACAGAAAGGCCTCAATGAGAACCATGGCCTTAAGCTCAATGCCAAAAAATTTATCGTCGTCTGCTTCGGGCGAAACCTGGTTCCCTTGAATTATCACATTGATGGTAGTCCATTGAACACAGAAGGCATTATAAGAGATTTGGGAACACAGGTTGACAGCAACTTCTTTTTTGGGCACCACATTTCCACTGTGGTCAGAAAGTCCTTCTATGTGGCACACCTCATTACTATGGGTTTTGCATCCAGGAAGAAAGAGGTCATTGTCTACCTCTACTATTCCCTCATTACACCAATCATCGAGTACAATGCCCCATTTGGCATGTACCTCACTAGACGCCTGCAACAACTGGAGAGGCTGCAAAAGTACCTCACAAAGAGGATACCAGGCCTTAAACACTTGTCCTATATGGACAGACTTAAAAAACTCCAACTATTCTCTGTCTCATATCACCTACTTAGAGGTGAACTCTGCTTGACTTACAAAGTCATGTGTGACCAAGCTCTGTTAGAAATGCTACATCTAAAGAAATCCCAATCCCTCCACACCACACAGTCCAGAGACCTCAACCTCATTACCACAATCAATGGAACATGCTGTAGGGAAAGGTCCATAACCCAGAGCCTGCCCATGCTATGGAACAGACTTTCCATACATGCCAAGCAGAGCACCTCAATGGCCCTCTTCAAGAGAAATCTTGATGAATGGATGAGAAATAGAAAATTCACCCCAGGGATCACTCAAGTGGCTCTACTCGACAAAGGCACTAGGAACTAAGGTTGGGTGTCATGGTGCCAGGGTAATCCTATGGGCTAGGCTTGTAAATGTTCCAGGGCCATTAGCCTAGTACACACCTATGCATCTCTCTCTCTCTCTGTCTATATATATATATATATATATATATATATATATATATATATATATATATATATATATATATATATATATATATATATATATATATATATATATATATATATATATGATGAAGAAATAACATGTCCAGTCTCACCACAGAAATGGAACAACAAAAGTAAATCCAAATATGCTGTAAAACTTTAATGGCAGATAAATTGATGAGCGCTTTCGCGTATAAAGTATACACTTCTTCACATCATAAAATCAAATTAAACTGACCAAGTTTATATACAATAGCAGCAATTTCCAATTAAATTAATCAATTAGTTAGGTGATATACAATCAGTTCATCACTCAATTACTCAATTACTGATGTAAATTCCTTCTCCAAGTAACAGAACATATACTGATGCATATAAAACATCTCCAAAACAATGGAGAAAGAAATGCAGAATATCTGATATTATTCTCAACTTTACAAAAAAATATATACATAGTCAAACTTATATATATATTAAACATTGCAATCATGACGGTAACCACATGTCTAGATAAATAAATAAATAATGGATAAATGAATAAATAAATATATGAAACTGTATACATTCAATGCATCTCATCATGAATCAAAAGGACATGTATTGACATAAATATATTTACGTCAAAAATTAAATATTAAATATTGAAACATGTTTAAATAATAAAATGATTAGGAATTTGCATCAGTAATTGAGTAATTGAGTGATGAACTGATTGTATATCACCTAACTAATTGATGAATTTAATTGGAAACTGCTGCTATTGTATATAAACTTGGTCAGTTTCATTTGATTTTATGATCTGAAGAAGTGTATACTTTATACACAAAAGCGCTCATCATTTTATCTGCCATTAAAGTTTTACAGCATATTTGGATTTACTTTTGTTGTTCCATTTCTGTGGTGAGACTGGACGTGTTATTTCTTCATCGTTCTTTTTTGTGACGAACAGTCTCTTTTGGATAGAGCAGTTTATTCATCATTTATATATATATATATATATATATATATATATAGTTACACTTTATAATCTCAAAATACTGAAATGTCAAATTTCCGTATTTCGAGACTATAAAGTCGAAAGTGCAGTTATGCAAAACTGCATAATAGCAAATGTAGAAATGTTGCATTCGCCATTATGTGTTCACGTACGTGACGTTCGGTGTGGTTTGTGGATTTAGCTGGGGTTTGAGGTAAGTGGTGTTTTTGTAAGGGTATTGGGTAGGGATTTTAATATGGGTGAGTGTGTGTAGTGGTGAGTTTTATGTGCTTATATGTTTAGTGTGACCTCAGAGTTAGTATATATAAGTGGGGGGATGTGGGGGGCACAGACCCGCACATGGGGGTGCAGGGAGGATTGCCCCCATGCTTTTAGCAAGATTGTTTGTATGTGTGTTAGTTTTGTTGTGTGTGTGTGGGTGTGTGTGTGTGTGTGTGTGTGTGTGTGTGTGTGTGTGTGTGTGTGTGTGTGTGTGTGTTGGTTTAGTTTTCTTGTAGTGTCAGCAGGTAGGTGTATTTGTGTTTGTGTGCTCTAGTGTTTTGTTTGTGTTATGTTCGTGGTTTAAAAGTTCACCGTTTTAAAGTTTCAGGTTTTTGATTTTTCGGCTTTATAGTCTCGAGATACAGAAATTTGAAATTTCAGTATTACAAGATTATAAAGTGAATATATATATATATATATATATATATATATATATATATATATATATATATATATATATATACCACCCCACCCCCATTAAGGAAACCACCGTAAAGAACGTCTCCAAAGCCATCTTCATGCTTCTTAAGACAGAAGTGGCTAACTTTATGACACCCATGCAGACAGAAAATAGAAGTACAACTGCTGAATATTACAGCAATGCACTGTATGAGCACATATACAAGTGCATGGATGGTGCCATCCCAAACAGAACCAAGATGCTTTTCTCTAAATAAAGAAAGCCAATCTGGCAGTCCCCTGCCATAAAGAAACTGTACAACAGAAGGAAGAAATTGTTGCAAAAGAAGAGTAAACTCCCATGATTGTAAGAACTCAATGAATCCCGTAAAGATCTGGGCAGTCTACAAAAGGGCCTCTCTGAGTTAGATGCCTGGTGTCAAAGCCATGACCTCAAACTCAATGCCAAAAATGCCTTGTCATCCCCTTTGGGTAAAACTCTGTCCCATGAACTACCACATATCTGCTAGTACACTTAATGTTGAAAGTGTGTTAAGAGACCTAGGGACACAGATGGATAGTAGTCTCTCCTTTGATAACCACATTACCACAGTACTCAGGAAATCCTTCTATGTGAAAAATCACATCACAACAGGTATCTCATCCAGAAAAATGGAGATCATTGTTCCTCTGTACTCATCTCTCATTAGACCTATTATACATTACAACGGCGTATTTGGTATGTACCTCACAAGGCATCTACAACAACTGGAAAGCCCACAGAATTACCTCACAAAGAGGATCACCAGCCTCAAACAGATGCCCTACGCAAACTGTCTCAAAAGAATCCAGCTTTCATAAATTACATATCACCTACTCAGAGCCGATCTCTGCCTAACATACAAAGCCATGTCAAGCCCAGAGCTGTTGGACATGCTATACTTAAAGAAATCCCAGTCCCTCCAAAACACATGCTCAAGGGAGCTAAACCTTGTCACCACAATAGACAGAACATGCTGAAGGGATAGATTACTCTCCATGTCACTTCCCGTACTCTGGAACAAACTACCCATTTATGTGAAATAGAGCTCCTCATTAGCCCTCTTTAAGATAAATATTGACATTTAGATGCAAAATAGTAAATCTACGCTGGGATTCACGTCTGTGTGTCTGCTCAACAGGGGCACAGGAAATTATTTGTCTTGGGTGTCAAAAGCCAGGGAATCTTGTTGGCTAGGCTTATATAGGCCCTAGGGCCAACAGCCTAGTATCTACCTATGAACCTATGCACATATATATATATATATATATATATATATATATATATATATATATATATAGATATATCTGTAGTCGTATAACATGCAGTGCAGACATACCTCAGAATAATAAATATCAACCTCTTAGTGCAAGACTAATGAACAAAGGCTGTACAAAGGGTGGGAAATGGGCCACATATATGGACATAATCAGAATATTGCTGTCATAACTGAACAGTTGTACAGCAACAGGGACTGCATCAGCAGAACTGTCTGAATTATAGGAGGATGGGAATTGACATGTATGTCAGTCTTCACTAATATAAATCCTTGCATCATAACAGTGTTACTCAGAGAAATGCAAATAAACTGTAGAACAGAAACAAAGTGTGGGCCAAACACCTGGACAGTCTTCAAACAGCCTGGCAGTGGATAGGTATGATCACAACCCTTTAGTGCAATGAATCTGGAACAAGCCAGACAAAGTGGGGGGACAAAGCAATGACAATAGAGACATATCCAAATGATGTGAGTAGATAATCTGAGAAGGTTGTTGTAGTAACACTGTTCCTATTAACATATATTGACTGAAATATCACCTTAGTGCATTTTATAGTTAATGTCCGGAAGTAAAAAAAAAAAAGAACCACCTTAACCGATACAAGCATGCATAATCTGAGGGTCATGCTACTGTACTGTGGAAATTCTATACATAACTATTGAAGGCCTTGTGGTTGTCTTCACTATCTGCCGCAATCATGTTTTCATAGCTACCTTTACAGGATTTGATGAGAAATCTCAACCTTTGGTTGAGGCTGATAATGAGTATTTCCAGTCTTGGGACTTCACCTTATTCCACATCAATTTCCTCCTTCTGTTGTAGAGTTTGTTTATGTCAGGGGACCACCAGATTGGCTTCCTTTTTCTGAGGCAAGAATCTTGGTTCTATTGCGTATGGTGAGATCTATGCATTTGTGTATGTGTTCATACAGTGCATTGGTGTAAGATTCTGCAGTCATGCAACTAGTCTCCATCTGCATGGGTGCCATGCAGTTAGCCAGGAGTTGACTATTGCTGTAGAACAATGTTCGCCCATGTTAGTAATGACCAGGTCAAGGATGTTGCTACCTCTAGTGGGAGTAAGAATGAGCATGTCCAGAGCATTGGAATTAATGCATTTGAGAAAGCATTGGCCAAGTGTATTGGTACATGAGTAGTTTTTCAAGTTAATGGTGGGGTAGTTGATGTCAGCCAGTATGAGAGTGTTAGTTTGCACCCTAATATTCTCTATGGTGCTTAGAAATGGAGAGTGTGAGTCTTGGGCCATATTTGTGGACCTACAGCAGGCTATGACCTGCATTGCTGTGTTACCCATTGTTAGCTGCACCTAAAGTATCTCAGATGCATTATGTTGTGCTAACAGTCTGGAGGTGTGCACATCCATTATGAATATTGAAACACCACCACCTTTGCAGCTTTGGTCCAAGTTCTGGGCCAAACAGGTGTGGAATGAGTGATAGCCTGGCAGTGCAGGTGTGCTTCCTGCTGCCTTGAACCAGTTCTCTGTTACACCATAAATGTTGATGTTCTCCAGTTTAAGGAGTGCTTTGAGCAAGTGCATTTCGAAATGTAGACCTCTAGTGTTGAACATCATAATCATCAGATTACATTTGTTTGTAGCTGTTACAGTAGTAATGTGGTTTTGGAATACTGCCTAAAAAGCCATTATAGGGGTAGCAAGAGCCTTGGCCAGTATCTGGAAGCCCAGGGGTGACAGATGCAGGCCATCTCTGGCAAAGGATCATGATCTGTCAGTCATGTCATCCCAGGCACACAGATAGTGGATCCCCTTAAAATGACACCAGAAATGTAGCCAATTGTTAAAATCAATAATTTTCAGCTTTTACTGTGGTATCATTATGAGTGATGGTAGGATGCTGCTCAGGGCTAGTGTCATACCCGTCTGGGCTACATACTCGGTGAGCTCCTCCATGTCTGTTTCCATATAGTCCAGGGAGGTATGTCTCAGGTCATTCATACCTGCATGTACAATGACAGAGTCATATGTGTACCTGCTGTTGAGAGACCTCAGTGTGTGTGTTATGTGGCAGATCCTGGCAGCTGACTGTCACTTTCTTCTTTTTCAGCCTAGTGAGTGGGACATTACTGTTCCTCTCTATCAAGTCAATTATGCCTAGTGTTTTGGCCATGCTGTTTTGCCTTAGGCACTTTGGTTGACTGGCACACTGTTTAGGAGACATATGTGTCTTGTGATTAGTGTTGTGTGGTGGTGATGGGGTGCATGTCTGCCTTGGGGCCTCTGCTGTTTGTGCAGCTGTTTATTGAGAGCCTCCACAAAGGTGGGTGTGTGGCTTGTGTTTTTATATAAAGGCAGTGTTGGTGTTTGTTCTGGAGGGCTATGTGTTCCATGTAGTGTGGTGCAAGTGTTGACCATCTCCTCCTGACTAACTATTCTGGTCTTGGCTGGAGAGCGTGTGGCTTCCAAGTTGAATATATAAGTGCATCTTTTGCAAGTCTGAGTGTAGAAAGGTAAGAAGTGAGGGTTGTCAGTGTACATGAGGCAGTTGTAACATTGACTCAGGATGGCCAAGTTCACCAGGTTGATAGGTGAAAGCCCGGGGAACTGACCTGTAGACATGCCTGGAGGGGTGGCCATTAATAATAAATACTGGAGCTGTTTCCTCATAGAACGCTTAGTGCTGTTAGCACTTTTGTGTGCTAAAATACTTGCAACATGATGTCTGGTAAAGTGCTAAAGTAATAAGCTATTGAATGTGCAGGAGGGGAGAGAAATAGCATATCTAAGTGACAAATTGAAGAGCAGACTTGGGCAGCACTCAGAAGCTAACATACAGTCCTGGATACAGCAAATCTGTATCTGGATAGACTAGTTACAGGAAAGGTAACTAATTAGTACTATTTTAATAGTCACATGTCTGATATATTATACTTGTCTCCATAGTAGTGTAGCTGGTATACATTGGAAGTGTGAGTGCATATCACATGTGCAACCACCCATGTATACAAGTGTCCCATACTGTATACTCACACCCCTTGCTACTGTAATGACAGCACATATAGGCATGTTATGTAAAGGAAATAATATACACCTGGCCTGCAACAAAATATACAGCTCTTGAACCCAGGAACCTGTACACAATAGTCAAAGCATATAACCATTAAGCCATCTGAGCTGTACCATTTTATGATGTTTTTCAACCATAGCATGTAGTCCAGTCAGTTTATCATAGGGAAGGAAGACTAGAGTCAGTAATTATTTAATTGTCAATAACTTGCAACACTGTCAGAGCCAAGAGCACCTTAGCACAATTCTGGACCATGCCAGAAGAAGTGGGGGAACCAGTGTATGGACATACAAACCCATTGGTAATAATACAAAGGGATCCATGCTACTGACATCTGCTGCCCCCTCCACACACACACACACACACACACACACACACACACACACACACACACACACACACACACACACACACACAAGTACAACTAATAAGTACACAATACACTGCTACAAAATCAGGATAGACCATACACAATGGCCAGACATACACTGACCTTTTAGCAATATAACTAAAATGACCGAAGATAGTAAAACAACAGACAACCAGCCATCAATACACACAAATGTTTTAATGTATTTTGCCTTCATGTATTACAACATTACAAAACATATTTGCCTTAAATACAGGAAGCAAGTAACATTTAATTACGCATGTTCTTAAACAGGCTCCAATTACACTCCTCAGTTAACCCCCTAGGGGATACAGTATCAAGTGATACAATGTAAATTGATTCTTCACATAACAATGGTTCTAAGTGTTCGATCAAACTGGGAGACAGACCTTTTGCAAAAAGTACCTTGTAACCCACTACTGTCCCCATAGTGAAATGTATGAAAAGTAACAGCTATAGAATGTTTGCCCATGTAATAACTAATATCTCTCACATGCTCTAACAGACTGATTTTAAGCCATGTCCTACTATTCTGCAGACCCACCTATTGACTGTACAGGGTTCCACATGCTGTCCAGCCTTTGCACTCATATGTATGGTCCCTACCTCACTTAATGTGCTTTATTCCACAACATCACTGGGATTATAGCAGGAATGTCAACACTAAATAATGATAGACCAAACCTATCAACCTTCTGCTGCATGACAACTAGACAAAGCCTGTCATATAACTGGAGGACAGAGGTCCAAACACAGTGCCATATTTGAAATATTGCTGCTATACACTGAGAACATTGCTGGTGTTACAGGGTTGGTTGCAACATCTCTATTCTGAGGGATTTGAAGTCAGAAACACAAATGGTTGTTGCCATTTACTGGCAGCAATCACCAGAGTATGCCACTGATTTGCCAAGGACAACACCTGCCTTGGTAACACACCATACATAACAGGCAAACCTCCGGTCATTATGTGGATAGGCCTACAGTTCAGAGCTATGCAAACACATAACTTTGTCAGACTGAAATCCATGCAGAAGTAGCATGTACAGACAAAGCCTGTAAAACTAGCAGTATTCACACCATATAACAGCAATACTCACATTCGGTCCCTAAGTCTGTAACCTTCTCCACCATTTAGTTGGCCTGTCTCCACAAGTCTTGTTGTAAGAGTTATTCCTACCTGCTGTCTGTAACACTCAGTAGCCATACACCTCCAGGATATGTTCCTCACAGCCAAGGCAAAGGGACAACACCTACATTAAGTACTCAATTATAGGAGTGTGTTGCCATGACATTGGCTATTGGAAGAACTACCCAGCTGCTCTGCATGCAATTGGCAAGTGGGGAACACCAATTGGTGCACAGGCCATCAACTAGTCATGAGCATTATCTACAAAGGGCATGCAGACACCTAGTCCAAACATATGTCTACCAGTACTCCACATTGAGAAAACAAAAAGACATGGAGCAACCTTCTGATACAACTCAGTGCAGTGTGAAATAATAAAAAAGTATGTGAAACAAGTCTGAATATAAGTGAGTGTAGTATGTGTTTTCTAATAATGGAATATAGGATTTTGAACGATTTATGTTTGAGGAAGACTTGTAGTGATGCCCTGCTAAACAGCACATATGGCAATAACATCCACCTCTCTCTGCTGTGACATAGAACACAGCTGAGGACCCTAACTCACCTCAGGAAAGGACAGCTCACATATGACAAACATTGGAGTGTCTGTCAAACACTACTGACTCTGCCACTGCTAGGCCAGATACAGAGATATTGTTCATATCCATATGCTACCTGTGAATATGAGTACGATACACATGTTTATCATGTAAATCTAAGAGAACTATATAGAGTGTATACACCTTCCATAGCCATAGAACAGGCAACATTCCACATATGTGGATGGACAGGGGTGCTCATAGGTGGACTGCTGCCCATCTTGCCCCTGCCACAAGTGCCACAGCAGGTGTCACCAGATGCATGTTTTGGACTGTCATGGAGGCACAGGCATGTATCAAATCTAACACTGGACATATTCTCAGGGTCACAAATGCAAAACTTCATGTTATGTGTGACAACATCCTTGATCTTGGAGATGCCCACCATTATTATGCTGCGGTCATAGATAGATGGTTGGATGAGATGGTGGTAATCCTTTACTGTGGGATATATGTGCTACAGCATGTGGAGGGAGTTTGGCATCAGCCATGTGGACATAGGACAGCACATGTGCTGGGAGTACAATGGTGTAAAACTGTAAACCACGGCCACATTTGTCACTCAAATACACAGAGTCAGAATACTGATCTTACACACACAAACATGCACACTTGGCACTACAGAGATTAGAACCACTTCCTACATAGGTCTTGCTATTAAAGTGCTCTGCATTTATTGCACACACCACAGAGAAAGTAGGGTAAAGTGTACTCCACAGTTCCTCTAAGGTGAACAACATCCACTGGCCTTGTACAGTATTGGCAATGGGAGATGGCCTGGGTGAGAATGGCCAGAAAATACTATCAGCTACAGAAATATACACAATGACCAACACAGATACAGCCATACACACATTTGCCACACCTGCAGTTAGCAGCCCTACCTATCTCATCATTTAGTCCATACTGTTACAGAGTTTTTGCACACAGCACATGCCTTATTGGGTTGAAGAGTGTCATCAGTTACCTGTATGGTTGACGGTGACAGCGGTCCTCATACAGTGGACCTTGAGACATGTACTGTGGGTAGCATGGTGTAAAAATATTAAACCCAGCACCCCACCCACATTGGATATAGTACTCACTCATACCCATGATAATGCTCTGACAAACCCACCATCACACATTTACCAGCAATGAGATTCAAACCTTTGCCTGCCTATCTAGTTGTTGTTACTACACTGATATGCATTTATTGCACATGCCACAGAGCAAGTAGGATGAAAATTTTTTCATGGCTCTCCTAAGGTGAGCAATATCACCATCCCTTGTAATGTATGGCAATGGGCAGTGTATTTGGAGAATGAAGCCTCCGAATGCTCTCTCCTACAAATATGCATACTCACACCCACTTGCAAACACATACACACACACACTCACATTTGCCAGGACTCAGAGGGTAACCAACACCTGTCTACTCATTGGTAGAACAGTGTAATGCTGGTACTGCAAGCTCAAGGCAGCCCATAGGGTGAAGACTGTCGCAAGGTACCTTTAAAGTGCAGTACAGCAGCAGCCCTTTCTAAGTATAGCAATGGGGAGGGGGGTGTAGTGCGTGAGAAGGTCCTCAAAGTATTTTCAACTGAAAGTTTACAAACACACAAACACTGTTATATACTCAGTAATGCACACAGACACATTTGTCAGTACTGAGGTCCATTAGTGCAGATGTCCCTGGGTGTGCACCAGGCTAATGTCCATGAAGATATGAGAAGAATAGGGCATTTGAGTACACTGGTATCATGGCACCTGACATTTGTCAGCAAGCCATCTATCAACTACTGCCACTTGAGTGATCCCCAGGGCGACAGTTATATTCACCATACACTCATCTGAATTTCTCTTGAAGAGGGCCAGTGAGGTGCTTTGATTGACATGTATGCAACATATATCAAATAACATGGCCAGTGTCTGGGTTTTCAACCTGTCCCCCAAGCATTTTCTGTTGAATGTGATAATGAGGTTGAGATATCTATGACATGTGGTTCATACAGATTGGGGTTTCCTAGCTGTGGTATTTATAACACAGCTGACCAGACATGGCATTGTCAGTCAAGCAGGGATTGCCTGTAAGTAGACAAGATGTGACTGGGAATACTGGAGGTTTTGGCCTCTTTCCATATTAGACAGTTGTTTCATGCCTAGGGCCATACATGTGAGGTACACTTGCAGCCTACCCAATTATTGAAGGTGCTTATTGAGTTACATGGCAAATTGGCCATTGTACCTGCTGATTGGCCTAATGAGTGGGGAGTAGAGGGAGACATTGACCTCTTCATTCCTAGATGACACACCCTTAGTTATGCAATGTGCCACATGGAAGGACTTTCTGTCCACAGTGACAATGTGGTGGTCAGAAGTGAGGTTGCTGTCAAGCTGTGTTCACAGGCCTCCTATAAGGAAATCTATCTCGATTGGACTACCACTGATGTCATTTGTGGACAACACAATGATTCAGCAGGGGATTGAGACACATTTCTTGACATTGAGACTAAGGCCAGTGTTCTGACAACAGTTGGAGGTGTCAGTGGCGACTTTATGCAGGATGTTAACATAATCTGGGAATGTAAACATAGCCCCCAGTTAGCAATTCTCTGCAAACATTGTTAACTACATTTCATTCATGTTGGGCTGGATATCAGAGCCACATACAACACACAAGACTGGACACAGGACAATAACCTGTGGTACTCCACTCATGACTGTTTGGCAGTCTGATACCACTCATGACTGTTTTGTAGTCTGACATGGAGTCCACTGCTTTTACACTGTGAGTTCCATCTGTCAGCCAATTTGCAGACCACTTAAGTGACATAGGGATTAATGAATGGATGAGTGTGTTTTCCTATGATTCTTGAGTGCAGAATTGTATCACAGGACTACAAGGGCCACATATCTTGTGTTGGACTCCATATTGTTCTATAGTAATATCACATGACAAACAGATTATAGGACTGAAGACTGTCCACAGCTACCACAAAAGTGGGCCCTGTACAGTGGGCATTTGGTAGTTTGCTTGGTGGACCACACAAAAGTTTAGCAAGACCCACCCCCAATTGATATGGATCACAATGTTAACAATACACCCACAGACATTTGCCAAGACTGACATTAGAACTCCTACCTAACTAGTATACTGCATTATACCATTATGCTTTTATCAGACGTGCCACGACACTTACATATTTCAGAGCTATCCAAAGGCATCTTTAAAGGTGAGTGACATCAGCATCAGTGATAAAGGAGGGGAAAAGGAAGTGTAGTAAGTGCCAATGGCTTCAAAATCATGTCTCTACAAATACAGACACTTTCACATGAACAAACACACTTTAATGTTTGCCACGAACGAGATTAAAACTCCTGACTAACTAGTTTACTGCACTGTAGTATTACACATTTTTCAGATGAGCCACAAGACTTACATATTTGAGAATTGTCCAAAGGTATCTTTAAAGGTGAATGACATCAGCAGCAGTGATAAAGGAGGGGAAAGGTAAGTGCAGTAAGTGCCAATTGCCTCAAAATCATGTCTCTAGAAATAAAGACACTCTCCCACAAACATACTTTGACATTTGCCAGGACTGAGATTAGAAATTCTACATAACTACTTCACTGCATTATAGCATTACACATTTATCAGTCACATCACACAGCTTACATATTTGAGAGCTGTCCAAAGGTATTGTTAAAGGTGACTGACATCATCAGCAGTGATGCAGGAGGGCAATGTGAAATGGAGTGAGTGGGGATGGCCTCAAAATCATTCACCTACAAACACACACACACAGGCACACCTTTACATTTGGCAGGACTGTGATTAGAATTGCTACATAAATAGTTATTGGTAGTCTACTGTTACACAGTTATCACAAGCACAACAGACCCTATAGGGTTGAGGGGTAGCAAAAGAAATGTGTACAGTGACTGACTGCAGCAACATGTTCTTATATTGGGAAATGGGATGTGTACTGGGTGGGGATGGAGTAAAACAGCAATTCCTTCACACACACACATACACACACACTTTCCATGACTGAGATTTGAAACCCTACCTTTCTACGTATTTGCTTTAGCAAGTTATGTATTTATCACACATGCTATTGAGCTTACAGATCTGAGGCTTGTCCAAAGGTACATCTAAGGTGATACACATCAGTAGATACTGTAGAGTGTGACTATGGGATGTGTACTGGTTGGAAAGGCCTCATAATGGTACTGTCTCGCTCACTATCTGTGTCTCTCTTGCCCATGTGTATGTTTGTGTATGTTTGAATTATTGTATGTTGGCCTTTGATATGTGTGCATATCACACAAAACAGATGGAGATTTACCACATATCTGCCACCTACAGCTGGGCGTGGGTTTTCTTGTCCAGTGTGTGTGTGTGTGTGTGTGTGTGTGTGTGTGTGTGTGTGTGTGTGTGTGTGTGTGTGTGTGTGTGTGTGTGTGTGAAGACCAAGCAGTTTACATTTTGGTGTGTGTGCACGGACATCTGCAGATAACATATATCTATAGTCCACTGTGGTGTCAGACATGGGCTTTATTTCTCTAAGTATAGAAGCATGCCCAGTATGACCTTCGATATTTCTTGTGGGACTCCATTCCAGGGAGAGTTGTACTCCAGGCCTGGGTTTTGTGTGCTACAGCTAAACCTAGCAAGCTGTTTTTGCAGGATATCTGTTGATAGGGTGCCAATATGGAGACACAATTGGCCCAAACATGGGAGGATACCATGTGTAACTAAGTTTCCTATTACTATCTGTGTTGCTTGTGTAACGTTCTGTTTTGGCATAGATTTTTGGACATATGTACTGTTTTACAGTGTAATGTACTGTGTCGTCAAATACTGACAGATACCATTGCTTGCTCACAGTTGTTTACCAGGGAAATACAAGAGGAATGAAGCAGTGACCAATATTGTGAGGCAAAGACTAGACATTGTGGCACAATCCTGCCATTGTGGAGGGGTGGCTACAGATAATTGAGTGATAGGTCTGTGTAAATGGTCCAGCACTTTGGTGCTATGCTGGCTGGGGATCCCCTTCTTGTGCATTTCTCAACTTAACTGAATGGCCATATCCTGCTGTGGGCATACCTCTTAGCTGTACAGATTTGGCCAGGTTATCCAAAGGCAGAACTCATATATCTGGTCAATTTCCCTTCACATTTTGGTTTACAAGCAGGTTTGTGGTTATGCATTCATGGGCTTGCAGTCGGGGGAAGTATGAGCAGACATTAGAGTTTCAGACTTCACATGCTCCATGATATTCATGCATTTATGCCCTCACTCTGTAATTCTATCCTCTTCCCAACAGTATGGGAACAATATCTCAGAAGTATTTCTATAGTTTGACCTTTATCACAGCAGTATTTATGTCTTAGTCTACAATTCCTGGACAAAACATGGAGAGGCATGCTACCACATTTGTCAGCATGGCCTTGCATTTGTTTTCTGCTTAATGTGTTATGTTGTTAGTAAGAATGCTAGGACATTCCATATGATGGCGCTATATGTGAAGCATATGATGGCACTATGTGTGAGCCATGGGCATTTGCCAGAGGTCTGTAGGCCACACGAGAGTGATGCAGGCCACTGTATTTTGTTACCAGGCTGCAAGCCAGTGGATTTCCCCTGGGGTGACATGGGCAAGTGGGTGAGGTGTTCCTGGCAGTCCTTCTAGCTCATAGTGATGCATCAGTTTGGATGTGTGCAGGGTGCTGCTTATGGCTAGGGACACACCTGCATGGGACACCATTTCAGCATGCTGGCTCCTGTGTGTATTCCATAAAAAAGTGTGATGACTCTGTAATCATTCCCAACAGCAAGGATATGACTGATGAAATATGAAATACCTGTGGCTGTTGGGGGGGGGGTGGACTGGGTGCATGTGTGATATGGAAGCTTATGGCACCTGACTCACAGATATAACTGGGACCTTCTCCTTCTCCTGCCTTGTATGTGGACATCAGCAGTCTGTCATTATTTTATAACTGTGGATTTTGTGGGTTGCCAGTGATTGGGCAGACAACCAGTATTCTATATTAGAGGGACAACTAACGTGATGCTAACCTCTACATTTAATTCCAAAGGTGTGTGCAGTGCAAATTTACTTTCTAGGCTCTGCGTAGAATACTTCCACCTGTGTACCATTTCTGTGTATAAACCTCTGTTCATAGCCTGTCCAGCTTTCTGACAGTGGCACGTATTGACATATGGACAGTGCGTGTATACAACTAGTAACATAGATGTAGCTGAGAAGCAGATTGGTTGGCACTGTAGTTGTTGGAACATGGTCCTTTCCACCACAGTACTGTACCTGGGCCACTGAGACACAACATCCAAGCCTACATGCTGTCCACTTCCAGACAATATTAAACACTCACAAAAACTGGCACACTGACCCCTGCATATAGTGGACCTACAGCAATTATTGTGTTGATTGGGACAGCTCAGGCAATCTGTGCTCCAATGATATTACTGTACAAACTTACATGTTACTGCCATTTATACATGGGGCTGGGGGGCACACCTGACAACTTTACACATTTGCACTGACTGCACTGGTATTTCAGTTATACTCTGTTTGCTTCCATTTAGTATTGTATTGTGCCTTATCTTGGAGAATGAAGGTATATCAGTAAAGTACACAAGTTAGATTATAATGGCATACATTTCAGTTTCAGACGTCTTACTCTTCAGAACTATACTGCAACTGCCAGACCTGTTGTAGTATGTCTATGTAGGTCTGTAAGGGGGGTGTTCACCATTGCCAGCATTTGTGGAGCTTTGCCTGACCTTTCTTTCTGGTCATCTGTCCTGCTGGGTGAGGCTGGGGGGTGGGTATGGGAACGCTCATTGACATCCATGTGTGTGACCTGTGGACACCCACAGTTAGTCGAACCACCACATGTACTGCAGTGGGAGTTGTCACCTTGAGTACTACTGCCTAGTATGGGGACAACAGTATTTGTTGTGGATTTCATGCTGTCCCATATAGCTGACAGCTATCTGCTGTTATCACATTTGCCAACCCAATTCCCTTGCATGCTTGCGTCCATAGCATAGATATATCTACCAGAACATACTACTCCATTCAGTAATTGATAGTAAAGGTGACTTACCTTGTGCCTGGGGTGATATTGAGGATGGTGCTGGAGGGCTGACTATATCAGATGCATGCAGTACAATCCCTATACAAGGTAAAGCACAGGCAGTGTCATGTTTGGCATTCCTTTTACTGTATGTGTGAGTCAGAGAGAGGTATCAGTCCCTGGGTCCCTACAGTGTCAGTGTGTGTGCTATGTGTTGCCTCTTTTGCCAAGGCATAGGCATACTCGGCATGCCTCTGTCTGCATCTAGGGGCAGGCTCAGGAAGTTCCTCCTCCGGGTCCCTCTGTGCTTGTGGTGATCTTGGCAATGGTGGGGGACTGTGAGGCCCCCTCCCCATGTTGTGCCTGCTGCAGCTGTTTCCACAGGATCATATTGTGTAGCATGGCACACACCATGAACATTTGTACACATGTAGCTGGAGAGTACTGCAAGGCTCCACCGGATATATCAAGGCAGCGGATCTGTGACTTGAGCATCCCAAACACATGCTCTATAATGATCCTGGTTTATGCGTGTGCCTCATTATGGCATTCTTGTGCGGGTGTGTGTGCATTTCTAGTGCGTAGCCAGCATCCTCCACTAGATGGCCATTTGGGATATCCCCCCAGCAAACCCCTGATACAGCTGTGAGGAATGCCAGATGTGGGAGTCGTGATAGCTTCCAGGGCTACCAGCACACACTTGCATGATAATTCCCTGGGCATCACACATGACCTGGCAGTTGATGGAGGACAAGCCCTTGCGGTTGATGTAGACCCTATCCCACTCACTGGGTGGTGCTTTGATGTGTATGTGCATGCAGTCTATAGCACCGATTACTTCAGGGAATTCTGCTATATGGTGGAAGAGATGCATACTACGGGCCAATGCCTCAAGGTGTTGGGGAATTATATGCGCTCACTGGCATGTGGTGACATGGCATCCAGAAAATGATGGAGTACCCTGGATGCTGATGTCTGTGAGATCCCTGTGATATCCCCAGTTGGTCTTTGGAAGGTACCTGTGGCTAGTATTCTTAAGGCTACACATATCTTGGTATCCAGTGGGATGGGTTTCCCCTCTGTTGGCTCTGTGTGAGGCGTGGCTGGCACAGCTGAACAATTTGTTGTAGAATGTCCCTGTCCACTGTATAGCACTCCACTACCTCCAGATCATGTAGCACCTGGTAGGTTACCCTGGGTCTGTACACTCTTCTCCTCCTCCTTCTCACTGGAGGTTGGTTGTCAGCATTCTCCACCTCACCACCCCCAGCCTGTTGCACATACTGGTAGATCAAAGCGACAGCAGCCCCTAACATATTTTGTTAGTTTTGTCAGTTTAAAAATTCCACACTTGTGTACACCAGTGGTGTAGCACTTGTGGGGAAAAACAGTCTGTAAGGTATTTGCATAGTTTATAGTGCTGTGCTGGGCTGCTGCATGTGTAATTGGTTGATTCTGATACATCCCACCTGCCAGCTATGCTAGTTCTCTTTGGTTGCCTTCCTACTGCTTTTTCCCCTTCCCATTTCCTCCCTATTTAAGCCCCGAGGCATGCCAAGCATACACAGTGCTCAAATGTAAACAGTGCTGCTATTTTCTCTTTTTATTTATTTATCTATGTATTTATTTATTTATTTTTAAACCTGGTGCAGGCCTCACACACACATTCAGGCAATGTGAACAGTACTAAGCAACTTCAGACACACCCTCTTTCTTAGATGTGCTTAGCTAAGGCAAACACTGGCCTTGGGGCTCCAATGAGCTTACAGCAAGCATGACACACCCCCTCATGAAGTCATCAGGCTCTTATTCTTACACTGTTTTGTGTCTGCACCTATGCGGTTAGGTGCAGGCTGACACTTAGAAGAAATCTGTGATTCACAATCAATCCCCTCATTTACATACTCCCCAGTGTAAGTCCATAGATACTGCACTCAAGCACACCCTTTCCCCTTGACAACCACTGCTCCCTGGTATTGTTTACATTCTGCATGCCATAGTCTATAATGGCAAAATACAGATGTATGTTAAAATGCGATTTTTTTTTTTATTTTCCCCAACCCCGTGTTTGCGTGCCGCTGCCTTAAGCTTAAACGGCAGAGATCAGCCAATAAATATAAAACTTTAAATTATTGAAAAATTTAACTTTTTTATGCCAGTGGCCTTATATTTGGCCATTGGCATGTGTGTTTAACATAATACATGCTTTCCATGAGCTGTCATGCCTCCGTTTTGTCAGATGCCGAAATGTATTCGGTTAGTAACCAAATACATTTCTGCTCTGACATTGCTCCTGCACAGAGTCTGGGCAGCTTTGTGAATCTCAAAATCACCTAATTTGCATGGGTTTTACCAGCAGATGAGATGATTTGCATACTGCATGGTTTTCCGAGCAGGAACAGTGTAGGGCCACTCATGCATGTGAAAATGACATGTACCTGGATTGCGAAGCAGCCATTTTCTGTGCAGGAGCTCTTACACTGTTCCTGCATGGAAAAAGCCTGTTCCTGAATTCAGGGGAGTATCACATCAGCATTTCCTCTCTGAACTAGCTTCTGTTGGATTTTCTCAGTACTCCCTTACATGGTTCTTTAGCTATCTGTCGGAAACAAAACAAGTAGTCAAATGACACAATGATTATTTCATATTTCAGTCTGTTACCATAGGACTCCCACAAGGCTCAATCCTTGGACCTCTTCTCTTCTACATCTTTATAGTCTCCACATTAGCATTGTCCAATACACCTATAATTCAACATTAATATGTGTGACCCCAACTCTCTCCAAACTCCAGGGGTTTACCAAATTTCTTTTACCTCTGTAGATGCCCTCAGAAGTTTTGGGCAGGTATAAATAATCTACTACATCCTGGACAAACTTCAACCCCAATTCCTGCTGCTACTACTGATAAAACCCCTGAAGATGTTTCTGACACTTTTAACCAATTATTTACTGAAACAATTCAAGCCCTAGCTAGCCAATTACCTCCTAGCTCCCCTGGTCCTGAAAGTACCACCCCTAGAAACCTACTCGCTTTCAACTTCCAACCAACCGCCACTTCATTTATCTGTACCTTGATTAAAAAGTTAAAACCCTCTACACTTTCTGCTGATCAACTCCCTGTCGAGTACCTACAAAACACAGCTGATGCTATTGCTTACCCCGTCTCAATACTAATCAGTCGAGCCATAGTAGAAGCTAAAATTCCCACCATCTGGAAAACATCCTATGTAATCCCACTTCACAAAGGAGGCAGCTCTACTGAATTCTCCAATTATAGGCCAATAGCTATACTCTCTCCACTTGCAAATATTATGGAAAAATGTATTCATAGACAACTCATGCACCACCTAATCCAGAATCACCTTATGGCAGACACTCAGCATGGCTTCCGTCCTCATCACAGCACTACTTCAGCCCTCATAGCCTTTACCAACACCATAAACCATAATTGCAACAATAATTATATATCCTCAGCCCTCTTCTTGGATCTTTCCAAGGCATTCGATATGGTTGATCACCAACTTTTAATCCACACCCTGCAAACATTCTGTCTAGATACTAGAGTCCTTCAATGGTTTCAATCCTACCTGAATGCTTGACAGCAGGCTGTCCTCTGGCAGAACAAACTCTCTAATCTTCTACCTAACACCCTTGGAGTACCACAAGGCTCTATACTAGGGCCCTTGCTGTTCTCCATCTTCATTAACGACCTTTATACTGTCATCCCAAAAGTCAGCTGTATCCAATATGCTGATGACTCTACTCTAATTTGCTCAGCCACATCTCCAATAGAGTTATGGTCAGCTACCCAGACCACCTTTAATACAATATAAAACTGGCTTTCTGAACGTCGTCTGATCCTAAATCCCCAAAAAACTAAAATGCTGTTATTTTCACCAACACGTAGGTCTACCGCTTTCACCTTTACCATAAATTCAAATGATGGCACAATAATCTCCCCTGACCCCTCTACAAAACTATTAGGTGTCATCATAGATAATAATCTAAAATTCGACCTACGTGTTAACCAAACTATCAAAACCATCAATAAAAAATTGGGTCACTTTATAGAATAAAAGCTTTCCTGACCCCTCCAGCTAAAATTGCCATAGCTCGCTCTCACCTTCTTTCAACCCTTCTGTATGCATCCCCTCTACTCTCGAATTTAAACAAGACTGTCCTTAACAAACTCTCAATTTGCTACAACCACATTGCCAGGTTTGCCACTAGGCTGCCTTTTAGGACACATCATTGCATCAATCTAAATCACATTGGGTGGCTTGAGCTGCCCAGCCTAATCCAGTATAGCCAACTGATTATGGCCTATAAAATCCTCTATAATCCGGACAATACTCCTGCACTTAAAAATATTATCAACCCCTATAACAATCCTAGACCACTTTGATCCTCTAACAAACTACTAATTTAGACTAGCAAAATTAATAGCATAGCTGGTGACTCTCTCTTTGCAAACTTTTTAAGTAGATCCTGGAACTCTCTTCCAGCTGATATTACCTTACTTTCTACCTTAGGTCAATTTAAAACTAGACTCAAACAACATTTGGCACTTAACTGGCTATGTCAATGTATCAAGCCTGGCTAACTCACTCTAGAATGTGTAAAAATCTGTTAACCATCTTACTGTGTAATTTAATTTAATCCTGACTTATGCTCAGGATTAACTCTAACCTGTGGAAATGGTTTAGCTTGCTTACTTATGTAATCACTGTAAATAGTCTGTTTGTAATATGTAATGCTGGTATTGTGTAATGCTGTATCTGCTTACCCTTGGAGCTTTTCTCCCTGGGCCTCCGCTGAAAATGGACATGCATCCAGTCGGACTATCCCTGTCAACAAATGTAAAATAAAATAAATAAAATAAAATGCTAAGAGCCATCTATCTATCCAGTGCATAACACAGGGATTTATGCATATATCCACAAGTATAATTACAATGCCTGACTGGGGTATTTTATCAAATGCCTCAGCCAGGTCAAAGTAGGCAGTAAGCACTGTTCTGGTCTCAACCATTATCTTGGTGACCTTTTCAAAGAAGTCCACCAGGCTGAGTATACATAATCTGCCTTTGATGAAACCAAACTATGTTTAATCCAGTGTATAAAGATTTTATATGTCCTTATTAACCATTTCCATGACATTTGTTTCAATGGCTATGCATACAAAACTAGTTAGACTTATGGGTCTGTAGTTCTTTGGGTCCATTGATGTCCCACCAGTGTGCAGAGGAATGGCCATTGCAGTTCTCCATTCATGTAGTAAAAAGCCTCCAATAGTCCTGATAGGTCATTTCAGACTATTTAAGAGGCATTCAAGGATATTACTGGGGGCCATAGATTTAGTGTTTGTGGCTTTAGAGAATGTATCTAGAACATGTTCCCTAGTTATAGTTGTGAGGGTTTTGTTTTATAGTATTACTTGGGGTGACAGCTGGGTGAGAGAGGGGGGTAAAACTGGAACTTAATTTGTCAGCCAGCAGATTTACTATATCTTCAGGGTCTGTGTAGTTAGCTCCATTTCCAATAAGCTCTGTACACTGCTGTGTTGTGCCCGTGAGGTTATAGGCACAAGTAGGAAAACCTACTGGCTGTCATTTGTGTAGGAGACTATCTTTATCTCAGATTTGGCTTTAGTAACCTTAATTTGCCCTCTTAGTTGTTTGTTTAGATTGATGAGAGTGTTTTATTATGCTGAGTGCACCACTCCCTAATCTTGGATATGACTTTTGGATTCTACAAGGGTGGTTTGTTTTTCACTAAATGCTGGGCTTATTTCTGGCAGCCACAGCTGTTTCTAAGCATACATTGATGCAATTGTATAGGGTTTCTGTGAACAATTCTGCACATGCAGCTGTGTTCACAAGGTTTGGGGGGACTTGAAAGTCTGACAGGTTATTTCTTCATAGTAGAAAGTTTACCTTAATATAGTTTGCAAATGTTGCAGGGTTATCCAGAGTCACAGAGCTGATTTTTTAATGAAGGGACAGCTTTGTGATCTGACATTTCCATGGAGGACATTACACTAGGGGGTACAGGATTCTCCCATGTTTGTGAGTAGCATGAATAACATGCTTGCACCTCTAATGGGCATAAGGACTATCTGGTCCAAGATGTTTGTATTTACAAAGTCCAGGAATTTCTGGGAGTGTAAGTTTGGGGTCATGTAAGTATCCCAGTTTGTATTGGGGTAGTTGAAGTTGCCCATGAATAAAGCATTGGGTTTAATATTGAGAGCCTCCAGTAAATCAAACTTAGAGTTATGAGTTTCTTGGGTGATAGCAGGTCACCTATAGCTTTGCAAGGCTATGATTTTAGACTTTGTCTATGAAATCTAGACATGGAGAAACTCAAGAACTTTGTCTTGTTTGACTAGTCTTGAGTTTGTTGCTGATCTTGATTGAGACACCGCAACTTTTCGCCCTTGCCTGAGCAATAGCTGGCTTAAATTTGTGGTAGACATTGCAGCTCTGCACTGCCAGAGTGCTCTCCACAGCTTTAAACCATCTTTTAGTAACTGCACTGGAGTTCACATTGTCTGGGGTGAGGAAAGCTCATATGAGTGGAATTTCTTGCTTATGCTCCTGGCATTTAGCAGTAACACCTGAAGATTCCATTTGATTGGTTTTGTTATGTTGAAAGATTTGCCAGTTTGGCACTGCCTAAAAAAGGCACTGGGGAGGACAATGTTTTAGATAATATTGAAAAGCCTAGAGGGAACAAGTGCAAACCATCCTTAGCAAAATATTGTAGCCTGTTGATCATAACCTCCCATGCTGACAAATATTGTTCCCCCTTTGCAAAGACACCATAAATTATGTCAAGTTATTGAAGTCAGTCATTTTCTGCTCATAATGTGGGATCATCTTTATTGAAAGTAGAATGCTGTTCAATACAAGGCATATACCAGCCTTAGACACATAGTCCAAGGCCTCCATAATGTCTCTGTTCCTATAGTCCTGGGAGGTATATCTCATAGGTTCGGTAGGTACTAGGCTATTGGCCCTAGGGCCTATATAAGCCTAGCCAAAAAGGTACCCTGGCTTTTGCCACCCAAGAAAATGATTTTCCTGTGCCCCTGTTGAGCAGAGCCACAGTGATGATCCCTAGGGTGAATCTCCTATTTCCCATCCAGTCATCAAGATATTTCTTGAAGAGTTTTAATGAGGATGTTTGTTTGATATAGATAGGTAGTTTGTTCCAGAGTATGGGAAGTCTCTGAGACAGGAATCTATCCCTCCAGCTGGTTCTGTTTATTGTGGTGACAAGGTTTAGATCACTAGAGCGTGTAGCTCGGAAGGACTGGGATTTCTTTAAGTGAAGCATGTCCAGCAGCTCTGGGTTTGACATAGCTTTGTATGTTAGGCAGAAATTGCCTCTGAGTAGGCAATGTGGTAGCTCATGGGTACAGAGTTTTTTACCAAAGGGGATGACAATGCACTTTTTGGCATTGAGCTTGTGGCCATAGCTTTGACACCAGGCATCTGTCTCAGTAAGGCCCTTTTGTAGGATGACCACATTGTTAGGAGTTTCAATTATGGTTCCTAGTTTGCAGTCATCTGCAAACTTCATTAGCCAAAGACCTTCTGTGTTAGCCTGTACTTCAGAAAAGTAGATACCAAACAGGAGAGGACCCAGGACTGAACCCTGTGGTACTCCACTTGTCACTGGTCTGAAGTCGGATTTGGAGTCTACTACTTTCACAGTGTGGGTTCTGTTAGTGAGCCAGATGGCAACCCATCTTGTGACATAGGGATTTATACCTAGTTTAGTGAGTTTATCTATAATTCCAGAGTGGGGGATGGTGTCAAAAGCCTTGGCGAGATCTAGATAAGCTGTGTGAACCACCTTACCCTTGTCTATGGCTTTGGTGACTACTTCAAAGAAGTCTATCAGGTTTTGGAGACATGATCTGCCTTTTACAAACCGAAACTGGGTGGGGTCACGAGTTTGGAGATTACAAAGTCTTTGTTTATAAGTTCCATGATGATACGTTCCATGGCCTTACAGACCAGGCTTGTTAGGCTAATGGGGCAGTAGTTCCCAGGGTCTGTGGTGGCTCCCCCTTTATGGAGTGGGATAACCATCACTGTGCAGCATTGAATGGGCACAAAGCCTCAGGTGAGGCTATGATTGAACATGGTGCTTAGGTGGGGTGCCAGTTCATTCTGTAGTTCATGTAGAACACAGCCTGGGATGTTCTCAGGTCCCATGGATGCTGTGTTTCTGGCTTTGGAGAGTGTGTTTTTTACCTATGCATCCGTGATTACAGGGACTTGCATTCTTCCGGTATAGAAATGGGCCCTTTAGGGGGTGAGAGAGGGATAAAGTTAGCACTGAACCTATCTGCCAGGATGTTGGCAATATCAGTTGGTTCTGTATATTTAGCAGATCTGAGTGCTACCATTGAGATTCTTGACATAGCTATATAATGCTTTGTGGTTGTCTTTAGAATCAGTGCCGATTTTGTTTTCATAACTAGCTTTGGAGGATTTTATGAGGAATCTCAGCTTCTTGCTGAGGCTGACCAGGGAGTTCCTCCAATCAAGGCTTGTTGGCTGTTGGTGAAGCACCCTCCAAGAGGAAAAAACGCTGAGAGAAGAAGGGAGCCACTTTTGAGATTTTAAGTATTTGTTCTCTGTTTATTTGCTAAGTTTTTCTGCATAGCTGCCTAGCTTGAGCATTTTCTGGCTTGTTAAACTTGATTTCTGTATTAGTAGCTGTATTTAGAGCACAACCAAAAGCTGTTTGCTGAATTTCCTGTTTGCACTTAATTTTAAATCGTTTTTTTCTTAAAACTTGCATATTTTCTGTCCTTGACCTAGCACTCTTGTGTGGGGTCATTTACTGCACTGTTATAACTTGATATTACTTGTGAACCTCTGCTATCTCTGTAAAAAAAAAAACAAAAAAAAAAATCTTGCTTTTTTCCCACTTTTCTGAGAGTTAAAAAAGTTCAGTTACAGGCTTGCTGTTCCTGAACTGTTTGAAAGTTTCTGTGAGGCCATTTTTGCTTGGGCTGAGGGAGGGTCTCTCTGTTGATAAGTGGCAGTGACTAACATTGAGCAGCTTCCCTGCCCCCCATAGAGGTGGTTACTGACTTGAAACTGTAGTTTTATTGGCCACTAGGGGTCATTTCCATAACTCCTTCATCTTCCTCTCTTAAAACCTAGTTGCCTCGTGGTTTGGGCATCTTTTCAGGCTTGTTGGCTGTTGGTGAAGCACCCTCCAAGAGGAAAAAACGCTGAGAGAAGGGAGCCACTTTTGAGATTTTAAGTATTTTTTCTCTGTTTATTTGCTAAGTTTTTCTGCATAGCTGCCTAGCTTGAGCATTGTCTGGCTTGTTAAACTTGATTTCTGTATTAGTAGCTGTATTTAGAGCACAACCAAAAGCTGTTTGCTGAATTTCCTGTTTGCACTTAATTTTAAATCGTTTTTTTCTTAAAACTTGCATATTTTCTGTCCTTGACTTAGCACTCTTGTGTGGGGTCATTTACTGCACTGTTATAACTTGATATTACTTGTGAACCTCTGCTATCTCTGTAAAAAACAAAAACAAAAAAAAATCTTGCTTTTATCCCACTTTTCTGAGAGTTAAAAAAGTTCAGTTACAGGCTTGCTGTTCCTGAACTGTTTGAAAGTTTCTGTGAGGCCATTTTTGCTTGGGCTGAAGGAGGGTCTCTCTGTTGATCAGTGGCAGTGACTAACATTGAGCAGCTTCCCTGCCCCGCGTAGAGGTGGTTACTGACTTGAAACTGTAGTTTTATTGGCCACTAGGGGTCATTTCCATAACTCCTTCATCTTCCTCTCTTAAAACCTAGTTGCCTCGTGGTTCGGGCGTCTTTTCAGGCTTGTTGGCTGTTGGTGAAGCACCCTCCAAGAGGAAAAAATGCTGAGAGAAGAAGGGAGCCACTTTTGAGATTTTAAGTATTTTTTTCTCTGTTTATTTGCTAAGTTTGTCTGCATAGCTGCCTAGCTTGAGCATTTTCTGGCTTGTTAAACTTGATTTCTCTATTAGTAGTTGTATTTAGAGCACAACCAAAAGCTGTTTGCTGAATTTCCTGTTTGCACTTAATTTTAAATCGTTTTTTTCTTAAAACTTGCATATTTTCTGTCCTTGACCTAGCACTCTTGTGTGGGGTCATTTTCTGCAATGTTATAACTTGATATTACTTGTGAACCTCTGCTATCTCTGCAAAAACAAAAACAAAAAAAAATCTTGCTTTTTGCCCACTTTTCTGCGAGTTAAAAAAGTTCAGTTACAGGCTTGCTGTTCCTGAACTGTTTGAAAGTTTCTGTGAGGCCATTTTTGCTTGGGCTGAAGGAGGGTCTCTCTGTTGATCAGTGGCAGCTTCCCTGCCCCCCGTAGAGGTGGTTACTGACTTGAAACTGTAGTTTTATTTTCCCTTTTGGGTCTATTCCTGCTTCTTTCCAGCCCCTGCTATCAAGCACGCTTTAACGTGCTTTAGCGCGGAGTTGCCACTAGAGCAGTATCGGGCAGCGCCGAGTAAACAAGGTTAAACTCTTTCTGGCTCCAGAAAGTCTGTTCTTCAATTTTTCCCTTAGAACTGCTCTGTTAGGAACCTAAACAGTTTACACCTACACTAAAAAGTGCAGCACTTGTTCCAAATAGCTTTTTCTTCTCAAAAAGCTCAGCACTTGTCTTATAAGCATATCCCTTGTCTTATAAGCATTCTCTTTGCAGGTCAAGCACTCCTATATTATACAAATCTCTCACTAGCAAAACCCCCCAGAAGTGCCCACTTCCCTGCTAAGCCCACTACTTTTCTGTCTCATACCAACTCATAATTCTTTCTAGCATGTCGAAGGGTCAGATGCTGGCATCCTCTCCTGCCCAGTTGGTGAATCTGGGAATTCTGAGACAATGTTACAATTGCCTCATGTACACGGACAACCCTCTCCTCCTCCCACGTAACACTAACACTTGTGAGAGATGCAGCTATTTAGCCAGACTGGAGGCTGAGCTCTCTCAACTCAGGACTGGCAAGACCAGGCAAGAGGAGAAGGCAACTACACACACCACAATACCAGTCTCACATAACTCAACCACACCACTGAATCAAACACATAAACACACTAAGACATACTCGGAGGCTCTGAGTAAAAATTTACCTAAACAGCAGAGGCCTCCAAAGCAGACACCCAAGCAACTGCAAACTCAATACACCACACAAACAACACATAAACAACAAAATCAGTGTGCAAAGCAGTCACTGCCCTTAAGGCCAAATACAACACCAAACATACTTGTCATAGGTGACTCCATAGTCAGACACACTGACATCCCGCTCACCAGACTGAGTAAGGAGAGGGTCACAGTAAGCTGCCTGTCGGGCGCTAGAATCCGCCACATAACACAAGCACTCAGGTCTCTCAACAGCAGGTACAAGTACGACTCAGTCATTGTCCATGCTGGTGTCAACGACCTGAGGCGTACCTCCTTGGACTACATGAAAAGAGACATTGAGGAGCTCTCTGATTATGTAGCCCAGGCAGGTATGACCCTGACCTTGAGCAGTATCCTACCTTCACCTAGAATGATGCCACAATACAGTGATAAGATGATCAGCTTTAATAATTGGCTTAAATTCTGGTGTCATTCAAAGGGGATCCAATGTCTGTCTGCCTGGGATGACATCCTGGACAAGCCATGCTGCTTCAAGGGACGGCTTGCACCTGTCACCCTAGGCTTCCGGATATTGGCAAAGGCTCTTGCCACCCCATAGTGCCTTTTTAGGCAAGGCTCAAATTCTAAACCTACCACCCTAGAACACAAAAAGTAAAAAACTAAGGGTAATGCTGCTCAATGCCAGAAGTCTCAATCTCAAGATGCACGCACTCGAGGCCCTTCTCAGTATGGAGAACATCGATGTCTGTGCTGTGACAGAAACCTGGTTCAAGGCTCCTGAGAGCACCCCAGCACTAGCAGGTTTCACCTCATATCATGCGTTCTGGCCCCAAAATCCGGACAACACCAAGAAAGGAGGGGGGGTGTCCATATTCATAAAGGACACCCACACCTCAAGGTTGGTGGCAACGCACGATGCATCGGAGACCATCCAGGTGCAATTAACCATAGGCAAGACTGCTCTGCAATTTGTAACATGTTACAGGCCACCCTCTCAAACTCAGGAACCTCACATGGCCTTCCTGAAAACAATGGAGGGATAAATGTATCTCCAAACACCATCATACTAGGTGACTTCAACTACCCTAATATAGACTGGGAACACTACTCAAGCCCAAACACTCTAGCCCAAAGGTTCCTGGAGTTCATAAACTCAAATGCCATGGAACAACTAGTCACCATCCCCACAAGAGGAGAAAACATACTTGATCTCATCATCACGAACATGGGATCACAATGTTCAACACCGAAGTATACCCCTCACTGGTGAGATCAGATCATAAACTAATCTCGCTGGAGGTCCTCATCCCGCCCCACCTGAAATAAAAAAGACCACAGTGAAAAACTTCTCAAAAGCCGACTTCACACTTCTAAAAACTAGTGTGGTCTCCTTTAAGGCCCCTGAGCCAGTGGTAAACATCACTCAAACCGCTGAATCACTTACAAATGCCTTCTACCAGCACCTACAGGATTGCATGGATCAGGCAATCCCAAAAAAAACTAAGACTCTTTGTACCAAAGGCAAGCGTCCAGTCTGGTGGACCCCAGCCATAAACAAGCTCTACAACAAAAGGAGGAAGCTACTACAAGATAGAGCAAAATCCTTGAAAGGTAAGACACCTTTGATCATTATAAGTAAAAAACTAAGAGCTCTCATAAAATCATCCAAGGCAAATTTTGAGAGAAAAATCGCCAAGGACTCAAAAGACAATCATAAGGCCTTCTTTAGCTATGTTAGAAATCTAGGAGGAAACTCCGGGATATGCTCAGAATTAGTTCAAAATGATGTGAAGATTACTGAACCTACGCACATTGTCAACATACTGGCTGACAGGTTCAGTGCAAACTCCCCCCCCCCTCCCCCCCAAAAGGAGAGATATCTATACCAGAGGATTGTAGCCCTCCAAACATCTCCAACGCCCAGGTGAGAACTGCTCTCTCCAAAGCAAAAAACACAGCATCCATGGGATCGGATGGTGTCCCCGGCTGTGTGCTCCACGAACTCAATGAGGAATTAAACCCGCAGTTAGGACAGCTGTTTAATCTTAGCCTCACCTCAGGATACGTACCCAAGGAGTGGCGCACGGCGACTGTGATCCCACTTCACAAGGGCGGTGCCTCCACTGACCCTGGAAATTACCATCCCATTAGCTTGACAAGCCTTATCTGCAAAGCCATGGAGAGGATCATAATGGAACTCATAAATAAAGACATAGGGAACTTGCAGACTTTGGATCCAACCCAGTTTGGCTTTGTCAAAGGCAGATCATGCCTTTTAAACTTGGTTGACTTTTTCGAGACAGTCACCAAGGCCATTGATGAGGGAAAGGCAGTCCATACAGCCTACCTTGACCTGGCAAAGGCCTTCGACACAATACCCCACTCAGGTATCATCGAAAAACTCATCAGCTTGAATGTAAACCCATACATCACAAGATGGGTTGCAAACTGGCTAAGTGACAGAACCCACAGGGTCAGAGTTGCTGGAGCCATGTCAGACTCAAAGCCTGTCACAAGTGGTGTCCCACAGGGCTCAGTCCTGGGTCCACTCTTGTTCGGCATCTACTTTTCTGAAGTACAAGCAAACACAGGAGGGTTATGGCTGACAAAGTTTGCAGATGACTGCAAACTGGGCCATAGTCGAAAACACATCTGACACAGATATCCTTCAGAAGGGCCTCACAGAAACTGATAACTGGTGCCAGAGCCATGGCCTAAAGTTAAATGCCAAGAAATGCATAGTCATACCCTTCGGGAAAAACAAGGTTACCCCTAGCTACCATATAGGTGGCAATCCACTGAGCACAGAAGAAGTCATCAGGGATCTGGGGACCCAGGTTGACAGTAGCCTTCGCTTGACACTCATGTTGCTAAAGTGGTTAGGAAAACCTTCTACATTGCCCACCTGATCATGAAGGGATTCACATCTAGATCAAGGGAGGTCATCGTCCCCCTGTACTCATCACTCATTAGACCTATGATTGAGTACAATGCCCCATTCAGAATGTATCTGACCCGACACCTGCAGCAGCTGGAAAGGCCCCAAAAGTTCCTCACCAAAAGGATAAAGGGTCTCAAAACATGTCTTATGCTGCCCGACTGAAAGAACTCCAGCTCTATTCAGTCTCATACCGCTTGCTCAGAGGTGACCTGTGCCTGACATATAAGGCCATGTCAAACCCTGATTTGATGAATATGCTTCACCTCAAAAATCTAGATCCCTCAGAACCACAAGGGCGGGAGACTTAAACCTTGACACGGTTATTAATAGAACGTGCTGGAGGGACAGATTCATCACCCAGAGACTCCCTATGCTGTGGAACAAAATCCCGGTACATGTGAGGCAGAGCACCTCGCTGGCCTTGTTCAAGAGGAATCTTGACCAATGGATGGGGGATCGCAGATATACCCCAGGGATTACTTCAGTGTCACTGCTTGACAGAGGCACAGCAAAATAATAGGCATAGTTTTATTCAAACTAAAGGGGTGGCAAAAGCCAAATAACTATGGGCTAGGCTTATAAATGCCCTTGGGCAAATAGCCTAGTATGAACCTATGAACCTATGAACCTATGGGATTTTACTGTTTTTGCAACAGTTTCTTTCTTCTGTTGTAGAGCTTATTTATGTCAGGGGACCACCAGATTAACTTCCTTTTTTTGGAGGATAGCATATTGGTTCTGTTAGAGATAGCATGATCCATGCACTCGTGTAAGTGCTTATAAAATGCATTTGTGTAGGATTTAGCAGTCGTACCTCTATTGTACGTTTGCATGGGTGTCGTGAAGTTTGCCACTTCTGTCTTTAGAAGTGTGAATTTGACTTTGGAGGAAATTTTTGCTGTGGTTTCCCTAATGGGAGGTGGGGGTGGGATGTGGATGTCTAGGGTGATTAGCTTGTGGTCGGATTTGACCAACGAGGAATTGACCTCTGGTGTAGAACACCGGTCAGCCATGTTGGTAATGACCAGGTCTAGGATATTGCTGCCCCTGGTGGGGGTGTAGATAAGTTGATCCAAGGCATTGGAATTTATGAATTCCAGAAAACGTTGAGCAAAAAAGTTGGTACATGAGTAGTTTTCCCAGTTAATGGTGGGGTAGTTGAAATTGCCCATTATTAGGGTGTTGGGTTTTACCCTAATATTTTCCAGTGTATCAAGAAATGACGAGCAAGAATCCAGGGTCATGGTGGAGGATCTGTAGCAAGTTACAATTTAGATTGCGGTCTTGCCCAGAGTTAGTTGCACTTGGATAATCTCGGATGCATTATGCTGAGCAACTAGCCTGGAGGTGTGGATAACCTTAATGAATATGGATACGTCTCCACCTTTAGAGTTTTGGTCCAGGTTAGGTGGCCAAAAGTTGTGGTATGAATTATAGCCTGGTAATGCAGGGGTGTTCTCTGGAGCCTTGAACCAGGCCTCTGTCACTGCACAGATGTCCATGTACTCCATTTTAAGAAGTGCCTCGAGTGAATGCATTTTGAGGTCTAGACTTCTAACACTGAGTAGCATTACCCACAGATTTTGCTTGCTTGTACCTATTACAGTCGTGAATTTGTCATTTGAACCTTGCCTAAAACAGGCACTATAGGGGTGGCAGGAGCCTTAGCCAGTATCGGGAATCCCAAGGGTGACAGGTGCAGGCCATCTCTGGCAAAGCATCATGGTCTGTCGATCATGTATTCCCAGGCAGACAGAT